>NC_141392.1:35737377-36302377 GCF_034619465.1 Leptosomus discolor
TACAGTGATATTTTCTAAAATACCAGCCTGGGTTATGAAAAAAGGTGTTTGTGCTATAATGAGCTCCTAAAATAAACAGGGAGTAAAGATGGCATTTTTGGCCTCCTTTGATTGATTTCCCAATAAACAAGTTCTTGACGAGAACTCAGCATTACCATTTAATGGGTTTGTGCTACTTCTGTATGCACCCGTTTAATGAAGGGTTGTAATTAAATGCTGATAAAATACCTTATCTTGACATTACAGACCTCAGCTCCTCAATTCAAATCAGTGTGGTGGCAATGATAGGTTTTTGTTTGGGTTTGTTGTTGTGGCAGCAGAGCAGGGGAGGACACTGAGCACCACGAGCATCCCCTGCCCAAAAAAAAGTAACAAGAAAAGAGTAACTTCCAAAAAAGTAACTTCTACTATAACTTTTAACAAAGCCAGTCAGTCACATGAAGAAATCAAATACATCTTTGGTCTGTTATAAAAACAGAACAACACACCCTTGCTGAAAAACGTCCCAGAGATGCTTTCCAGAAGAAACTCTTCTAACGTCCTGTTGAATCCTGTGCTACCACAAAGCGGTTGATACAGATTTCAGGCCACGGCTGAATTTTAAACAGTAAAGTAAGTACAGACAATAGTAGACATGCCCTTTTCTTTTTTAACCTCATGTTTACCTTCTCACACTGCTCTTCTCAACACGATTTCAGAACAATTTGCAAATGATGGAGGGAAGAAAGGCTGGACAAACGTTCAATGGTTGTCTTTGAAGGTGGGTATACTGGCTTGGCTGTCTTGATATACAGAAAAATATATTTCTATATTTCTTTATATATAATCTCACCAGGTCTGAGGAAATTCTGATACAGCAGTTTTGGATTTCATTAAAAAAAAACCCAACCCAATGTCACCAAATGAAAAAAAAAAAGGTTCAGAGATACATAAACGCTTTGGGAGGACTAATAGCAAAGTGTCTGCAATAGCTGGCAAAACTCTGCCTAACGTTTCTTCCCTCTGCCAAGAAGAGTTGTCCTTCACTGAATTGGAGATACCATATCCCTGACTTTCATGATTTTCCCTGCAATATCAGGCAATCCTATGCCACTTTTTGACCTTACACCAGACTTGGACACCACTGAGGTTGAAACCAGGCAAATTTGAGAGATGCCTGTGGAGTTATACCTGACGACGACCACCCCTACAATTCATTTCACCCAAGCACGTCGGACACTGAATTCTCAGGCAGTTCTGTGTAATGCCTCAAATGCATCCTCCCCTGTCATGGTTCACCACTTCTTTCTGACTCAGTAGTTTGGGGTCTCTTAAGAGCAAAAGCTGATGCACCTCGAGAAATGTGCCTGTGCACACACATGCTTTGCATCTGTGAGCCCACAAATGGATTCCTACAGGCACTGAGTTTTGTCCAGCAAGATGCGATAGAGAATCAAATGCCAGCATGAAGTTTCTTTGCCTCTGCTTCCAAGCTTCCTTCCACTCAATGCTCCCTGTGAAAATAGAGCTCTTCTCTGTCCCCATCACATAACCACCCCAAAGCTTTGTGAAGACCATGCCAAAGGTCCTGCTTTTGATGTGATAACCTCTCTGCATCAAGCTTTGTCATCTGTATGCTCTCTGAGTAGCTTTTGTGTGTGCTATTTGTGGCACACGCAAATTTCTCCAAAGGCGCTGACCATCACAGCCAGTCTCTTACTGCCGGCCTTCAGGGCACCACTTGACCAAAGGTTTAACTGTCACCTGGGAAAGCACAATTTGGATGAGGGGCTAAGAGCTTGAAGGTGCTCGCTTAGGGCAGCCGCTGCCCCACTGCATGGAGAGCTAGGCGTGGGAGAGCACAGTCACACCCCGGGCTGGAAAGACACAATGGTCAAACCTTAGCAGCAACTTGATGGATGCATTTGAAGTTCAGACAGTGCAAAGTCCTATGTGACTTCTCCTCAAGAGAAAAACCAAGTAGGGATGAGAACAGACCTGCCTGCGCATCGCTCAAGACAAGTGATGAGGGATTTCCCTTGCTGATAACCTTTCTCACACAGGATGGATAATGTGCTCTTCTCCCTCCACTGTCCTCCACCATCCCTCTTGAAGAACGTGTGTGATGAAATCTCCAAGAAAGTCAAAGTCTTCCTGAGCAGGGGACTAATTTTAGTGCTCCCACTACAGATGAGCCTCAAAAACATGGAGCGATACTGGCACTGCATCACTGCAGAGGAGTCAAGGAGGAGGCAAGCGGGTCATAGCCCATGTTAAAAATACACCCCTGACAGTATTTTCCATTTGGACCAGTCCTCCAATGCAATTTCCTTTTTCTTGCTTTCCCTTTCCCTTTCTTTGGTTTCTGTGTCTCAAAATGGCCATGAACAGGAAATAATAAGCAAATACAACATTTCTCCTTATTCCTACTGTACTTTATATATCCCTTGTGAACAAAATGACCAGGACTTTTTAAAATTGTGGTGAAGCATATTTTTAACTGTTGCTAAAGGTACAGTGAGTCATTAATGATCTGGGCGCCAGAAGACTGTACTTTCTGAAGTCATCACTGCTCATTATTTCAAGAAAATAATTAGTCAAAATTAAAAACAAAGCCCTAGAGCTTCCAGGAACTGGATACTGTTCTTTGAATCATTCATGAACAGGATGAAGACAATAAAGGCTGTCTGGACCAGCCCCTCATCCCTTTGTAATGGGTATAATAACTAGAGACAATTTAATCAGTAAGGGACAATAAAAATATAGATCACTTTCAGGAGCTCCAGATGGGGAGGATGGAGGGATGGAAACAAGGAAAAATAATTCTTATTTACTGACCTGGCTGTGTTAAACTCCAAGCTACGTACTTTTTATTTTTAAACAAGAGTCTTAAGCATCTAAAAATAATAGCCTGAGAGGAATACTCATACCGGAAAACCAAGGCAGTAAGTGCAAGTAAAAAAATGCGGTGTTTAAAACTGGGATTAGACGTTTTCAAGACAACACATTTAGAAGATAGTGTACTACCAGAAACAGAACAGAACTGAAGCTATTTCTTTTCATTAAAAAAAATGAATTGCCATACTTTGCCCCAGCTGTAAGCCATTTATCCAACTATAATGAGGAGCCAACATTTGATGTTCTAATATCTACAGATTTACCCACTAAAATATAACTACTGCACGAGCAAAAAGACCCTGGTACCTGAGTCTAAAGTGCCACTAGCACTGCCTGAAGTTCTTTAGCCTCAGCATAGCTGCATTCGTAAGGACAGATGTGGTCTGCTCGATGAGATTTATTGCTATTAAATAAAATGGCCAGAAAAGCAGTTTTACTCATTTTTTGTCTTAGGTAAAAGCTCTAATTTCTGTCTTCTTTCTTTGCCCTACAAAGGGCAAAACCGAGTTGGTGGCGGGTGGGGGTGTGGTGTGTTTGTGTGGTTTTTTGTTGTTGTTTTGTTTGTTTTCTTAGGAAAAAAACAATCAAAAAAACCCAAACCCACCATATGTTTGGAGCTGCAGTTACATCATCCCTCCCTGTGCCCTCATTGACCCGAGGGACATGCTGCCGCAGCGAGATCTCACTGCAGGCACAGACACGTGCCGTCGGCTGACAGCTCCAAAACAGGGGAAGCAATCGGCGAGCGCAGTTGATCACCTGGGTCTGAATTTGCTTACGGAAAGAAAAAAAAATTGGCTTATTCCTCAAAGGAGGGTTGGGGAATCTGGACCATGGAGCCCAGGGGATATTTTTCTCTAAAGACACCTTTCAGTTTGCAACTTTTTGTGCTTAGTCTGTGATTTACTTTTTCCTCCTGCCATAGACTTCCTCTGACATGGCTTGTTTCCCTGTGATTCAGAGCAGGCATTTTGGGACTCATCACTGACAGCAGGAAACACAATTTTTTAAGTGGAAAAAACAAATCCTCTACAAAGCCGAGTTTCACATCTCATCTTTGGAAAACATGGCATCAGCGCCCCCCCAATAAATCATTCTAATGTGTTACATACCATTTATATCTGAAATATCCCCCTTGATAACTTCTTGGCATCGCTGTTGTGACTGCTGACATTTTCTAGTGGTGAGCAACAGCTCTAATGCCAGTGGTAAAAGCACAGAAACATTATAAATGTATAATGAAGCCTGAGAAGAGCTGCTTGCTGTTCTTTCTGTTGGCTTAAACATCACACATTGGTTTGTGGTCCAGAATGTCCCATAATGAGAGCTTAAGTAAGCAGCTGGCCGAGGATTAAATCTAACACTAAATCTAATGCATTTTCCTCTTTTTCACACTGCTGGAATACCCCCTCTGGTTGCTATCTTACGTTATCATTATTACAAGCTTCTCTATTTCAGCTTTTCTGACTCATATCTCATCTCTCCATCTCTTCAGAAATAGAGAAGACCACCACTTACTGCTTTGATTACAACACCCCTTCCTCGGGACAGCCTTTGGTATATCTTTAAGGCATCTTTACTTTCAAATTGCAATGTAACATGTACTCCTACCAGGGTGACTATGTGATCACAGTAAAGACAGCAGAAAAAACCCCAACCTAGAACATCCGCATTTGTTATTTTAAAAAAAAAAGAAGTTGTTTCTTCCTCTTAATCTTCCCTTGTTACTTTCCATTAGCAGTTTGGTAACTACAGATCATTTCTTAGAACACATTTTCAACATGCCTAACACAGTGGGTTTTACCTCAGAATCCTTGAACCACTGTCAAGAGATGAGGGAGGGTTAATGAAGAAAACTAATTTCATAGATTTGCTTTGGAGCCACCTACATGTGATGCTTCCAAAGGGTCCAGTACCTTCAGCAAAATATTTGGTGTTCCACAACTCAAAAAAGATGATCCCACACTACAGGCACTGTCCCAAGACTGTATTAAATGGAAGGGAGCTTAACACCGGCATGTACTATACTCATTTTCAGATCATGTCACTTCTGTCCCTGTTCATTTCTTGCGTCTGTTACCCATGGACTGAGCATCTCCAAGTGTATAATGGCAGACTAGTGGTTCTCAAATGCAAAACCAGGGCATTGAATAGTGGCACTATATAAAAAGCAGTCCTATAGCTACTGGTGGATCTGCTGGTTAGTATTTATACCTCAGCTAAAAGCAGCTTTGAAAAGGCACTTTTTCAGCCAAATGCATGAATGCTAATGATTAATGTGCTTTTGCACGAAGAGGGGAGGAGGAATAGGTGTAGCAAAAAGAAAACAATAGTAGGAAAAATGTTGTTAGGGAAAAAAGCGTAAAGGTCAAAGAATGGAGAACTGGTCCAGCCTTAGAGCTAAGAAGTGTAGCGGCTCACAGTAAATGAAGGATGGCACGGTTTCATTTTGGGGAGAAGACAATTTGCCAGGCAGTACAAAACTCCCACTACAGAAATTTTCCAACTTACCAAACTGGTCCACAGAAGAAACAATTTTTTCAGGTGCTTTTGCTGCCTTTCATTTGATGTTTTCATAGGTGACACAACCGGGCAGCACTCTTTGAAGTAAACACAGAAATGTTTCTTGTCGAGAGGGAAGAAAGTCCCTGCAAAACCTTTACTGTGCCTTTTACATCAATAACATCAGGCACTACAGGTATAATTGCCTAACATACACGAAAGATTTCTGGCTGAAGAAATCAAAACTAGAGTGTATTTTCTTCTTCTTTCTTCTAGTGAACAAGCAGATGTGATAGGGCATCTAAATGAGCCATTTGAGACTTAATTTCCGTGCGGCACAATACAACTTGGGATGGAAAAACTTAATTTGAAGCGGCCTTTAAACAAAGTCTTCTATCTCAGAAATACTCCTCAATACCTTAGCATGATTTTGAAGGTTTGTTAATGTCTTAAAGCATTCATTACTAAATGGCAGGCATCAGAACAAGCCTGAAACATGGTCAGACCTTTCAGGAGTTTTGCTCCTCACATGATAAACCATTCCTCACTGGGCAGGGGAAGGCTCCTTCTTGATGGCCCTTTCTGAGAAAGGGCTATCAGAGAATTGCCACCTCCCATGGCACAATGACAGAGCCACGGCACTGAATTACTCTGCTGGAGATCTTCCTCATCTGCTTCTTAGAAGTTCTCTCTTGCTTAACCGAACAAGTTCTTAAAATTGCCCTGTTGTGTGCCTGGAGCACTTAGGGAAAGCACAGGCAGGAAGGCACGTACAAAGCACCCCACTCATAAAAAGAGAACAGTAAGGCATGGGTATATTATAAATATCTAATCAAGGACTGGGTTTATTACCAGAATTTGACACTCTGCACTATCTGTATGGACTGCATAAGAAAGTAAACAGCCCTAATTCAATAATGTGAATCCCACTGCAGCAAGGAAGTTCACACAAAGCTTTTGGTTTAATGCCTGAGCCAGTCTGGTTATTTGAAACAGAGATGCCAGTTCCCAGGACAAGCAACTACCTTCTGAGTTTCAAATCCAGAAATTCAGTAATCCATCAGTAGTCATTAGTCTGCCATTTAATATCTAATGCCCTTACTGTTTTGCTTATGGATTATCCAGCTCTGCTGTAAATACTGTAGACATAGCATTAGACTCATATTTTACAAAGCCGTAACACATTCCATGTGAGAACAGTTTGTGTAAGATTGCAAACCTGTTGCATAAGCTTTACAGGAAGTCGGATTGTACATGGATTTCATCTTGATCAATGTGTCTAGTCTATAATCTAGTGTCCAAAAATATCACTGTAGCTCCTTCTTTGTAAGAAAAAGAACCTGAAAACGTTTGAAATGAGCTGAGGAGATGATGCTTGCTATGAATGTTTATATTGGTGCTGAATTAATGTTTCCATAAGTGTTTGTCTGACACTTGTTTTTTTATCCTTCAGAGTGAGTTTTACATGAATTTTAGATGTATGATTTACCATCCATTAAAGATGGTACCTATAAATCCAGCCTGATTTTCATTGAAAGACGCAGGGAAGAATCTCACGATCAACTGCCTCTGTCAGATGACAACAACTGGACTTGTTTTTAAGTAAATGGACTTGTTTTTTAAGTCATGGTTTAGCAAGGGATCAATACAAGCTGGCAATGTCAGGTAACAACCAAATTCAAGCTCAGATGAAAGATATGCTTTGCATCTTAAAACTGAAGGGATGTGAAAGACAAGAGATTATGGCCAAGGAATCTTTCAGATCCTCAAATCTACAGAAGAAAAACTGCATTTGAGACTTGCCACCTTAGAAAACAAAGTCTTGGCAGCAAGCAAGCCCATCCCTCCTCCCATCCAAATCAAGGGAAAAACAAGTGGCTTTTGAAGCTCTTTGAAGCTCCCTACACTGGGAGAGGGCTGATCACTAATGACCACGAGAAACAATAGGCAGAACTAAAAAAACACACGACTGGCTCTTGTCTGCAGCTCCAGACATTGTTCCAGGAGCCTGAAGGAATTTTAAGTCTTTTTCACCTATATTTAACTTTTTTTTTTTTTTAAAGGGATGTTTACAGGTGCACGTGAGCATCAATCCAGTACCTGTGAGGAAAGCTTCTGGCCAGACAAAGGGATTTCTCATGTTTTTTAGTTTTTACAGTGTGTGCTTTTGAAAATAGAACTCTGATTGGACTTTCCACATCCATTAAAAGGCAGAAAACCAAAATACAATCCAAACCTGAGACTACAAACTTCTGCTATTACATCCATCGATCTTGATTAATTCAAGGCTTGAACGTTCTCAGTAATACAGGGAGTATTACTCTCAGGGAGCGCCAGCTTAAGGCCCTGTGCTGAAGTGAAAATGCCTTACTCCAATGCATTTTACTCTCATTTGAAGGTTTCGTTAGCAACAATTACTTTTTTTTAAGCTACAGAAGTTTTTCTTAAGCCTCGAAGTACCTGTCAGTAGCTTTTTTCTTGGAAAAAACAGTACACTTACTACTGCACATCTTGGAAAATCTAACGGGTTAAAGATTGACAGAGCAAGGCACTCAATATCCTAATCAATATAGCACTTGATGTACAAACTCAGCCATGAAATATTATCTGGGAATCTCAGTGTAAGGGTTAAAAAGTGCATAGCAAGAGAAAAGAGAAACCTCTGGTTTCATTTGATGAGAGCACTTGGGCTGCAACCTACAGGCTTGGGCTCTTCCTGATCCTGGCTAAGTAGATCATCCTTCTGCACATAAGACATTAGCCTGGCATCACCAGAAAGCTTCACACTTCTTCTTTATAACTCTGTTTATTGATTCCTGTCAAGATATTTGTTCTAAAAAAAATCTAGGAAATGGAGGCCTGTGGAATCTGCTAATGAAAGGTTTATTATGTTCAATTGAGGCTGATGTTGCATCTTTGTTGGCTTGACTCATTCATGCTGTTAAACACAGATGAACTACTGTATCATTAGCAAATTATGTAAAATAATCAATATTCTGTAACATGAAAAGCTAAGTTATTTTGGGCAACCAAGGCAAAAAAAGGCACAATACATCTCCATAGCCCTTTCAATTTTGCTCCCTGGGTGCATTTGTTTTAGCGGCTTCCCTTGCTATCTACGTCCTGAATCTTCTCACAACTGTGATCCACAAAAACATCGACAGAGTAATTAAACACAGATTTCAAGTTACAAAACAGAGTTGTTCACATTTGCTGGTAAAACAATCCCTGTTCCTTTGGAGTGAGCTTCAAAACACCTCAGTTAACTCATGCCACAGATAAAGCTCTAAAAATAGCTTGCCCTTAAGAGAGTTTTGACCAAAACAAATTATCCAGTTTAATAAGCACCATTCCCTCCTTATCATCTGAACATTATGCCTGCCAAAGGAATTAGAAACAAAAATAGCAGTTTTATCTTCCTCAAAACTACCAAACTGACAGGCTCCTAACAGAGTTCCAGCTCAGAGGAGAGCAGCAGCCTGAGCTATATGTTGTCAGACATGAAAGCCAGAAAACGGTTAATTAGCTCTTCAAGTATCTGAAAGGGTAGGATATATTATAGTCAACAATTCCACGAGTTCAACCTGAACTCCTGGACCTGGATTATCAGTTGTGGACATTCTCCTCAAAGCACAGGATTACAAATATTCCCCCTGACGCTTGTCATTGAGCATCCCAAATAAACTCCAGAACAAATCCCAAACTGAAAATATTTTCATTAACAGATGACTGTGAAAAATACAGAATGAACACAGCAAAAGTCCGTGACTTTCAATGTGGCTTTTCATTAAAACATCCATGCTTAAACAATCTGCTTTTCTCGGAAGTGCTGTTAAATGTCCACTTCAAGTTCCAGATTTTAAAAATCCCCTCTTCCACCACCAGGATATTTACTGGTAATCAAACCTGACAATTTAATCATGCCAAATATGTCACAGAAACTTTTGCTACAGGTGGTTTTTCTACGGAGCTGGTTTCATTGTCAGACTTGGGCATCTCACTCAAAAGAGATAACCCCCGCCCCAAATCCCAGAAATCTACCTAAATTTTCGGATTACCAGTCTACTATGTCCATCTGCTGCATTATTTTAAAGTACCACATTTGTTGATAAAACTTCACCTCCGAGTTCCCTGACCTGCTTATTTTGGCCCAAATGCTACTGCTTCTATTGGCTGACACACTCTCATGAGAAAGGATCTTTCTGTGTAGCCTAAGTTAAAAAACAACCCTTATTCAATCCCGGTGTGCACCCTTGCAAAGCTACTTGCTAGTAATTTCCATACTTTCCATGTTTCTTGCTTTGAAACACATGCATGCTTTATGCTATACAATGCATTTCTACCTAACACATTGTCAGAAATAGAAATTATTAACAGCAGATTCATAAGACTTCAGCTTAACAGGAATTTACAGCAGTTTATAATTTATCTCTGCAAGTGAGGGACAAGTCATCAGCTTTCTCCAGAAAGACCCTGAAAACGAACAAAATGACCAACGTCTGAAGGTAAAGAATTACAGAGGAAGAAGACATGCATTTAATTAAAACAATGCAAAATGGAGCGTAAGTGGTTATTTGCACATGGTTTAAGTACTCACAGAAGGAGTGGGAAGACAGCTGGATAAATAGTGAACACCATCAGTTTCTCCCTCCTTAAAGACAGAGTACTCACGGCTAATTTTAAGAATTAAGTATCATTCAAAGGGATAACAATTATGTTTGCAGCAAAGCTTAGTAATAAAATAAGCACAAAATATCAGAATATTTTTGTAAATTTGCAATGAATTCCAAATTTCCTGACTAACAGTAATCATCAAATATTTTTGCATTTTATAACATTTATCACTAGAGTAATAAAGAGAATTCTTAGAAATAGGTACTTTCATTTAGAACTAATAAAAAGCAAATTTGTAAATGCCTAAGCTGTAATTTTGTTTGTTTTTATAAGGCTGATGATTTCATAAGATGTTGCTGGACCCTAACCAAGCTACAACTGCTCCATTCACAAAGGTATCCACGATTTTATTTGAATAAAAGTATTATCCATACGCTTAGACTGCATTAGCGGTTTGCATTGCACCCACTTGAGCTCACAAGGAATCAGGCTCCAACAGCTGACAAGTTTCAGCAGCAAAATGTGCGTGTTCAACACAGGTGCTGGAGCATGCAATGAAGTGAGCAAGTCCACAGCCAGCGCTTCCATGTAATTTAGCCTTGACTTCGATCCTGAACATTTTTGACTTCTTCAAGACAAGACGAATTCTCTTCTCAAAGTGTTCACTGAGAATAAATAAAAATGAAGCCCATCTGACCAACACCATTATTAAACAGAATAACGCAAGTGGGTAAGATGACTGGTAAGAGTTTGATTACTGGACAGTGAGGATCGTGACAAGCAAGCCACAGGAAACAAAAAACATTTAACACATGACTGAAGGGTCCCCAAATGTATTAAAAACCCCTCCTAGAAAATGAAGCTTTTCACCTCAGGGATGGGTGATGGACACGTTCACGTGCGTTCTCAAACTGGGCATATACTAATGCTGTGGGGCAGCGCCATGTTCACGGCTTGAAATCACCTGTCTGAAATGGTGCGGTCCTTGTGCCACACAGCTGGTGTTTCAGAAAAACATATCACAAGCTAAAAATAATTTGTAATCTTTAACGCTTGCCACTAACTTCATATCAGGTTTGTGATGAAAGCTTTCCAAAACAGTTGTTACATTCATTTCTGAAGTAGCCGGATAATGACATTTCAGATATTTTGATTTTTTCTTTCTCAACAGCAGTCTGAAAATGCTAAACACACACAAAACACTGGATATGGTATGAGAAAATGCAGCTCACCTCAGCTTTTTTGTTGTTCATAAAGTAACAACAATACCCCAGGACACCGATGGAAACAGCTTTAGGATGTGCAATCTAAGAGTCTTTGAATACTGTCAAGCAACAGTGCAAGAAAATGCATGTGGGAAATTTAAGCCCAGCACAAGAGGAGAAAACATCACCAAATGACACAGGTTGCAACCTTGTCAAAGACTTTTTCTAATTAAAAAGGCAAGATTGGCAGCCAAGATGAGCCTGAAGTACCTTCAGACGCTGGCAATACGCTGTGTCTCCCCAATAAACTTGTCTCTTAAACCAAAGGACTGTTGGTGCATGAGTAACTTCATGGGGGAAAAGCAAACACATAATTGCCAATAAAAGCCTTGCCACACAATTACTGTGTGTTGTCCAGAAAACAAAGCCCAAGCTAATCATGTTTATCTGAACAGCAGGAGATGTAAGCCTTCCTCCCTCAGCAGTGGAAGCTGGGAATGCGCCTGGGGCCCTGACACAAGGATGAAGGGCTGGGCTGGTTCATGCTCTGAGCATGGTCGCAAAATGTCCCCAAAGCTTTTTGGGTGACCTAGATATACCATGGTTGAGGAACCACACCCTGACACAGGGATGTCATGGGTGGCTACCACGTCACCTGCACAAAGCTCTGGTGCAACAGCGTGGTGGCCAACACCTTGGAAAAAATAAGCCCTCTCCCTGGGAAAACATACCTTTTTCGACAACCCATTTGACAGTTAAGTTGGCAAGAAGTGGCTGGAAAGAGCCCCCATCAGACACCATGGCAGTCCATCAGGCAAAGCGTTGAAAACCCAAGTGCCTGCACCAGCTGCCCAGCTGGCCAGAGAGTGTTGCTCGCAAGGGTTCAGCCTTCTGCACTTTACCAGACAAAAACGTCTTTCTCGGGAGATTTGACTTTACAATCAGGCACTGTAACAAGGACTGCAATTCGGCACCCAGAAAACAACAGAACACCCGATCCTTCCCATGTGAACAAGCCAAACAGTAATCTGAATGAAGAAAGCATAAGGCAAGCTAAGTTTTAGCCATCAGGCCCCTGTTTTTCATGTAGCAAAGCCAAAAGGTACTAAATTTAAACACTGAAAATAAAGCAGACGCTGTTCCAGTTCTTCATGAGATGCTCTCCCCCACCACTCTTCTTTCACCAGGCACCGAACAAGCCAAAATGAGAGAAGCCAAATTTTTCAGGAAAACATCTCTCTCCCTGTTAGAAATAGGAGAGACTCCTCTGACCCCCAGTTGCACAGCTTCAAAAACGGCTTCATCTTCCTCCCAGGCTTTGTGCATGCACGCACACCATTACACATCTCTGCAAAAAATCACTTTGCGGGGTTAATTTATAAATGTTTTACACCCAGCGTTGAACTAACCTCATGCAAGCACAAATGCTATGATAAATGACAGCATGTGCACATGGGACAGAAAGCAGAATATCAAATGACAGAAATAGCCCTGTCTCCTTCATTGTTTATTGTTTTTCTTTAATTTTAATTTTAAATGCACTTTAGAGATAAGCACAAAAGACTTTTTTCTTTTTCTTTTTTTTTTTTTTTTTTCCCAGGTCAGATACAATGAACTTGTCCTGAAAGAATTTAACCTTACTTTTTCGTCATTATCCATAAACACTACAAAAACAAAGCTTTCCGCATGCTGGGAGGAACAGAAACAAACCCAAAGCTTTAAAAACCAGCCGCCGTGAATTGCAGCTCTCCCTATCCCAAAGCCAAACACTTTGCTCACCCTTGGCAGGCTGCACCATTCAGCTACTGGCCATCACCTCAACACCTTTTTCTGAGTTTTTGTGGGTTTTTTTTGTTGTGTCCTTTTTTTTTGGGGGTGGGGGTGGGTTGGCCACGTTGGCCATGCAAATACACACAGAGTATGACAACCCAGATGGGTGGAGTTTTGGAAGGCAAAGTTAAATTCAAGGGTACAGCTTCTCCCTCAACACCTGGGTAGAAGGTTGAACAGCAAAGCTGTGGCAGTGTGGGCAGGGGTGAAAACAGGCTTTCCTGACAGCAGAAACCCTAAACCATGGACTCCTGCACTTATGTATAAGCCTGCCCTGTTCATTAAGTCCTTCCTGAAGAGGCCCTTGGTTGCTGCTGCTCCTTAACCTAGAAAAGACAGAAACTCAGAGCTCGGTGGTCAGAAACTCCTCAGCTGACCTGCAGCTTCCCATTCAGTGCAGATCTTGTGCCAGCAATCCTTCTTCCGCGGTTGGTAACACCAAAATGTGAGAATTTAAAAAGTCTGTTTAAGTTTGTATCATTCGCATTACAGGATTTGACCAGACAGCTCCTTCCACAGAAAGCCCCATAATGAAATCCAGCAATTTTTCCTTTACCAGTGAATTAGCTGATATATAATTTCAAAGATACATATTTTGTATGTACAAATCTCCTAAGAAGCAAAAGTACACAACACTTTTTGTCTGTTTTACTATTAATACAAAATACATTTCTGTAAAGTGATAATAACGAAAAAATGACCAATAAAACCTTCACTAAAATTTCCTTCTTTTTGACCTACGCATTTACTTGTTGGTTTTTTTTTTCCAAGAAGGTTTCTGAATTCTGAGTATCAGCAGGGCTTCTCTCTGTCATGAAATTCCCTTACCCAAGGAGTAGACAGGATAAACAGGAAAGCCAGACTAAATCAAGCTGGAAGTTCAAGACACAGAGAGGTCAGCAGGTGTTCCTACGGATTTATCCCTAATGAGAAAACTCCGTAGATAGTGCTGGTCACTTCCTGCTCAGATGGAAAGAAGTTCATTTTACCATTGCAGATCATGTTTGAAAATTAAACAAATGGTTGGTTTTTAGGATACACTGACATCTTTCAATGAAAAGATCAAAAAAGCTGGGTTTAATTCTGTCTTCACAGCCATGCTGTCAAATCAAGTCCCTCCTGTTTTAAACACCATGATGTGATACACCATAGTTTCCTACAATATGGAATATTTAATTACAATATAGAATGTTTAAGTCATTTTATCAACCCTACGATAAATCTTTCTTACTGTAACTGGTATTCATTGTGAAACTATTGATACGATATTAAATTTAAATTATTTCATATTCTTAAGACTGAAAGATATACTGGCTAAAGATTAATAAAGGCAGAACAGTCTCAGGCAAAAGAAAGAAAGAGAAAGGAAAAGAGAATGAAAGAGGTTTAATTGTTTTTGCGGAAGCATTCACATCTTTGGTTGCAAGCTTAGAAACCAACTCAGAGCCACACAGAAATATTTCTGTTGGCAACAGCTGACCAATTTGTGGATGAAGATTTTGCTTCATTTAGAGCATTAGAGGAACAAATTCCCTCTTTGTTTATAAACAGAAAAGTATTTTCCCATTATTTCTATTAAAATTTCTTTAAATGCGTAATCTTTATCACAAAATAGCGCTTATCTTGAATTTCCATCTTGTTTTAAAAACTGAGACGTCAAAATGAAAAAGATAAAGTAATACCACTTCGCACAGGACAAAACAGGACATCCCTCCCACACTGGAGGGTAACCTCTGAGCTTTTATTTAAGAATGATGTTACCCGCACAGCTATTACAACATCACCGAGATAACATGAGACAAAGAAATACCTCACTAAAAATTCCTTTCGTAGCACACCCTTCCTTTTGACCCCCTTCTTCCCTCCAGCAACACAAAGATTAGTGTGACCTACCAAAAAGATGCAGGAAAATGCTGCCACTCAAAGCATGAGTGCATGTGATTTTGGAGGGAGACAAGATAAAGAAGAGGCAGGATTGGAAAAGATGACAAATGGCCATCTTCACCGAGGACAGACAGTAAACATACGTATTAGCATAACAAAGAAACTTCTCTTTACTGCACCAGTTGAACTTGGAAGATGGTTTTTCAAGATGCTAGCTGAATAACCAACAGTCTTACAAATATTTGCACAAAAAATCAACACTGAGGAGTATTCACATCAGGTCCAGGTAGCTACATTGCTTAAGGTAGTCTTTGTCAGGCTAAATCTGCCCTCTGAATCAACCCTGAGTCACTCCCCTGGACAAGCCTCTCCCTCCCCTGACTACACAAGGAGCCTACAGAGATGAGACGCGACACACAAAGCTCAAAAGCAATTTTGGTCGCCAAAGATTAGGTAGGGAATGAATCTTCCAAGCTGTCACCTTGCACTTCTTGGAGGCAGCTGCTTGAACATTTTGTTAGTTGTTGGTTTCTTCACTGTTTTACTTCAGATGGCCCATCAGGTCATGTTAGAAAAAGATCATTTCCAAGGTTATCTCTGGCACCCTGGATACAAGCTCCATGAACCTGTGCCCACTATCAATAAACTTTAAGGAACAGCCAAAACATCTGTAAGCGTAACACGTAACACAAAGGAAAAAACCCACATTACTTGCAGATGAACACTGCTGTGGGTCCAGCCAAGCTGAAGGAGAACGGAGTACTGCCACGTCTCAGGAGAACACCATCCGTCAGAAATTTCACTGATGTTCTGGCAGTGTGTTTTGAAACCAAATCATCTCCTTCAGCTGCTGGCAGGAGGGGGAACAAACTAAAACCCAAGTAATCCCATTCACTTCACTATAATTCACATTTTCAGACACTATCCCAAGCCCCTGGGTAGCAGGAAAACAGGCAGCTAGTGTAACGAGGCTACACTAGGGAAGACAAACATCATACAGAAAAGCTGGAATTGAAGTCCTCGCAGAAGTAAACCAACCACTGCCATGTCTTCAAAATTCCTGCTGTAATGACATTTCTTTAAGTGAGTGATATTGCCAGATTTCAGTTATGTCCTCAGTGAAATACAAGCCATTAGTAAAACAGGCCTGTAATTCATCAGCTAGAGCCTCTTCTCTCTCTCTGTACTCTCTTATAAAAATGAAGGATAGCCTTAGAGGTGGAGCTTTAGGTGAATGAATTAAAACCCCAGGGCTTTGCCCCATGAAGCTTGACCCCAGGTAGGTGTCGCATGCTCTAGCAGAGCTCTGCAGAAGGAATGACTCAGCAGGGCTGCCAGCAGCTAAATACTCCTTTATGGGAGACTATTTCACTGTGAACTCAACATCTATCTCGTAATTTTAAATTTGAAATGCTCTGCTCTTCATGTTGTATTCAGCACCCTGCATCTTCACCCAATGCAACAGAAGGGGGGCCAAACTCTACATGTCCTTCTCTATGCGAGTTGTCTAATGCATGGCATCAGCCCTGGGAAAAGCCTGTGAACCCACGACTCTGGTATGCACAAGGGACAGAGAAACAGCACGATCAAACGGCTACTTTCACTAATTCTTAGCAGATTTTCTCTGCTGGAAAAGTGTTTTGGCTGATGGTCCACTGTATTGTCACACATTTCTATATTCAGTCAGCTTGATATATTCCTGGCAGCTGATTTTTTTTTTTATATACATGTATAACTCTTAATTTCTAAATCTAATTATTGCTCATATGACTTAGCTTCGCTCTTCTAAGCTACTCATAAATCCACAGCGCAATAGGGTCCTTTCTCTGAAATTCAATAGAATTATCTTCCTGAAGCCCATGGCAACAAGCTTTCGCCTTTCTTTTTGAAGGAGGAGAAAAAAATAAACTATTTTGAATCTCAGATCCTGAGATTAGAAACAAATTAGTAAAAGGCACCTTTCAATTTAGACACTGAAAACCAGCCTATGTCAAGCCAACATGACAAGTTATATCTAAATAACAGAACCAGATTTTCTGTGTTTCAATGTTTATATTCTTAAGAGTTGTCTCAGAAGAAAGCTGCCACACTTAACAGATTTATCCACACCCTCCCCCTGCAGTTTCCTAGTATACAGTAAGTTAGTTTTTAGTGCGTCTGGCCACTTGGTCCTTACGTGACACATTGAAGAGGACACAAAAAGAAAGAATTATGGCATGCTTATAGTTTTAAGTTCTCATTAACTTGTTTGTTGACTTCACCAAACTTAACAGCCCCTCAAAATAAATCTTCAGTTTATTTTGATGAAAAAAAAGTACTATTCAGGTTAGGAAGAACTAGTAATTAAAGCATTGCTGGTTCAGAGACAGGATGAACCCTTCAGAATCATGACCACCACTGCCAGCTTGTGAGCACCATCATGTTGAGCAAGTTTCTAGCAGATCCTCCTTGAGTTACACAAGGCAGCCAAAGAGAGGTCCCCTCCCCCTTTCCAGAAAATCCCCCTATGTTAGTTCTGTCAATCACTGGCGTCTTCTGTGAGCTGATTCTGTCCACTAACCTGGCCAAAAATAAACTCAGTAAAGCAGGCAAATCTCTTTCTGGAGAGGAAAGGAGCAGAGAAGGGGAGAGTGGACTAAAACCTCTTTCAGCTGTGGCAGTTTGTTAGACCTGCTCAAGCATGATGCATAATTTCAATCTTAACCCATGCAGCAGATTTTTCCAGGATAATATTAACTAAATCATGGTACTAACCACTCCTCTACCCCACGAGGAGTAGGCTACTGTTGTACCTGTAACTCCAACGTGATTCTGCAATCATAGGAGGTTTTGCAACACAGGGAAGGAAAATGATACACCCCCCTGGTGCCACCAGCAATGTCTACACACAATTTTGAGTTGGTTCTGCTCTCACGCCTGCAGCCACGGCTTTGAGGTCTGCATGCCATTCATTTTCCCATGTTTTGGAAAACTACTTTCAGGTTTTAAAACAAGACCATTAAGAATTGCTTCCTGAATACATGAAAGGCCAGGGAAGTTAGGACAATACTGCGTCATTTTGTATTTCTACTTTCAAAGTAGTACAAAAGAGCTCCTTACCAGTGTTCATTTGAAACACATTTCTAGAAGTAGGGATCCATTTGTATTTCAGTGAGCAGCACTTTTACAGGCAGATTCCCATGTCAGAAGCTGTTCTCCTGAAGCTAAAGCAGTACAAAGGAATAAGGCACTGGTAAGCACTAAGCAAATCATTATAAATTAGTTTCTTCTAAGGTAAATAGCATGGACATTGCAGTGGGAATTATATATACCTGTTGTTCAATCACCTTGGAATAAAAGCAACAAAAAAACCTTATAAAAATCATTTGACAAGCACATGCAGGCAGTGTGACAGTGTCACCATGGTACCTGACTGCAACGCTGTCGCAATGACAGCGACAGCAAGCCAGAAATCTGGAGGTGTTCAAATGAGACAAGCTCCAAGGCTCCCTTTTAGGTTCCGACTTCCTTGGGTGGAAAAAGAAAGGGGAGGCAAGTGCATAAAGAAAAAATATTCTTGGTATTACTCACTGCAAGAGAAGAGACCTTGCAGCTTGGCGGGGAGGGAGAAGAGACAGTTATTTCCTTTAACACTCAGAAAAGCTAGTGATGATGATTTTGCACAGAGTCCCTGGGGATGAAACCACTCCAGCTTGATCCAGCTTACACTAATAAGCAATTCAGTACTTTAAAAACAGTATGTACTCCCTCCCCTCCCTGTGAAACGATGCCTTAATCTCAGAATTATGAGAAATGAAGTGCTAGAGGGGAAGCAAAACCTCTGAACATACACAAATATAGCACTCAACAGCATCTTTGTAAGGTTAGGATTGGGACTCATCGTTCAGAAGCATGACATATGGGACTAACCCATCTCTTCCACATCCAGAAAGAAGAATTTCTGTTTCCCTGCACTCCTGGGAGGAGGGAGACAAATAAAAAGAGCTGTGGACAGGGAAGGGCTGCTAGGGCAAATATTTAATGCAAACAGTGATTTTGATAATGAACTAGAAAATGATAAGCCCTGCATTTCCCTCATCTCCACCCCTAACATGGAAACAACTGTCTGTATCCCACTCCTGTCCTGGAACACATAAGAATTATTACCCATGTGTGACACTTTTAATATGATAGAAATGAAAAAATAAATCAAGTGGAACATAGATAGCATTGGCATTAACAGGAATAAAGCAGACCTCTGCATTCATTCCTATTGACTACTGGATTCCCATTGAAATAACCAGATTTGTAACCTTGCAGGAACCTCAGAAGAAATGCTCCCTGGGTATCCCTGGGCCTCCACCACCCTGGAAATTTCCCTCAGTGTCAGTAATTGATATTTTGCTCTTGGCTCACCTACATACAGCAAGTTGGCAGATGTGCAAACTTGTGAGTCTGAACACAAATTTAAAAAAAGAAAAAAAAGATAAAAGTCCATGGGCATGTACATTTGTGAGGGGGTGAGTTACAAGAGTACCTGACACATTGCAATGACTCAAATCAGAGTGAAAATTTCAGAGGTAAGAAGGAAGAGGAGACAAAGTGAAGAGCAGGACAAGCCAGAATAGCTTGTTACACCCAGATGTTTATGCAAATGGAAGGCTGCATATGAAACCAAATCTATTCAGAATTTATCAGGGGCATGGAGATACGCCATTAGCTTTGTAAAGCCTGACTTTTTCTGCCCATGAGTATAGCACAGCACTTACTGCGCAGGAAGGCAGTTCTCTGGTGATGCAACACACCCATAGTTATAAGACATATGTTTTCTGTTTAGATTCTTTACGCTGTCACTTTAATACATAAAAATACCCTGGAAGGACATGAAAATATCCTCCTGCTTATCCAGAAATATAGTTTGTATACATAAAGCGCTTTGCTTTGATCCAAAAAAGCCACATCTTTTCCTCAAAATCTGACTCTCTGCTTTCCACCTGGTTTGTCTCTAATCATTAACAGTCAAGTCTAAAGTCTGAACACAAGCCTGACAGATAAAGATGTGTTTGTACAGATGAAAGTATGGACAAAACGTGTCTTCATAATTTCAAGTGTATGAGATTTGAACTTGTTTGTTTTCAGCACAAAAAGTCATGTTCCAGTCACTTTGATGACCCAACCTTTGCCTCTGTCAAAAACATCATTAAGTGTCAACGGGATGCTGGGCTTTGCATGGACAATGCTTGTATGTGAAGTATGTTTACCATGGGGGAAAGGAAAAGAAAAAAAAAAATCTATTTCTGTATGCAACATACAGAGCTAGTCTTCTCTAAATAAATGGACCCTTTTGTTCATATGTGTCGATCTTCTTTCTCAGAATTTATTTTCAAGTCAATCCAACTCGAAAGTAAAGGTCTAAAGAGGAAGACTTTTGTGCAGGCTACAAACAGATGACAGATGAAGTAAGGGGAGGGGGGGGAGGGAAGAGATGATGACCCCTTGGTTTGCTGATATTTAATAAGACATCTGAAGACTTCATCCAATGTAGGCACAATTAATTCTCTTGGTAAATCTGTTAAACCTCTTGATGGCATCCTGTTTGAAGCTGAGATTGCCACATGATCCACTAGTCCAAAGGGGAAGAACCAGTGTCCCCATGCACCCTAGAGCCACATGTCAGAACATTAGCATGCAGTAGCATTTGTACTGTCTGACGTATGAGTTAATTGGAAGCGGTTTGCATACCTTCACGGGAACCACAGCCCACTTAAAATGCAAATATGCTTACTTCTAAGCTGCCCTCTGCCCAGCTCCTGCACTATTGCTAATCAAGTCTCCAGTGTAATAAGTCTGGGTTGTGTTCGCGTGTATCTCAACTAGTAAACCTGATTCTCAGTATAATCATCATCATGAACAAAATTATACAGCTCAACTACATAAACTTACTACATAAAGCTCATCATTTAGAATACATTAGAGCATGCGGGTGCCAAGTAATTCCTGTATGTTCCATCCTTGTTTTTAAAGCTCCACTTTGACATTGCAGTTCACTGAATGCACAGAACTACAGACAAGGAGTTTCATGTACAGTTTCAAGCGAAGATGTCATACACTGCTCTAAAAACAAACCAAAAACCAAATCACACACAGCCCCAAGAACACAATCTATTCACAGCTTCCTTGAAAAATAAGCTTTGCCACAGAGCAAGAAGAACAGGCTGTTTCCATAACACAGCACTGGTCTCAATACAATAATGTAGAGAGACGGCACATGGAGATGCCTTGCAAACCCAAACCTTCCCCAGGACAGCCTCTGTACTTTCACGTGGTCTTGGGCAGTGTTGACCTGTGACAGTTCATGGCTCTCTGCTACGCTGCACAACTCAGATAAAGAAAAAACCCTAGGCAGCTCTGCTGAAATGAAACAAAGAACCCAGTTTAAGAGTGAGGAGGAAGCCAAGGGGATGAAGAAAGGGAGGAAAGAGGCAGAGCAGCACCCTGAGGGTGCAGGGGCAGAAGCGAAAGCAGGAGAAGCAGAAGAAATTAAAGCAGAACTGGCAGAGAAAGGCAAGGGAGAAACAGGAAGACTCACACACACGAGGAGCACGCTGCCACTGCCGAGAGATGACCTGCATCTCGGGACCTGCTGGAGTCTGAGCCCTCTCGGGCATCTCTGCTAGACCCTCCCACTCCCAACTGACCGTTCTTGAGCAGTCCCCTATTTAGCAACTAACCCTGGAAATATTCCCCTGTCTACCAGCAAATCCATCATAACTGATGCCTGGGTAACCTTCAAGCAATGGTTTATCATTGAGAAAAGCAGCAGAGTATCTCAAATGCAAATCCTGCATGTCGCTTTTTCACACATTGAACGACGTTCTACAGATATTCCAAAGAAAACAACCTTTCTCCCCTGTCAAAGATGACAGACGCTTCCTTGGACAAACACAGCCCAGTGCTAATTGTTCTATAATATGCTTCCCGCCCAGCTTTCCAGCCCAGCAAAACACTCACTTTAGCCAAGAAAAAAAAAAAGGCAGCACCTGCCCAGGGTGTGCTTCAGTTGCAGCTGGGCAGGCTCTGGTTTCCAAAAGCACGGGTGCATTACAGCTATCCTACTCCAACAGCATAAATTAGGTTTTTCTGCCTGATTGCCTACTCTGCTAGCTAAGCTTGAGATCCACCTTATTGACTTGAGCGCATACAATATAGTTGTACAATTACATTTCACTATGTATAAAATGCTATTGCTTCACACGTCAAAATTTGGAAAAAGGAAGACGTTAAGAAAAGGATGAGGCTGGATAATACATACACTCCCACGGAGCACAAATCTCTGGGGAAATCACTTCAGATAAAAGGCAACATTTGTCTTAGGTTCTGACAACAGGGGGAAAAGATAAAAGAAAAAAAAAAAAAAGAGATGCACGAAAAGCCATTTCCCAGATTTTGGATGGGGAGGTATTAATATTCTGCTCCAATATACTTCCATCTCAAATTTTCTTTGGCTGGAAGAATCCCACTAATATTTTCTCCAGTGGCTTATGAATATTACAAGTGTTCTACCTTTATTTGCATGCAGCCATTAAGTAAACTTATTTGCCCACAGGTAAATGTTCTCGTATGCATACAGGAGGTCTAAGCCAGGACTTTCTGCATGTATAATCTTTCCAATCCCATTCTTGAAAACTGTATTAAAGAACACAAGCACTACAACACAAAATTATCAAAATAGAGAAAATGTCTGAATTGCAGTCGCTGGGCAACCTTAAATAACCTTCTGCCCTTTTGCGTCGTGCTCCAACACTGCCATGTCAAGATCCAGTACTATTTCTTTTCCAGACGAGCTGTTGCAGGCAGTGCCCAGGCAATGAATGGGGGCTGTGTAGCAAAGCAGGCTGTGGTCTGCGGGCTGCCCAGGCTCACTTGCGTTACAGAAGCTGGAAGGTGTGGAGCGAAGCAGATGGGGAACTCCAGGAAGAGAAAGAAGCATCTTACAGTTAAACCAGCTGAATGATACCCTGGAGAACTGGGTTGTGCCTTTACAGGAAAACCTGTGAAATGGTGGGCCAGCCACACCAGCAACATTTTTCCAGGTGGTCACTCACAGTGTGTTCCCTGTTTTTTCCAGGCTCGGTCTAAGGCACCTAAGGGTCTGGTTTGCAGAAGGACCGATGGTCTGTCACATCCATGGGTGCGCAATCAGAAATGTACACTGGCTGTACTACCAATGCTCAGCACTCCGGGAGCTCAGGTTGAGAGAAATCCTTGTGTTTATGTCCTCTGCCCTCAGACTGTATCCTTGAAATGGGAATCATAATACCATCATAACTGATTATAACTAACTATGAGATTTTTATGGCAGTAAAAGTGTTTGCACAGGAGCCTCCACAGTAATAAATACTATTAAAATAAACCACAAAGAAATCTTTAATTTTGTATTCAATGCACATTGAGAACAAATGTTAAATAAATAAATAGAGAATGAATGAAGAAGACAAATTACTTAGCACCCTTTCAACAAGCCCCTTATTATCCTGGGCAGTGAATGAAACAGAGACAGTGTGGGAGAGAAAACAAACACATGACCAGAGCCAAGCAAAGGCATAAAAGAAAGGAGGGCGCAGAGGAGCTGCGCTCATGCAGGGAATGCTGCCAAATGGGGAAGCGAAGGCGGTGAGACAACAAAGGGAGTCCTGGTGACAAAGTTGTCCTGGTGACAGCTCCCTGCCCAAATGAGAAAGCCCCATCCTCTGAGCAGAGGGAGGGTTGTTGAACACGGCTGTCACTTCTTAGGATGGGAGATCATGAGCCAAGCTGACCCAGAACACAACAAGCATTTGAAGTCATGTGCAAGTTCCCAGCCAACAGCAAACTTCTCACATCCCGTTTGCATGTAAAAGCACTTGCAATACTCAGCCCTCTGGCCCAGAGCTCTGCTGGCTGCCCTGAGAGAAATCTACAAGTTGAAATCTCTCCTGGAAGCCAGAAAAGCTTGTGGAGAGCTCTACATGTTGTCATGCAAACACAGGGTGCAAGAAACACATAAGAAGGGGCAGAAAGAATGAGGCTGTGTTGCAGGCTGGAGCACAGCATCACACCTCTCACAAGCCTTTCCAAAAATTCTCTTCCAAAAAAGCAACAACATCCAAACACCTTTGAAATAACTTACTGCTTGTGCAGAGCAAAAGTCGATAGTTCAGAATAAAATACCAAGATTTGCTAAAAGCAGTCTGCTTACCAGGTAGCTTCTGCATGAGGATCACGGCAAGCCAACATCTCCCAGACGATCCAAAGGCCACTGGGATATGGCAGCACCATCCAACCCCACAAGTCCCTCAAGCTAAGCTCTCCTCCAGCAGCTCTGGGGAACAGTCTCCTCCAGAGATGAGCGTGTCATTTTGATCTCCAAGCTCTGTGCATGGAAAGACAAGCCCCCCTTTTTACCCTTCCCACTGCCCCCGCCCCCAGAGAGAAGCTTCAGGCCCTTGAAACTGATGTATTTGTCCACCATCTTTCAAATCCTTGTTCTCAGCTGAGGGTATTGACTTTCTTCAGCTTATTCTGCCCTAGCATTCACTAAGCTTGAAGCAGTGTTTGCAGAGGGAAGTGTTATGACCCAGTGTGACTCGGTCACACATCATATCCAGACCACGATGATATTTCAGTGCTCTTGGATCACTGCTTACGAGCGCCATTAACTGTCCTGGATAGCACTTGGCACGTTTAAACCTGTAAGTACTTCTGCTCTGCAAAATTAATGCTTGTTTAATATGACTTTAAAAAAAAAAGAAACACATATTTAAAGAGGGTTTCTTTATCCTTTCATTTATAGCCTTCATTAATTTTACCCCGAGAGTTTCGACTTAATGCAAATGCAGGTCTCTGTCACCCAGCAGCCTGTACTTGTTTGGCTGACACAGTTTAATGACATTCACTCAACTACTTTTCTCCCAGTGTAAGTGGAGGAGCTGCCTTTCTCTTCTTTTTTAGCTTCCTAGAAAACAAAGGCTGAGATAGTTTGCCTCATCTGCCCTGCTTCACAATTCAAAATTTGGAACTGAGCTGAACTGAGTAACAAAGTTTCATCCATACTGTTCACCTGAGAAAAGTGGTTGTTAAGCCATCACCAAACAGCACAAAGTTCAGACAAAGGGTGGGATCTATCTCACTAAACTTCAGGCCCTTAGAGCTGAGCTAGTAATGATTGCTTTCCTTTCAAGTCCACGGAATCAGGTTCTTTGAGGGAATAGTCCAAGGCAGACACCTAAACAGAACCAGATTTACCACTCCCTCTAACAGCCTGGGTTTCTCCACATGCTCTCTGGTGAGCTCCAGGTGACCAGCTGGATGCAGGCATGGCTTATCATCCAAACGCTGATGGTGGCAACCTAAACACCACAGGAGAGCAATGGCAATGAAAAAAAAAAAGCACATTTTACTTCACACAGAAGTTGACTGGATTCAATCAGTATCTCTTCTCTTGTAGAGGAAAGGGTCAGCAAGAAGAGAAACAGCACGGGAAGATGCTGTTGCCAATGCCTGCACCTTCAGCGAGAGCGAGCATGTGAATCAACAGCTCTTCTTCATGTCCTCCCTGCAGTAGGTATCACAAAAGTCAATTCTGTCAAGTGTCATGTTTGTTCTCATCATGTAATCAAGATATTTGTAGGCAGGAACAGGTTCCAGTCTAATTAAGTTTGATCAGACTTGAGCTTTTTCCCAGACAGTCGCACTTTATAGCTGTCTCTGAGCATCATGGTGATACTTACTGGGAAACACAAGTGCTCCATTTCCACAAAAGCAGGCAGTTTAAAATTAGCTGCAGATAACTCAAAATGACTGCTTAGAGCAGAAATGTAATTTTCTGAAAGGGGTTATTGGTTCTGAACATGATGCATTGCACTCATGATCTGTCATGCCTCATTACTTCAGACCAAGTAAGTCAGGCCAGAGTAACTGGATACGTTGGAGACTGTCCTCAATGCCAAGTTCTTTTAAGATGCTGCCTTCCAGGCTGAAGTCTTTAAAAAAAAAAAAAAAAAAGCCATTATCAAACTCATTTTCTCAAGTCTTGTGGCATATTTACAGGTTAAATGGAATGAAATATTTTTTAATAGTTCTTAAGGCACAGCTCCACTTTTGAGAGCAATTCAACAGAAATGGAATCAATTGACTGAAAACTTTACTGCCTGTAAGTATTCAAATAGGACTTCAGAGTTTTAAAGAAACAGGTATTATAGCAGCTATGTGTGTTTGACAAGGTTCAGAAGCTGTCAGAGAATTTATTCTAATTCCAGTAATAATTTGTATCTCATTTGCTTGGGCCACCACAAACTAAATATAGGGCAAGCACATCCCTGATTTGCATTGGTGGAGCTTAGCCGTATTTTAACACAAGGAAACTTTGTTCTTTCCATCTTGTATCTGCCTACCTAACTCCATCTAAAACAGTTTGGCAACACAAATTACAATGCCATAATCTTCACCAGGTCTCTGTCGGCACAACTGATGACAATTACAAGAATGTGACAATGCATAGAAGCAGGACTAAAATTCAGCACAGAGGCCTTTTGGTTGTGCAGAGTCAGGGTAAAAAGCACTAGAAACTTAACTCTGGTCCTTAACACAAGAGGCTTTATACCCTCCTTGTGACTTCAGAGAAAAAAATAAACAAAACTGAAAAAGTGGCATCATTTGTACAGTTACTTTTAAAAGTGGGACTATATTTCAAGTGTTTAGTAACCAAATTAAGCATATGCAATTTAAATTATGCTTTCCTTGTCTTATTAACATATTAATGAATATACATCAGTGAGTTGAACTAAAAATATGTTGAAGATTTGCATGTCTGATTATCTTTGTGGAGTTTTGCAACTGACAATTTGAAAGGAGGACGGAAAAAAAAACCACCTTGTGTCAAGGTCTATGCAAAATTACAGCTTAGAGAGATTCCTTAATCAAAGGGTTGTTTTGTATCTTTTATAAGCTAAAATGAGAATCTCTTTCCAAATGAAGAGGACTTGCTCTTGGAATTATGTTCAAAGCAGTCATTTCCTCAACTTGTAAAGCAGTAAATAGGACAATGATGTCTTAACCAAAAGCACTGCCAGTGATCTCCTCCCAACCATCCCCTTTCAGAGAAAAGCAGGGAAACTTATGCTTCAACACACTGTCTCATTAAGTAATTTTCAAAACAAGCAAAACAAAACAAAAAAACTGGAACAAAGGCATGCAAGGAAGCAGAGAAAGCTATTTTGAGGACGAAATTGTTGACAGCAATCAACTTCTTGTAACGATTGAATGAAAACACAACAAACAAAGCAGTTTATTTGTTAAAGCTGTGACTAAGTCAGGCCTTGCTTGCTGTTCAGCTCTACTCCTTGCTGTTCCCATACTTCTAAGCACCACTCCAGGCAACTGAGCCAACTCTGTGGTTCAGCTTGCCATATTTCCCACCTAACACTGGAGAAAATAATTGGACAAGTAATCAGACACAAATACCAATCCTGTTTCTCATTAATGACCGTCATGAATGTGTGTAGCTGAGAAATTCTCTATGAACTAAGAATACTAACACTGCTAGAACACCAAGATTACTCTGTTCTTGCAATCTTAGCAGGTTCCGACCTCCAGATATCATTTTAGGTCATTTCCAAATCAGATCCCTTTTCCACACTTCTCCAGATCAAGTCTATAATACCAAACTCATCCAACAGCTGTGTCTCTCATTTTCTATTCCTCCTCCATTCTTTGAAGAAAAACTGGCACTTCGGAGAGGTTATCCTTAATGCTCATGGAAAGCTGCTTTACTTCTCATGTTCAAGAGACCACTAGCTAGGATTTAAAACGGGTGACCTTTTCAACATGTATGTTTAAATGAGCATTTTTTTCATGGCAAGGCAGAGTTCTCAATTTCTTTTGTTCAATTTTGCCCTCACCCTGTCCCTTCAATAAATTGATGAGACTAAAAATAACCTGGGGAAAAAAAATAAAAAGGGTGGGAAAGGAATCAAAAAAATTTAATTTGGACTCATTCAGCTGCTTTCAAGTCTGTAAACGTGTAACTACCGTGACAGCACAATGATGAGAACAAGTGGCAAAGGCCAGGCACTCTTGAAGTTCATGTCACAGCAAGAAAAGGACTTGTACCCCAAAACTACTATCCAAGACGCATGCGTGATTTTCCATGGCACTTCTATTAACTACTTTCCTTTCGGCCTATGTTTTTAACAAGATGAAGCAAAGGCCAGCGTATTAAGGTGCAGCTGTAAGACAAATCCATTTAATACGGAGCTAAGTGAGTCTGTAAACTAAGATGAAATGTTTGAGCTTCTTCTGTACAAACTCCCACCAGTCATCTGCTGAAAACCTGACCTATACAATATGGCAGCTGGTATCTGCAACAAGAGCCTTGTGTCCTACAGTCTTAATTCACTCACTTGGGAAGGAGCACAAGCACCTCCCAGAATTTTTTTGCTGGCATCTAGAAGTCCTTAGGTACCTTTGCTAGCAGTATAAACTGACAGCAGCAAGAACATCTGCAGCAGGAAGGAGAGTTTGCTTTTATGCAGACACGGCACTAGTATTCCAAGCATTTCACACATTGATTAACTACATTTCTGTACAGGGAGCTCCTAATACCTCAGCATTAACGCTCAGTTACCGATTGCCAAGGACAGTTTTATATACCAGCAAATTCCAGCAGCTACCAGTGAAATCCTTTCAGAGAAGGGTTACGTTTATCTTTTGTTCATTTTTAGCTAGGAGACACATGAGTAGAAGCACTAGAAGGATGGAAAGTCACCACTTGCTAGAAATTAGAAGAGAAATATCTCTGCGAGAAAAAGGTTATACTGAGAACTGCCTCGAATTGCGTTATCCTGTTGCCCATGCCTTCTGCTGCCTAATGTATTAATAGACCTGCTCACCATGTGGGAATTCAATTCATAAAGAAAGGTGAAAAAATAAAGCAGCTGGCAAGTAACATACAAGCTGTTCAAAAGAAATTACACAGGTTCACTCTTCCCTCAAAAAACTACGACACACAGAGAAACGCGGCAAGTTTAACTGTACACTCAGCAGTGACTTTGCTTTGCTATCATGTACTGTTGGGTGGGGTTTTTTGTTGGATCAATTCTTACACAGCCAGAACTGGAGTCCAGCTTTAATGAAGAGTGCATGTACATATATATATATTTAAGACAGAATAAGGAAAATCCAAAGGATTAAGCAGCAAAGAAGGGTGTAAATCACAAACGTTTCTCCTCACTTACGTGCCAGCTTTCCAATTTTGTATCTGCTGATAACCTGCTCCTGCAGCAGCCCTTCCTAATTAAAATAAAGTGAGAAAGAACCTGTTCTTATTTACACCCCTGAACACTAATATTCGGAGATCTCAAGAGAGACCATGCCAAACCTGGAAGGATCTCCAAAGTGCTTTTCAGCAGCAACGTGGCGTATTGTCGAGAGCGGGAAGGCTGGCCAACTGGCAAACACTCAGGTGTGTAAATAAGAACAGGTTCTTTCTTGACAATTTTTGGTCCTTCAACCATGTTCCCCTTCCTTGAAGGCCTCCCGGGGAAATCTATTTCACAATCAGAAAACAGAATACATTCACTTTCACACCCAAACTACATGCTGCCCACAAAAGATGGGCAGTGACAACAGAAATCACTAACTCCTATATATTTACCACTGGGAGGCCATACACTAACAAACGCTCTCTCTGGGTCCTCAACAGTTGGCAACATGGCAGCCAACAGACCCAATCTTTGCACTGCAAAGTTGCTTTTGAATAAGCTGGCAAACAATCACGTTGGCCAAGCGTGGTCCCCTCTGCCTCCTGCCCCAGGCTTGGTATTAGTACAAAGAAAAATGGTGGCAGTTGTTAATCCACCTTTTCTATTTTAGTTTTATCTCACCTTTTACTTATCTGCAAAGACCTTCCACTTCATGTGTTAAAGCTCCATCTTTCCAAGCCTTACGCTACATTTTGCCTCAATTAAAGCCTGGTTTTGCTGCAGCACGGTGAAACCTCTGGCTGGCTGGCAGATATGGGAAATGCAGAGCTGCTCCTCTGCCCTCCAGCAGCAACCCAGGCCAGGCAGCACGGGCTGAAGAAGGCAGAAGCTCCAACTAGGCTCATTTAAGAGCAGGGTCATGCAGTCAAATAGTGCCAGTCTGCACGGGGCATTTTGTGCAAATGGAATGCTTTAATTTGCATGTGTGCAGTTAGTCTCTATACAGCTCCAAGTCCACAGTGGCGGCAGATTGCACAGAGAGTGGAGTCATCTCTGATTATTTACACGACAGCAGTAGTGCAAGCGTCACGCTGAAACTGCTTTGCCAACCTGCCTCAAACCAAACAATTCCTTTGGCGATGCAGGGGGTAAGCAATGTAGGGTCTCTGAATTATCCAGTTAGTGCAAAGTGATGAGGAAGCACAAGAAACTCATAACCATCCTCTAAGCTCATTACTGACACAGAAACTTTCTTAGTAGAGAACAGAGCCAGAGCTGTGGAGGATTTGAAGCTCAGCAATCATCTTTGCACCCAGCCTCAGCAATGTGTTCTTTTTCAATGCCATCAGCATTTTTCGCCCTCCTGCAACGTTTAGTGTCACAGTTCCCAAACAACCACTCTCCCTCTGCTGAAATCAAACTCCCCATTTCCTGACCCAGAAGTTCACACATTCAGACTGAACTAAAGTACAGAGTACAAAATCAACAGAAACATGCTCTTAGGTCAGTCTTCCACATGAGGTTCGGTGAATAGAGAAGGAACTGAAATGCACGCAATGACCGGATTAAACAAGGAGCATGAAACCATCCATTTCACCTGAAAGTCTGCAGGTTAAATGCTTGGGTCTGTTGTGGTGGAGACCCTGCCTGTATGTCTGACTGCAGTGACTTTATCCCGCTCGAGTCCTGAACCCACCCCAGAGCTGCAGGAATAGCAAAGAGAAGTTTGAAAAGTTATAGAAATGCTCTCAGTAGGGGAGCCAGGATGAGGACTGATGGCTGTTAGCTAAGGGTAGGTTCCAAAAGTGTACTAACCACTTCCGGGAGCAAGGCGGCTGGTAGAAAACCAGGGCGAGGACTTCCAGAAAAACCACAAGCAAACAGGGATAACACAGGGATGATAAGAAGAAAGACAAAGAAGGAAAAACAGGTCCTTCTGACTATCTTGTAAATGCCTAGCACCAATTCTACCAAGAGGTGTAGCTGAATGATGAAATGCATTTGCTGAAGACAATTTTCAACAGACAGGTCTGCTGAACCCATCTGCCCCTCTCCCAGTGTCACTGCAGTTTGTAACCCAAGGCTGCAAGAGATGGCTCTGGAGGGTGTTTCATCAGAGGTATACAACATCTTATTGCTGCATGAGGACGCCAGATTGATGTTAGATTACAAAGTATTTGTTGACCACATGAGATACATAACAGATGGCAAGTTTCCTGTCATAATGTCTGAGACCTCAATATATTTTCTGAGAAGGTAAAAAATCTCAGGGGTTCAAGACTGAATCTGACTTCAGGCAAATGAGAGGCAGTAAACATGCGTCGTTACGATAGCATCTATCTTCATACAGCTCACCTTCAATTAATCCAGAATTCTGCCCATGATACTGTGAGCTTAGCTACAATCAAAACTATTTATGTCTCAGTTACATTATTCTACTTAACTACTTCAGCAAATGCAGCTCCAGAGTAAGAACAGTTGACACGGAATATATGTGTTTGCATGTGCCTGCATATACATGGCACAAATAAACAAGGATGGCAACTGTTAGTGGTACTAACTGTACAATATCTTAGCTTTGTATAGGGTGAAGAGATGAGGTACTCATTAAAAAAATACTGTCAAACATAGACAGTGGAAAAGTGACAATTCAAGTCAGACAGTTATTTAATATCTCAATTTAATGCTCTTATCTCTGGAACATATTACACTTAAAAATCCCAACAGCCACAAATAACAAAATTCTCTTCTTGCTCCTCAACTTTGCTTTTGGGAGAGGTGACAAATATTGAACTGTCGAAGTAAAGGACTACAGAGAGTGCCATGCAGAGGATTAAGGAAATAACTGAGTTAAGTCAGTCAACTGTGTTCCAGTTTTCTCTGTGCTGAGTGACCCCTTGCCCTCTCTGGTTTTTATTTGCTTTTGCACTTATGTACTCTACTGCCTTATGTAACTGTTCCCTCCAGCTCATAAATTTCCAAGGTGAACAAAAGCTCAAGTGATTACATTCAGCTTGGCCACAAAGGTGATTTTTTTCCATTAACTTCTACTTACCGGGTTTTATATTTTTAACCACATAAATGTATCTCGCCCATTGCGGTTAAGTTGATCGATTCGGCTTCTAAATGCTTGCACTCTCCCATTTTTTACCAGAATAATATTTCCAATAACTACAAAGATTAAAACGGATTAAGGCTGGAAAGGAAAAATGGTTTGGCGGTTGTTTTTCCTTCCCCTCTGCAGGCCAGGCTGCCCTTATTTTGGTTCGGGTACCTAGAACTGCTTTTCAACTCCCTAAGCATTGCTTTGCTGGCACCTACACCCTACAAAAGGTTGTCTGTCTTTTCAGACTAGATCCTACATAAAAAGGACTGGAAGTCCATTATCTGAAGTTATTTTCAGCAATAGCTCTGAAGCAGCCTGACCTGGAGTCACACAGAAGCAAAAGCAAGTGCAGCCATAATCCTTCCTCCCTATAGCATGAGTTTACTCATGACGTTTTCTTGATCTGATCGTTCTTCAGCGGTTAAAGCTATTGCTGGAGATAACCACAGCCTAGGGAAAATGAGAGACCTGTGCTTATAAAAATGTGCAAAACACCAACAGATCCTCAATGGCATTCAGTCTGTAATCCTAGCAAGGTAATGAGATTTATAGAAGCTAAATCCTAAGATTTTTTTTATTACGCTGTGAAAGCATGTTGAATTTTAGCATTTGTCAATGTGTGTGAATTCAGCTTATCATTTGTTTAGAGCACGGTTGATACAAACTTCCACCTAAATTTGTGTAGAACGTACAAAATTAACGAGTCAGAAACAGTTTTTATCTCCCAAAAGTTTTCTTTGAGACCTACTTCACTCCTTCCCAGAACACTGAAAGAATTAAATCTTCACAGTCACACAAACTAAAAGCTGATGAAATTTCAAGCCCCAGACCTTCAAAATCCTGGTAGCATTTTATCTCCTACATATAGCACATGACAATTGTCTACACTCATTATGAATCTTTCTGCATCTGAATTTTCAGAATTATTACCTGAATTATTATTTTCTCTGAACTACCAGGGTCTGGACCCAGCTGTTAGTAGAAAGCAGATGTGACATACCTAAGGTAACCTGTGAGCCAACAGTTTTTACTTTTTCAGTATAAGGTAAGTTGTACTGGCAAAAGATCACTTCATGTAGTAAGTCCCTTCATCACGAAGTATTTATCTCAGTGGTGAGAGTTTAAAGAGACAATAAAAATATAGTCAGAACTTTCAAATATTAGATTTTCAATTTATCAAAAGTCTATTACTAATGCTCGCCCCTTCTTTAAAGATGTTTGTTGGCAGATACATAGCCCTGGTGATTTCAGACTTCAGAAAAATTATATGGAATAAGAGGCTGCTCTTTGCCCTTAAATTTGAAAGAAATGATCCTAATTTTTTAACTTATACTGGGGCCTTTAGTATTTGCTATCTAGTAGTATTTACCTACCATATACTAAGTCCTATGACCCCTCTGTCAGGCAGATGTTTAAAAAAGGAAAGAGAAGAGATATACAATGTTTTTGTAAAAAAATCTTCTAATCCATTATCATGATGCAATTTCCTTAGGTCTTTCTGGGAAGAATCCTGCAATGGAATCCCACACTTCATGTTAAATTAGGGCAGAAAATACTCTTTGCTAATAAAACATGCTTAACATCCCACGAAACTCCAATGAAAGTGCTATTCCATGGATATCTTCAACACTGAAAAGAAATGCATGCAAAAATACCCACTCTGTAAATAAGTTCAAGCATAAGAGCCAAAAGCAAACACTCAGGCTAATCTATGACATTTGATCAGTCCTAGGTATGAAACTGGAAAATACGTAATGCTGCAAGAGAGCAAAACTTACTGGCAAGTCAGCCCAGAACACCAGTGCGAAGAATGCAGCCCCAAGGGAGAGGCACATCTCATGAGGAAAATAACACGACAAAGTCCATAAACCAAGTTTAAATAGATCTTAATGCCAAGCCACAGTGCAAACCCAATGCATTTATTACCTATTAATGACAAGGTCAGGTATAAACCTGCGACTGAAATCTGCAGATAACCTAATGTGGCGCAGCAGCGACCGTTTGCCACATGGAGCGGTGCTGATGCAGCAGGGCAGGAAGGGCACAAGAAGGGCAACTCTCCAGCTCACTCTGCCATCCCTCCCGGCAGATTCGTGTCCGGTTGAAATTTCATGCCAAAAGAGCTTTACAGTGATGCTCAGAGAGGGAGAACAAGATTAAAAAGGACATAAAGGAGGGGGCAGGGAGCTATAGATGTTTTAAGAGGAAGCCAGCCAGGTATAGAGATACAGGAGGATAAAACCACTGTGCAAAAGAAAAGATGGGCTGCTCAAAAGGAAAGAATGAAGTAGCAGTGATGAGCACTGAATATCACGAACCAATGAAGACAAATGCAGGCTAAAGTGCAACTGCTTTAGGATTTTATTTTTAGTCATATTGTTAAAGAAAAAGGGCTTTCAAAGCAGAGTACTTCATGGCTAGCATGTTCATCTGCTCTTAACCAGGATTTATAAAGACTACATCATCAGCATAAAGGAAACTTTAAATGTCGCTGCAAAATCTTTACTGGGGAAGACAACTTCAAACTACAAGGTACAGATCCTGAACCAAACTTACCAAAGTTAGGAGCACCAGTAATTCCGAATGTTTCTCATTAGAAGTGTTTTTAAAAGCACTTAGAGGAAAGGGTTCATTTTTTTCTATTATCAGTAATGCCAAGAAGAGTAAGAATTAATGCATGCAAGTTGTAATGGATCCTCAAACCCAGAAAAATCTCTCTTCCATTGTTAGGAAACATTCATAAAATTTGACATAATTCATGCAAACTCAGTCTACTGGCAGTTATGAACCAGTCACTTCAAATTCTCCATTTCTAGACATATTAGGTCTTACATATACAGTCTTTCCATCACGAAAGAACTGACCGATTAAAATTCAGAGATGGCAAGTAGAAAGCAAGGTTACTTATGGAAACGGAAGGAGCAGACGCTCCACTAAACTGCCTGGCTTTCTGCTAGGCAGAGATCTAAATCCAGTCCAGAGACACAGAGAAGAATCAGAGCGACTTTAAATTCTGGGAAGGTACATTTTCTACAGGGCATTTCTTTGCTTCAGTTGAAGCATATGAAATATTAATGTCAATTCATTACACATCAATGCATTTGTATACTCCCCTGTTATCAAGTGTCCAAATGAAAACAGTCTGTTCTGAATAATTTATGTCCGAATCATCAGCCAGCTTTCTGCTACAGGAGACCTTTGCTATTCGCCAAATCACATCTATGATTGACAACCTCTCTGTTAAGTTTCAGAAAGGTACCAGTGTACATGTATTTGATGTGCTACAAAACTTGGTATTTAGAACAGATACAAATGTGCTAACAGTAATGTAAAAATACATATAAAGGCTACAAAACATGATGGGTTTAAGTTTGTGGGCTGGATCCAGCATGCAGGAACAACTCATTCAACCTCCAACAGTAAAACCTCTGTGATCATCTCTCCAGGAGGTCCATCTTTCCAGAAGATCCCCAAACAGATGTGGGAAGAAGCTGAGGGCTGGAAAAACCATTCTCGCAACCCACTTGCTGCTGTTTGGGTCCCTGGGTTCCCCCAATTCCCCTGCCTCAGCCCATCACGTGAGCATGCTGCAGGCTGCCTCAGCCAAAAACTTTGCAGCAGAAAACCCATTTAAACCAAAGCTAAAGACTACGTGAAAAAAATAAATGCCAATTTTGACTCAAGTAGTGACAATCCTAATTAATCCATGATTATTTCTGTAAGTACTAGTCTAATATCCTTATCCCCACCAATAGTCAGACTTGCTGACAGCTCACTACTGCACTATCTTCAGCAGAAGAGACAAAAGTTGTGTCTGATGGCAGTTCAGAAAACACATTCACACAACCACTTCCCTTTGAAATAGGAAGCCGCATTGCTAAAATAATTCATTCTGGTTTTGTTGGGGGGCTCTTTGATAAGAGAAATTACAGTGTCTCAGAAATGTCTATTCTTCCTTCATGTTCACATCCCCTTTCTCTCTCCAGACTGGGTGAAAGAAATGTAAATATACTGGCTGATTGATGTTACCGTAATAATCCATTACCAGGAAAAAACCAATTTCAAAACAAGACTCAATAACTACATGATTCCCTTATGAAATACATCAGCAATTCTGAGTTAGGGATTTTTTTTTTTTTTCAAATGAACACGGGTATTTTTCCCATTTGCTCACTAATGTACTCATTCTAATGTATTCACTGTAAGCTTTTTTTTTTTTTAACTTTTTCCATTTGTTACTAATAGAATGTAATTATTTCCAATCTCAAGATCCTCAGCAGAAAACTCTACTTTTTTGAGGCTAGGATAAAACCTAAAACCACACACCGTTATTGTATTGGTCACTGCAGAGATACACAAGTAGAAGGCAGAGGGTCAGCACTTAGGAAGGATAAGCTTTCAAAGACTGAGAGGAAAAGTGGACTAAAAGAATAATTTCAACAATACATACTGTCTCAGCAGGATCCCAAATTTACTTGTACTTTCATTCTGGCCTTGGTATAACCACACAGCTAAATCATTCAGTCTGCATCAGTATACGCCAGGTGTGTGTACATACATATATACGTACATATATGTGTCTGTGTATATATAATTATTTTTTCTTTTTTTAGGTACACCTAATCCAGGTATTCTTTGCTATAAGCTACTAAAGTATTACAAAATCCAAAGAAACATACTAAATGTTAACTATTGACATCAAAGCCCCCAAATTAGCTCACGCTATGATCTGCAGTAGCTACTGCAAAGAAATGAGGTTCTAAGATTCACTAACACATTGCAGAGAAAAAAAGATATCAAATTGAAACTCATTTCCTGTCAGAAAAAGACAGAAAAATTGAAGATGGGAAGCTGTGCTTTAGCTGCACATTCATATGAATGACAAAGATGAAAAAAGAAATGCAGCATTCGGCACTGATAGAGCTATATATCTCTTTCAGGCAGATAAGACCAGATTGCATAATGTGACTGGTAATAAAGATGTACTTGTAGCATGAAAATAAGTGTTATGTAAAATAAAGACGAGTCTTTTTGTCCTAAAGTGTAAGGGATGCTTAATCATCATGATTTCTGAACTTTATTAGTTTTCAGCTTCTACTTCACAGACATTACCAAATTTAGTGTTTGATTAGAAGACAAAAAAAAAAAAAAAGACTAATCAACTTTGCAGTGCATGAATACAAATATAATTTTAATATAATTGCTAGCATGGCTGATATTTATGTCTGATTTCTACGACTTCAGATTTTCCAAGCTTTATGCTTGGAAATGAGCGCTGTCAATACATAATTGAAGACATAAAAAAAGAAAAAAAATTGCATCCACCACCCAGAACGTATCTTTGTATCCAAAGATGGACTACAAGTTCAAACACATTAAAGTGCTGAAAAATAAACCGACTTGATTTGGATGCAGTGAATTCAGCAATAGGTAAAACATCTCAGCATCATGTAGCTAAAACAGATGTACATACTTTGCAAAAGAAAGCTTACCTGCCCATTTTTCCCCAGTTCCATTTCAACTATTGCAACAGGAGTGTTTATCTGATCGATGTGTCTTGACTGTGACTTCAGATCCACTCGCCAGTTCATGTTTTTCAGGACATTATCCCAACGGCTTTGATTGATCAGGCTCTCATGGATCTTTATTCGGTGGTTCTTCCAAAATTTGGCAATGACGGCAGCTTGATCTGACGTGATGCCACCTTGTTTTTTGGTTTGGGCAGTGAGAAAAGCCTCCAGCTGATTCAAATCCATATCTGCTGAAGCAATTGACTGTAGGGAAAACAAGAAAAGAAAAAGGGAAAAGCTTGCTCAAAAATACTCTAGTCTACCAAAAGGTCACACCTTTAGGGTTTTACAAATACCGGATTTTAAAGGGATAGTGCAAACAAATCTGGGTTATGGAAATACACTGACAACGTTCATTAAAACTTAATTTGCAAGTGCCTACCACTTATCCCAGATTCCTGGCCCCAGACAGCTGGAGAGTAATGCATTGGTAAGAGTCACAAGGAAACTGCGAGCACCTTTGGGAATACAGTAGTGGTACAGGATAACAAGGAGGCTTCTCACTGTCTACCTCGCCCTTTCCCCCAGTATGCCCTAGGCATATCCAGCTTGAGATCGCTGGGAACACTGGGTCGGGGGTCTGGCACAGTACTGCTGTTATGATGCTCTATTAAACAGGAGAGCTGGGGCAAACATGGCATGCCCCCAGCCAAGGCTGAAACAAGTGAGGAGACATCCCAGTTCGTTGCTACATCTACGACTTCATCTTCCACCTCCACACCACAGACAAGGAAGCAAAACTGGCAAATGCTGCATCAGTCAAGCAGGGTCTGCAACGCTGGCCACAGTGGTGCACTGGCTGCAGCACCAAGAGCATGGGTATTCCAAGGGAGAGCCTGTGCACGTGGAGCAATCTTTAAAAAATCCAACTGCAGCTTCTTCTGAAGCATCGGTGGACTCTGTCAGGCTAAATAGCCTATCTGTGTTTTGCAACTGAGTGCAAGGGGTTATTTAGTCCTCCTCCCTGCACAGCAACAGAAATAATTCTTCCCAAACCCCTTTTTTAATAGATAACCATTTTTTCCAACTATTTTTCCAGAGCTGATAATCCTACAGCCTTTAACTTGCATTGCCTAACTGGTAATGGTTGCTAAATAATGGCCGTGAAGGGAGGGGGAGGACAGGAAATGGAGAGAGGAAACTGTAGCCAAGTTTCCCCATCGTAGATTCAAGCAGACACTTTTGCTTCATTCTCACCCAAAATGGATGCAGTTTATCCTAAATGAGAACATGCCACCTCCAAGCACACGCTGATATGGAGCACAGCAATGTGAAGTGCAGCCAACTCTGCAGTCCTTGGGATTTGCCTTGACTTAATTTTCCTTGACGTGGCATTCCTACTGCTGTCCTCCATACGTTCAGGGAAATAATGATCTGGATCTCGTTAGCCAAGGGAGTGACACCAGGTGGCTTCTGCCTGGACACATGCTGTGTGCTTCACTTTGCTTTTCTGCAAAATTGGGTATCACTTATCTAAAAACTGAGGGGATAGTGCTCAGTGAGCTCGCCAAGGACATGAGACCTGCTGCTTCATCAGTGATGAACTAAAACTGTCGGTGACGTGAGCTACCGGCAGGTTTTGCTGCCTTCCTCTAGACCAGATAGATGTCAAAGTACACGTTCTTAGTCATATCAGGACAGCCTGAAATAAAATGACAGGTTAAAAAAAAAAACAAAAAAAAACCCAAACCAAACCCCACAAGAACTAGCCCAAAATGAAGAGCTCACACATCACGCAAGCAACAGAGAACAGCAGCAGGTTTCCTGCACTGAAGGGAGTAAAACCAGCACAGCAATGTGCTCAACCTTCAGCAGATACAACACCACATCCTCCTTACCCTGAGGGTTTTTTTCAAGAGAAAAGCAACCCTCCCTCCAAAAAACAACTCGTGATCAAGTTGTTACACTGTCTTCTATCATCTTGTGGATAAGATCTTTCTCCTGAAGCTTTTGTAGTATTTTTTTAAGAGGGATATGTTGCCTTCCCTTGCTTTCACAATGGATTAGCTGCCTTCTGTTACGTGATCAAGAACAGAAATGGCAAGCCACACCAGAAGTAACCACTAGTCTGTATCAGCGTTCCAGCTTAATAGAAGCATCTGCCGATTTATTAAAAAATTTGAGAAGCCTAACGCACTGTTCTGTTATTTCTATAGGGCATCCACCATATCTGTATATATTGCTTGCTTTTATTATGAAGATATTTAACTTGAGGTAATCATCCTGTAATATCTAATTATGCTGTAAGTGAAAAAAGGCACTTTTAAAGCACTTACAATTTTTTAAGCACTTACAGTCCTTTCCTACATCCACATCTTACATGAACAGGACCGTCTATTAACAGCAGCGTGGAATATTTTCTGGTTTTGTATTTCTCATATCACTACATGCATGTGGCAATCCGTTTGCATGTTGTGATACCAACCACCACTGACGTACACCTTTCGGGTTGGTTTATGTGAGCAAGGGGAAGAATAGCAGTGAATCAACATCCCCAGACCCCAGCACCTTATGTAAGCCCTGTCAAGACCAAGATCAAGTTGAGATGCAGACTTTCTTCTCAGTTCAGCTGTGCAGAAAATTGCCTTCTGCGTTATTCCTGCGCAGGAATCAAGAACATAAACTGCCTCCTCTGCACTGAATGAAGCAAAGGTGTCACGGAGAAACATCTAATCTGCATTAGATGGGAACCTAATGCAGATTCAATGGATCAAATAACCAGGTAACCCTTTTCTAGGTTTGACTTCTTAACCTTCAAATATTTCACATTTGTAATTCTTCCGATTTAACCTTATCCCCTTCACAAGAACTCTTTTTGCAAGATGCAGGTAGGTTTTGGGCAGTGCTTTGCCAAGTTCCTTATTGTGCTTGATATGGTACAAATGTGACTTGGAAGTGTATCTGAAAGAGGAAGCTTACGATCAAGCTTGCAATTTTAAGCATAAGGAAGACAAGACAATATCACTCGGGCTTATGCAGGACAGTTAAACTTACCTGTTCGGCAAAGATCATCAACAGACTGACAATTAGTTAAGATTCAGCGTGAGCTACATTTAGAAACTCTGTACATTCACTGACTATTAGCAGCCTGATACAGTTTGTTACCAAAATACCATGACATCAAAGAGAGGAAGGAAACCATGTATCATAATTAGCAATCATCTATCTCTCACAGACATGCATGCACTTGCACACACAATATGGATCGCTTTATACCATACACAGCTAAGAAACCAGAAGATAACAACCATATTTTATTTTGGTGCAGTATTTATCAGATAACGCATGCTTTAAAAATATACCGATATAGTGTATCATTCAGACTAGAATCTCTCAGCTTGGAGATATGACTACGACTTAAAAATTCCTTCAAAGAAAAAAAAAAATCTAAAAACTTAATTGGAAGTGGTGCAAACAATCAATGAGTTATACTTCAGCATAGTTGCATGAAGATATTAATGAAGACATATTTTCTTTGAAATTCTTCAACAAAACCCATGTGCTATAAAGGTCTTTAAGTCACATAAGAACAGCAACTCCTTTTAATATTCTTTTTCATCTTAATTTGGAAATTTTTCACTGTTCGCAGGAAACGTGATCTAAGTTACACAGAATGAGAGAATAATTAAGGTCTTTGCTGACCTTCCACCTCCTTTATTGTATGAACACTTATACAACTCGTTCTTTAAACAAGCGTAGCTCTACTCCATTGCTCATATGAATGGCCACAGTTAAATTTTGGACTCTTTAAGGTTGAGGAAATGTTTCAATTTTACTTGGCAAAAAATTCTATTTCCAGTGATCTTCTGCACAGCATTACAAACAGTTCTTACCATTACTTTAACAATGCCCATTTATTACATGGAATATTAAATTACAGGGAACACACCTTATTGATATTTCTAAGGATTAATTTAAAGTTAAAACATGAGTGGTTCTTCTGTGCTTATAACTAAAGACAGGCAAAATATAGCTGATTATAGGTCTCCCTCTCATACTTTCAAATCCTAGGGGCTTCATATGAGCATTTACCACCAGCAGGACAATGACCAGCTGTTGTCCAGCTCCCACAGCACTTACATAGATGGTTTCACTGCTGGAATAAACAACACACACATTTTAGCATCATAACTGGAAACTTCTCAGGACTTAAAGGCGTTGAAACCTGTTTCACCCATCAGCTCCTACAGCTGAATCACTGTCAGCATTGGTTCAAGAGGGATACATCTTATTAATGCCAATTACTTCGTGCACACAGACCTTACAGTGCAGGACCTACTGCTGTACCTGGAGTCACTGTACTGTCAGCGACACACATTGTTACATTATAAAGACTTTATATTCTGAGCTAAGCATGTGTAGATGGAGATACTGCCTTAGTCGTTTCCCACCTCTTCAGCAGTCTTCAATAAACATACTTGCGCAGCATATTATTGCAGCCCCCTTTCTATTTACAGACTGTCCCATCTCTGTGCAGTTCGACAACACGTCCAGAAGTTCCATGCTGAAAGTATGACACCAAGGAAAATGAGTTACATAGCACCTAATTTCAGGTTTTATTGGTAATCACAAATGATTTACTATTTCACAGAAAAATCTTCAACTAACAAACACCAGAAAAGTCTTCTAAGAATGTGCAGAATCATAGCTGTTCTATGCCAGCAAGTAATTTAATTTACACTACTATGACTATTCACTTAAGTGACTAAGCAAAAAAAGCCTATTTTCGAAACTAGTCTGTAAGAGAACACCATTAGATATTAAAAATTTCCTCACATTATGTATTTTGAGATTTGTTTAAATATACTTCCCCCTCCCGCCAAGGAAGCACAGCTTATGGACACCACATCATAGTACAAGCACACAAATCCTACCGTTGGCAACTGGCTACACCTTTCTTTCCAGAGGCTGAGCAGATGCTTTTGAACAACAAGAAGCAGTTTTGGTCATACCGACTTCACATTGTGTTCACCTTCAATACACACCCACTATGTCTTCAAATATAATTCAACCAATAAAAATATGACTTCAAATACTATTTCCTTAATGGAACAATATTTTATAATCTGGAGAGTTTTGTATTGGCTTAATTAGATCCATTAGACATGTGCCTTGGTACACAGAGCAGGAAAACAAACTTGAATTCATTACCTCTTCTGAGAAATAAAGCCTGACAAGCATGCACTACTAGTGAGAAACAACAATTGGTAAAACCCACTGGTAAAAAAGAGCACGCTTCATTTCCAGAAATAAAGCATTACTTGTCAACCATTACGGAAGAGTTCCAAGAGCTGGCCATGCCAGCATGTGTAGGCATTTTCTCCAGCTGACCCTCAAAATTTCAGGCTGCTGCCAGCCTGTAGTAAAAAGAAATCACAAGCTCAGAGAAACAAACAATTCAGTGCCATGTACAGTACTAATGAATTCACCTCTTGAGGTTTGTGGGAGGTGGGTGTGAGAGGCTATTCCTGTATCACAACCCTTATAATGCAGATGCTCTTAGAAACATAACCTTCAAAACCATTTCTCAGACCCCTGGAGCACATGCAAGGAGAGGGGGGACCAGCTGCAGACAGGAGGAGCATGCCAAGGGATCCTGTTCGGCCAAAATGCTTTGATCACACAAAGCCAATTCTTGTTAATGTCAGGACTACGCATTTCTTTCACGCATCATCCTTAGAAGAAAACCTTTACTGGATTTGGGGCAAAGAGGGGGTGCCTGCTGCATGCAGCTTTGGGGTGTGCAGTTTCTTCTTATCTAAAAATAAAGACAACCCTGGGAGAGCAGGGCAGGGGAACAGAATCAGCTCTCATCATCTTTGGGTGTAATGGCACACACGAGTCCTAGCGACACTAAGCTATTTGTCAAAGTTAGCTCAGCATGTTCTTCTGCAAATAGTAGCTTCTGACAAGAGGAATTTGAGAACATCTCTGCAACCCTGTGGTTTCTGGGTCCTCCTTTGTAAGTATGTACTAACTAGACTCTTTCCCAAGGGCTGCTGAGATATCCAGTCCTGTAATAAATGAGCTGTTCCCATAGATGTTCCCTGGCTATTAGTCCAGTAGACTTTCCCACGTTTCTGGAGACAGTGGAGGTTTTCAACTAGTTGGTAGGTTGTGCCTCACAAACTGTTTATTACAGTCCAAGAGCTCTCCTGAGAATTCGAATTAAGATAAAATTAGATGCAACAGCCTCCTTGTCTGCACTTGAAAATGGTGATCCATCTTCCAGAAAAAAACCCAAAGCTAAAGGTTTCTACACACAATCCCCACCCCTGAATTCGTAAGTAAGAAATCACAAGTGACCTTAGCAATACATTTAGTATTCCTACATCAAAATAGAAAGATTTTAATTAATCTTTAAGTGTTCATCTAATACACGGGAGATCACAAAAATTTCTTTTATTCAAGTTCCATACTATGTCCCAGTATTATTTTAGTTTGCTTCTTCCTGAGCTGTAATCCACAGTTAAAAGTGAAATGAAACTGTTCACTAACAGAAGAGAGATAACTGTGAACCATTAAGAAGATAATAATATATACATATTGTTTAAAACCTGTAGTTCAATTTTTTTCTAGTGTGTAACAGATGTCCTGCAACAGCTATTTCTTATTTCAGCCTTTTGATTCATTGCTGAGGAGACACTAACCAGGTCAATGGACATTCAGTAGACTTGTAAATATTTTGAGTTATTCTGACTTTCATCAAGCGTTCTTGGATAGGAGGACCAGCAACACACAGCGACACCAAAAAAAAATTACTTAACTGCTACTGCAGATGGGAAAAATGTGTATGCGTGATGAAGTTTCAGGCAAAATTACATCCTTCCTGCATTTCTAATCTTATTAAGCTTTATTCCACCCAGACTTGTCAAATGTGCACATGGAAGATAAAACTCTTCTCAATGGTTCACTTCCATGCTTCTTGACTGATTCCTCCATTTTCTGCCCCAAGGTTCCCACCAAGCAGAAGCCACCCAAACCCCCACCTTACTCTTTTTTGCACACAAGCTCACCAAACCCAATGTTCTCTGCTAAAATTACTTTTTCATTTGAACATGAAGTTCAATAACAGGGAGAGAAGATATTCAGCTATTTTTGGCCTAGCTTACAATTGAACACAAAAGAGATCTCAGCATTAGTTTTAAAAGCACCTGAAGTGACCACAACATATTTTCTCGAGCCTGCCTCTGCCATTAGTCTGTGTGTCTGCTAGAAATTAACAGTTTGAACTCACAATTCCATAAAACATCCCTTCCTAAATTTATTTGCAGGAGGTGTCATTTTTCTGCGGTATGAAGACTCACTTGATGACAAAGGAGGATGAAAGGGTGATTAAAATAGGCAGCCACCAGATGAACCACAACCTGAGCTATGCTCCTGTGGTCAGATCGTACTTCCTGCAAACCTGCTGTGCTGAGCTCAAAGAAGTGGCTCCCCCACCTCTGCCCCATCCTGAAAAACATCTTTAGCTGAAGGAAAATCGAGAATCATCTGGATTATTCTGTCTGGACTACTTAAAACACTCTGTCTAGGCTTTATACCACTCACAGAACAAGTATAAACAAATTAAAAAAAAACAAAAAACAACACAAAACAACAAAACAGAACAAGCCCACCCACTAATAACATTAGTCATAGTGAGATCTCCCAACGATGCCTGCATACTCAGATTATGAACGGATACTAAAAGCTTAGATTTTAAGCAAGAAACACACACCAAAAAAAGCACCACCACCCCCTTCGTGAACAATAACTTCCCGACTAGTCAAATTATTTAAAATAGAAAGAGGAAAAGATGTACAAGAAAAAAGGCAATGGAAGGCGCTTCTCAGAGAGCACAGATAGGCGTTGGACAGGCTAAAGGGAGATAAAACAAGGAACCAAAAAAAGAGGAAATGTTCTATTAATAGCAGACACACTTGCAGCATTAAAAATATAAATGTATTAAAGTTAAAAATAAAATATAAATTGTCCATCCTGGCCTGTACTGAACTGAATTACAGCAAAAAAAAAAAAACCAAACAGCTTTGCTATCAGTGTTTTCCCTGCTTGGGTCAAATTCTTTGCTATGGTTTGGAAAGCGTTTTGCCACTTGGGGTGGAGGTAAAATAACGTCACATTTCCAGTAGTTCTTAAACATGCAGCCGTGTTACAGACAAGTTTGACAGGTTCAACCTTTTTCAAAACAAGTGTGCATACATACGTGCTCCCTGAACTATGCTTCAGCAGAAGCAAGTTGTTTTCTTGGAGAACATTATAAATCTTTGCAGGTTACATTATTCAGTCTAAACCAGTTTCTTCTTCAGTCCTCCTGAAGGAGCTGGACTCAGAAATAAGAACGCTCAACAGATGGAAGCCATTTAATGCAGTATTGTTAAAGACTGAGAGGAAAATAAGAGGCAGAGAGAAATCAAAATAGGACAGAATAAATACCAGATGGTAAATAGAAAAAAATTCAAGGGAGGGAGTAAAAGCAGGAAAAGAGAGAGAGAGCGTGAGACAGACACAGTGACAGTCCTGGAACTGGTGACATGACCTGTTGTTCCCTTAACAGACCACGTGGTCAGCCTTTTTTTCTGCATCTCTGTTCTCTTACAGTAAAATAAACGAGAGCTGTCTTTATCAGGTTCCTACAATCATTCTGGGAAAATTAAAATTACTTGCTGCCGCAGACTACTGCTTCATGTTTAATCTCGTTTCACTTAGGAGAGTTAAAAATAGAAGTTGGGGCAGCTCATATTTTAAAAGCACGTGGAAAAAAAAGAAGTTGTAGTCCTGCCCTGAGTGCACTAATGGTGCAGACATTAGCAGAGCTTATCGTAGCACTCCGCAGGCAGCAATCCTGTCAGTGAGATCAGGCAAAGCACAAACTTGCTGTATTACAAACCCAGTGCAGAAAACAGAATTAGCATCACGAATTAATTTTCACTTTTACTCACTGTGCCTTGATTGTTTGTATCTTAAAAGTCAATGATTAACTCAGCTAATTTCCCCCTGGGTTTACATTTGGACATCAGCTTCCTTCATAGCAAAGTATAGATGCTCCAGGAGTGAATAACACGAAATACATGAGTCACACAGCTCAACTGGATGATGTGATGTCTTGCCATATACTCTGCTTTGGAGACAAATTGTGACTCCAGGCTCTGCTTTCCTACCTTTCACAGCACTCTCGTGTATTACCTGTACTATTCTGGGCAATAACTGGAGTTACATTTTCCTACATGGAAGAAGAAGGGTTTCTGCACTCCTAGACTAGGCTCACAACACAGCGCATCGCTGCCTTAGCCCATAACCCTGCAGACACACTTCACAGGAGCAAAAAGATCAGCAAGTAAAGGAAACAAGTTTACAGATGACACACTTCCAAGGGAAGCAAGCAACAGTGCTTTACCATCTGGTCATTCATCACCTATTTTGACAATTCGCATTACATGTTGACAGGATCAACAGGCGAGAGGTAAGCTTCCAATCTCAGGATACTAGCCGGCAGGTCTTCATTTCGGCACGCACAAAACAGTTTTCCCTCCTGTCGGCTCAGTAAAATATAAAACACCTTCCCCAAACCAGCAGCAGCCGTGGTGCTTGTTAAGAGCTGAGCCCTTATGAGGAGAAAGGAGCAACAGATCAAACTCTGACTGTAGGAATCCCAACTGCTCTGTGAACATCTCCACTCCATCCCTGGAGCTGGAAAACAACACTTGATCAGAAGCAAAGCCCCCACCAGGAAGCTCAGAAGAAACCATCCCTTGCTTTTCTTTAAAGACTTAAGTATCATTTGCTGTATCAAAAATACTGTTAGAACTAAATCTATGTCTTTGGGAACAAAAAAAAAAAAAGTCTAAAGACTTAATGAACCAGCCAAAATATCAATCTGAAAGTATGCTCCAATAGAATCACATTGAATATTAATGACTGCTTTAACTACCCCAGAGGGGGTTCTATATTTCTACCAGGTTGGGCTCCCAAAGAAGTCATTTATCAGTAGTGCTGGCCAAGTAATTAGTTTTTCCAGCAAGCTTGTAGGAACAACTCCACACCCCTGTGCTTCCACAGACAATGCGCCTTGCTCTCCAGAGCTGCACAGGCATGACAGTGGTTTGCAGAGCTGCAGACACACACCACCACTGAAAACTGTTCGGTGCCAAACAAAATTGGGCTTTAGATTTCACCATCACAGGCCTTCAGAGCTAAAAATTTCAACACTCAAATGCTGCAAAACATTGCAGCCCATGCCATCAAAAATAATTTAATTAATTTTTCCCATAGTTTAGGGGCTACTCATATTCAATAAACTCCCTACCATTTGTCTGCACCAACTAGAAAATTTCTCTAGTGCTTCTTTTCATTTCGAGACTTTTTATAGATTTCTTGACACGTCATAAACTGAATCCTGTGAACAAAAGCACTTTCCCCGACGAGCAAGGAACAAACGATACTCTTCTAACCTGGTTCACAACAAGCCAAAGCCAGATCCCTCTTTCAATCATTCAGGAGACTTTACACAGCAGACACAAAGTAGAGGCGCACACACAGGTACTCGTGTACAAGGAGGGATGTTCAGTAACCAATGGGGAAAGAGTCCTTCCGCAAAGTTGCATCAGCCGCTCGCGCCTTTGGGCTCCTTATAAGTTCTAGGAGAGGACCGTCTTAGAGGTCTCAGGAGGTCTGAAGCGACCAACATCTAGCCTCTTGAGGACCCATCAGTAAAGCACAGCTCAGGCGACCCATGCATCTCACCTGTAACACCGGAAAGCAAACTGTGGGGCCATACTGCAAGACTCCAACCAGCCTCAGAACCACAGCTTAATCATCTTCATGTTAGGCAATGTGTAACAATTAAGTGTGTCACTGAATGGTGTTAGAAGGGCACTCATCTCTGACCCCTCTTCTTATCTCTGCATATGTGCATGCAGATTTTGTAAACATGTACGTGTGAGCACCATATGAATATCTGAACATCTCCTAAATAACAGCATGCTGCCTAAATGCGCTATTTCTTCTGCAGAAAAACAGAGTTACACATATTTTGTTCACTTCAAAAAAGGTAAAAACTGAGTTTAACGTAAAATGCAAAAGAAATCACAACTCATTCAAATGTATAAAATATTTGTACCATGTAAAACTAAAGGGTACTTACACAAACAGCTTGTTAGGACAGAATATAAACTACTCTTGAACCAGAAATGTCAAAAAAGAGTCTAAAAGAACAGCACATCTGATGCGACAGTCTATAGAGAGACAACAAAGCCACGTGTAAACGTCAGGCAAAGAGTAAAAATATCTGTTGCTTACTTGCCTTTTACACAGAGACTACTTCAGTGTCTGCGTATATTCTTCAGAACATGTTTCATAATTCTGGCATCATGGTTTATAGAGACTGCAAACAAAGGAAAGAAAAAACTACCCACCAAGCTGAGGTAAGAATCTTTTGGCAGAGAGCCCAAAACATCTCAACCAGAAAAAAGTCTAACCTTATTTGGAAAAAAACCACAGAATTTCACTCAAACTATATTTGTATTGCCACTTTTTATTGTTAGGGGAGAGAGAGGTATGAAAAACATGCTTTCCGAAATATATTAATATATGCAAAACGAGATGATTTTTAAAAAATATTTTTAAAATTATTAGAAAAACACCTATTTTAAGTTTAAAAACGGTTTGGACAAGTTGGCTATTATTTCACATTTGCTCTGCACAGTACATTTCATATCTTCTTTCAGTGAGATTATGTTGTAATCTATTTTTACTTATGTGAAATCACACATAAAAAAAAAAAAGGAAGAGGTAAATATAGAAGATGTCGAAGAATTAGAGGGATAAAAAACGTATCCCAAGATCACCATGACCTTAACAAGTGAAACACACAGACCTCAAGGACAGCAGATAAACAGATACGGAACATCACAGGGAGCTGAGGAGGAGGAGGGAGTCACAGGCTTTCTATACAACTATAAAACTACCAACTTTGTAAGAGATCAAGCACTCTGAATTAGATCTTGGGCTATCCGCTATAAACAGGTGCTTGTGCACTATACACAAAGTGAAAGGTAAATCCCATTTGCTTTGTTCAAACAGTCCAATTTTAAATCATCAGGTGGCTAAAAAGTATAGGATGATTTGGTTTCCTTGTACGATTTGTAAGATTTAATTTCCTTGAATATGACTACCACACACAGTGAAACACAATTATGGAAAACCTACTGTGCTCAAGCTTCACATGTTCAGAATACATAACAAAAATGCCCCAAAATAAGAAAACAATTTGGTTTTCCCAGTAATGAACTCTTAATCCTTCACAATGAAGGCCATCCATGTGCCAGTCAGTTCTGACTTATTCCAGATATTAAATCCTCCTCCTTTTTTTATTTTTTTTTAACGTTATCGTGTAAACCGATGTATTTACAATGATAAACACAAAATTTTAAAAAGGGATATTTTAGGGTCTGCCTTTAAAGAAAGTCACTCACTTCATGTTGTTCTAAAGCCAATGATCCTCTAGGGATGAACCCAGAGCCCTCTCAGTAAGTTGCAGCCAACCCTTCCTGCCCAGGGAGGCTCCCAGGGAACCAGAACGGCTATTCAGACTGCAGCTCAAGTTGCCAGACAAAACATCAGTGAATAAAAGATTTCACATAACTATTGTAGCACCTAGTATCTTGTGCCACTAATGCCTTTTTTAAATTATTATTAAATTAACTATTGCAAAAATCAACATAATCCAAACATGCTGAAGAGTTCAAGCCTCCATCATACTTGGTCACCAGACTGGAAGAAATCCAGAGTACATGCTGCAAAATGGATTAATTCTAGCCACACAGCATTTTCACCACTAAGTTCTTGGTATTGTCAGCTTTTTTCTTTTTTTTTTTTTTTTTTAACAAGTCGTTGGCTATACTGCATCCAGTTGCTACAAACCAGTACAGGAGTAAAACTAATGTACATCATTCCAAGACTGTAGCTGCCAAGCGTTACCAGGAATGGAAGATTTCTGATGTTCAGCTTGTAAAAAGGTTGACTTCTACATGTCATCCAAATTTCCTTTCCATACGCTAGTTGCGCACTTCAGTGAACACCACAGCTCTGCATCTTTGATATGGTGTTGGTTATTTGATGCATTAACAGCTCTTTCTGTTGCTCTCTTCCTGTTCTGAACTTTCTGTGAAATCAGGATGTACACATTATCAGAGGAGATTATGCTCACCCCAATGCAAAGGATTCATTGACTAGTCTTTTTTCCTAGTAAGATTAACCTTTACTTGCAATGAAAAAAATCTATGTATATTGAAGAAACAAAGACGACTATTATCTGCTCAACTGTGTGGCAGTCTCATGGGAGACCGGCAAGGTTGGAATATGAATTTTTACTCCATTGTCAAAACCTGTACTCTCCTGGAGCAAGCAAGCACTACTGTTCCTTCACACAAGTTGTAACAGACACAGTTTTAAAAGTACCATAGAATCACAGAATGGTTTGGGTTGGAAGGGACCTTAAAGATCACCTAGTTCCAACGACCCTGCCATAGGCAGGGACACCTTCCGCTAGACCATTATGCACTGCATAATAAAGACTATAATTTCAGCATATAGCCTTTCCTTTTAGCCCTTCTTTATGTACCCCATTGAAGAAGAGACAATTCAAGTTCTCCCGTTTTCAGAGGCCACATTTAAAGAGGAAAGACAACTCCTACTAGTCTAAAAAATCACCAGTGCTGAGGTGATGGCAGTGAACTTCATTATCCTCTTCAGCACTTTTCCCACACTTTGGGGAACAGGGAACGGAGCATTAGTGTTACGGAAGTAAATGCATGAAACTACATGTGAAGCCTAAGGGAGTCTTCTTCCCTTTTCAAATATACTCCATACAGCATGTGTTTGATGAATACTAATTAAGCAGAGTAGAAGCATTTCATTCGTAGTAATGAACCTCAAAGGCAAAAGCTGACTCCCTAGTCCTCAGTGAGCGTAGAGCCTTGTTAAGGTCAAGAGAAACATTGCAGGGATCAGACTGGACTAATGAATTTCAGCATAATCAATACACTTGCCTTTCCGTCCACACATGTGTGTGTGCGCACACATATGTATATACACAACATATGCTAATCACACACACACATATGTAACTTATGCTAACCATAGCTGTGTGGGGATTTATTTTTTTTCTGAGAAATAAAGAGCGCATCCAAAACCTGCTGGTGTTATTAATGATCCAAATACTACTTACTGGCAGAAGTTCTACAAATACAACAAACTGGACCATACATTCGGATAGGAAAAGGGAAATCAACAGCATATGAAGCATGACGACCACGAAGGAATCCAACTGTCTCGGCAACATACTGTTCTAGAAGTCCATTAACAGGCAATTAGATTTTCAGCAGGGAATTTTAAACTTGAGAGAGAGAGACGGGGAGAGGGAGGGAGGGGGAGAGACAGAGAGACTAGTTTCTCATTTGGGCAATACAGAATTTACCACAGCTATTACACATCAGTGACGCAGGTCTGATGACTTCTTTTAATTTACCGCTTTTCCATAGATAAGAAGATAAAAAACCAATATGACACAAAAGGTCAAGTAAACCATTAAACGTAAGGTAAGCCACTTTCACTGAAGTGGCAGAGTTATAGCGTATCGGCACTTTACAATCTCGAATTAAATGAGTCTTGAATTGGCCTCGTTAGGTAATGACCTTTCACCTCCCTCTCATGCTTGAGTTATAGAAAATACTACTTGAATGAATGACACTATAATGGTGGGAGCCCTCCTGTTTCTGCCTGCTTTCAGGATTTGCACCGGTTGTTGAGCAGCAGGATGACTACGAGGTTTGTTACGAGGAGGCACAGACTCCTCGCTCACACCCCATTGTTTATACAACAGCCCAATTCGTGTACATCTGCTCACAGTGCAGAACACCATCACCTCCCGCGGAGTAATACCAGCAATAACACCGTCTTCTACAGACCTCTTCAGTAATTACAATAGCAACACTGCAAATATGAAAGACTTTAACAACACAAACATCAAGTTTTGCAACGGGAGAAATCATAAAAGAAGGGAGTATTAAAATCCAGAACGATGCAGGTACATTGTTCTTTCTAGCTGACACGCACAAGCAATAAATTGCTGCTCCAGGCAGTGAAGCACTGATCTTACGGCTCCCATCAATGTTCTTCAACCACGTAACATCTTGCAGTCAACTTTTCTCTCCATTCTCCTGAAGAATTTTCCCACTCCACTCTATGTTATTTCTACAACTCCCAGCTGCACCCGTCCTTATTTGCAGTAACCGCACATTCACACACCTAAAATCTAAAATAACTCGTAAGGGAAGCCCCAATAAGAATGCTTTGGGGCAGTATTCATTAATTTTCTACCCTCCTAAGATGATGCTGAAATAGAGCAAAAAAAGCAGCAATAACTGTAGGTTTATATACTGAGAAAATGTATGCTGCAACACCGGACACCGCAGAGGTGGCAATTGAGCTTTGTTCAGATTAGCAAACTATATAATAGTGGTGTTTTGCTAAAAAACAACAACAACAAAAAAAAAAGACTAGGATTGTTATTTAGTTGTTCCATGCAAACATCAACTGAGATAATAATCATTTTCTCATGTATGTCCAATTGTAACACCGCAGACACTCCATCCCTCCCAAAATTCTGTGCAAAGGTATTTTCACCTAGCTCAATAACAAATCCAATTATTCTTAATAAGTACAGTCGTTTGCTGGAGTGAAACGTATAACACTACATGGGACGCGTATTTGGGTAGAAAGCACCTCATATGGCCACAGCACTTGTTGATACTGCTATACAAGCAACTTGTTTCCTTTCACCCAAATTGAGAAGGACGAGCGGGCTTACTGAGTTATCTTTTTAGTTAGTAGATGCAGGCACATCCGCAATTCCAAATGGCAGAAAGCAAGCAGTCTCTCCAATTAACTCTTCCCAAACGATTTTATCTCAGTCTACAGACTGAGGCCGTTCTGCCTCTCAGCCTTGCAGAGGCTTGGACAACTGCAGAGCACTCAAGAGTTCATGACTCGACCCACATATTCAAGAAATCACAAGGTGTCTGGGGAGAGGGAAGAATGACAACTCTTTTCCCTTATTAGAAAATGCAAGTCATTTATTTCCCAGCAGCCACTGTCACCAGAAATCCTGCTGAAGAAGATGCAAAGGCCTTTATCCTCCATAAATGAGTGAACCCTACAACTGTTTCTCTAATCTGACTTTTCACCTAAGGGCAGACCCCTTTTAGAAGGATCAAATAGTCTCCTCCTTCTCAAGCAGGGGCAGTAATGCCTTGGGACCTCTTCTCTAGGTAAACACAGCAACTTTCCAGGGAAAAGACTGCAGTCCCTCACAGGACAGTGACAGTCTTTAGAGACAACATATGACAAGGGCACTAAGCAGCCTCCAAAGCACCCACAGTTTGCTGGTGTGATGCCAGAGCATTTTACAAAGCAAGTCATTTTATCCACTAGCGGCACTGAGTTTTCCCCCACAACTCTTTAGATCAGATTTTGATCAAAAGGTTTCTTATTCAACAGATTTCCTCTAGAAATTTTCACTAGAAATAGCTGGGCATTTCACAATATAGAAATAGTTTCAAGACGGGACTTACATACACTGTCCGTGCCAGTGGCACAGCAGAGCCATATCAGCCCCTTGGCTGAAAAACAGTGAAATGAAACATCACAATCATCAGAAAATCTGGTAGAAGTATCAGCACGATTCCTAATGAAAACCACCAAGGGAAGAGGGCTGCCTAATGTTATAAGGTGTACACATAGAGTCTGGGTGCATCTTATATGTTGGATATCAAGCGCTTGGTTCTCACATCTACGTAGAGTCTGATTAATATTTTACCAATGCCATACCAGTATATTTATTACAGATGGTGACCTCTTCAGTATTTGTGAAAAGAAATAGTTATAAATCAAATATAATAAAATACTTAGACTCCTCACACTGACATTTTTATTGTAATTTAGGCCACGTACAATTTGCTGTGAGGCAGAAAAGCGAACCAGCACACTTCCAACACAGCAGCAAACGATCGCATTCAATAACTCAAATAGCCTACTGCCACCAAAAGGAAAACAGTGGAATTACAACTATTACCAGTGGAACCAATAGAGTAAATTAAACTTCCGTAAGGAGGAGACAAATTTAGTATTTTATTCAGAATGAAGAAGTCTTTGAAAACCAAAAAAGCTGGGAGTGAGAACCTGGAAAAGCTGATCTCCCCCACTTTCTCAATGTTTTGCAAACTTATGGGATAGGAGGCTGGGAAGTATGGAGGCAGAGGGTAAAAAACAATTGACAGAACACTGAAATGGCACAGTTCTCCAGACCTAGCCTTCCTAGGGCTTTGTTCCACCTTCCAGGATATTCCACACAAGGAAAGAAATGAGATTTTTTTAAAAAGTAAATTTGATAAGGTAACATGATTTCTCTACAAAATAAATTGGGCATTTCAGAAAGAGGTCAGATGATGCATGCACATTCAGCAGGCCGATGCGCAGGAAAGGAAACAGCTCTAAAAAGTAGATCCTAACAACATCTTTTATAAATACAAACCCAGGACTACTCCATACACAAATCAGGGGAAAAGAAACATTTAAATGCTTATTGCTGCAGTAAATGTGATACACCTCTGCAGCCCTTATTCACTGCCACACTTTGCACAGGTGGAATGCAGGACGGTACAGGAAAGTCGTTCACGTTATTTGTGCTCAGCTCTAATACAAGCAAGTGGTTGATTTACGGTACAGATCTATGATTACTGCTTCGAGGACATGAAGTACTACAGCAATTAAGTCACAAGGGCAACAAATCTCTGCTTCTAACCATCAAGATGGGTGTCAGAGAAAAATAAATCCTCACGAAAGAAGAATGAGGCATTATTCATCACATCCAGTTTAGGTGCTTACATTCCCTACAAAGTCAACAGAAGACGGTGTAAGACAGCTAATCTTCCCCATACTGACCATACAAAGGACATGGCTTCTAAATGAGGTATTTGAAAATAAACAGTACAGCCACCTCCCAAGGGAGTGTATTTGGTGCGATTCGGTATTATTATCAATGGAGACATAAAAGTTACCCGTTGTCTTCTGAACTTCAGATGCAGATCACTGCACACAAGGGAAATGGTTGCATAAACCAGTACTATGACTTTCGTTGCTATTCTGCTGTTTGCTCTTCTTCCTCCACCACCCAGAGGAGGAAGGAAAAAAATAAAACCACAAAAAGCTGACACAAACATTGCTGTTAACATTTTAATCACGTACATTTTTCACAATGAATTAAGTATCAAGACCGGAATAAATTTTCTCAGAAATTCATGTGACAATTGACAAGGAAGGGACAACGCAGATCTTTAAGTGGAGCTTGCTCCTTCAGGTGCTGGGGAGGCACCAGCATCCAAGACGTATGTCCACAGACTAAGATGTTGTAAGCACAGAGGAACACTTTCAAAGTTTGCCGTTACTAGCAAACACACAAAACCCCCCACATTTAAATTCACAGAGATACTAAAAGAGTTCCAGGCAACTCTCTGAAGCGTGCAAGGATGTGTTTTGCAGTTCTCAGCTGCTTGAAGATTTAGTCAAGCAACTTGGAGGGCCAAGACAACCTCCCTCTGCCACATCGTTGGCACAAAAGGAAACAGCTCACGCCACGTATCCATGCGACAGCTTCAGACGAGGCAGTTGATGCAAGAGGCAGAGATTTGCAGGCTAGCTGTGAGAACCAAAAAGAAGGTGTAACAATAGCTAAGACAATGTTTTTTCTCCACTAGGCGGGTGGAGGAAGAGGAAAATAAGTTTAAGCCTCCCTACTTCCAAAGCACAATGCTAATATCAAACTTTTCTCCCCATGTTGGGAGGTGTAAAAGAGAGAAGGCCTTCAAAATGACCAGCAAGCCAAGGGATTTTTTAGGACCCTCTAGAACAGACATCCTGAAGATATGCACAGGACTTAAGTGTTACTTCCTTTAAGTCACCCGCTAGAAATAAGCACCCCAAAATCCATGCATATTGGACATGAAGCTGTGTCTGTACGAAGTAGTTTGTGTACTGCTTAGCTCAAAACTTCAACTTTAAAGCGTGTTGAACTGTGTAAACTTCGGTTGTTCCCCAGGAACTTTGTCCATAAGGAGATCAGAAGAGTAGTGGCCATGAAGACCACGAGACAGGTCCGGTAACAGCGAGATGCTAATTTACATTGGAAGGCACGATGTTGGAGACCACAGTTGTCACCAGTTTTGGTTCTTAAAGCAGCACACAGGGAATGTGCTAACCTCTCCCCAACATACTGCCATCCTCCTAAGCTATATGTCTGTGTTACAGCAATGGCTAAACATCCAGTAATTTTAGTATTCTGTGTTTTCTAGGGCCTGAATTAATATTATGTCCAGAATGCGACCTCAACGGTGCTCGAATAAGAGTTCCATTTGAGAGGGAAAGAAAAAAAAACAACCAAAAAACCCACAGGCAAAACCAGAGAGTCTTAAGTCCTTCAAGAATCAATCCTTCTGATTCAGCTTTCATTCCAGGTTATTCAGGGCATCATATGAAACATCATTAAAGAAAACAATGGACCCTTCATAAAAACAGAACATGAGCACCAGCATCTTCGTCAAACTCCACATCTGTCAACTACATTTGCCTACCCAAGCTTCTCTAGCTGTTTCCTCTGGCACTTTCTTATCTTCTGGCCTCCAACACATAGTGGCTGAGCAGCTGTCATCTATGAGTAATGGCTAAAGACCTTCTGCAAACAGAAAAAAAAAGCCTATACAGAGTCTGGAGGTTATTCATACGAAGTTATCATTTATCTAAAGTTACCATACTGCAGTACTATGCTGAAATCACTAGAAAAATACTACTTGTGTACAAGATGCAGACTCTGACCCTCACTGGGCTTCGGTTCATGAGCTCTGGGAATGCAGGTTACCATCACCTCATGAGACAGAGCAGAGAACAGGCTGTGTGTCCAATTCTGAGAAACTCTAGCTCACCGCTGAGTGTATCAACAGCCACTGATTGCAGTTTGCTTCAATTTGCCAGCAGAATAGCTTGCTGCTGAAGAAGGAGCACATCTTGCTTCTCGCTCCCCTTCGCTCCTGGCTATGTAGTCCCATTTGGCTCCTTTAATCATCTCTGATGCTCACGAGCTCCTTGTCATGAGACAATTTAAACTCAGGAACTTTCCAGTAATTCTCATTTTCTTCCTCCCTTCGAGTTATTCAATAATCCAACAGAAAACCGTTAGCTCAGAGAGCAGTCCAGAAAGCACAGTAGTTGTCAAAAGGTAAGAAGCAGCAGCAACAGATGGGGTGCAAGGGGCAAGACCCCCTATTTTGGCAATAACATACTGCCCAAACAGCATCCCACATCTTGTGGAACAGGTGGCAGGTAGCAGAATACGTCGGGGGGTGGGGGGAAGAAAAAGTACATGCACACTTTTGACCTTGTAACAAATAAGAACACGGATAAAAGCAAGCAAAGCCAATTCCTTTTAAAAATTCTCACTTTTTTTAATCACACAGACTAACACAAGGTAATCCCAAGGATTCCTTACGGAACGGTAATTTAAAAGACATGGCTTTGAAGAATAGATTGATGATCTTCAGCGATACAAACAGCGTGCAGCAGAAATAACGTGGAGTGACAGGGAAAACACCACAAGCAAAGACAGAATCATAGAAACATTCAGGTTGGAAAAGACCTTTGAGATCATCAAGTCCAACCATCAACCCTACTCTACCAAGTACATCCCTAAACCATATCACCAAGCACCACATCTAAACAACCTTTAAACACATTAAGGGATGATGACTCAACCACCTCCCTGGGCAGCCTATCCCAATGTCTGTCAACCCATTCTTCCTAATGGGAAGACATTCCTAATAGCCTAGACCTATCCTGATGCAGCTTTACTTGTATGTAAAAAAGACACCTTAAAAAGGGGCAAAAGACAACATAAAAAGCTCACTGCTAAATACACAGGGTTTGGCATGAAAGATTACGCAGCTAAAACTAAGCTATTGCATTTAGTTAAATTTTCTCCTCACATGAGCATACCAAAAAAAGCTACCGACCAAGTCTATAGGTGCTGACGAAGAGCCGGGGGTTTAACCGCCAGGCGGCAGCGGCCATCCAAGTATTTCGCACCTGGAGGCTCCCGGGAACTACGCTACGATTTTGAGAGGGAGATAAAAAATCCACCCCGGAGAAAAATATCTTCTTCCCTCTTACATATAAAGCAAAGTCTGTTTGCCGTTTGAAAGAGCTTGCTTCGTAATTGGTGATGCTTTCCCCAAAATACGCTTTTCTTGTAGGAAATCTGTACTTAGAAAAGCAGCTCTTCTCAGAAGGCTCTCAGGCAGCGATGCTTCTTCCAACGAGCATAAACCCCTTGGGTTCTTTCGCCCTTCACGGCGCACCGGCGGCCTGACGGGCTCCCGCTTCTGAGAAGAGGCGAAAGGCGACCGCCCGGCCTGGGGGGTGAAGCCAAATGCCACGCCGGCTGCTTCTGCCCTCCGGACAGGGCAGGGCTGTGCTCAGTGTCTTGTCCTGCCGCCAGGCCTCTGCCAGCACCGCCCAGCACAGCTCAGCCCCACACCGAGGGCGGCCGGTGTCAGCCCCGCCGGGGAGGAGGACGCTCATCCCTGTGTGGTGGCTGCAACGCCAGGCACCCAGAGGCAGGGAAGCCGGTGAAACGGCTTCCCCAACGGTAGCCGCCGCCCCACCTCCTCCCCTCCCCCCTCAACCCCAGGGCCGGAGCCCCTTCGCGCTCCAGACCCCGTCGCGGCCAGTACCTGGAGGAGGCCGCCCATCTTGGCGCGCAGAGCGCGGAACTCCTCCGGCGTCGCCTCAGGGTAGAGCTGCCCGCGCAGCAGCTCCTCCGTGATGTCCGCGTTGCCGTGGTACACGGCCTGCGCGATACCGCTGAGAAGCGCAGCCAGCGGCTTACAGCCCTCAGACACCGGCGGCGGCGACCCCGCCTGCTCTGGCGCCGCCATAGTGGGGGAGGGCGGGGCCGACGCTGGCCCCACCCCGCCGTACGGCGGCCGCGCAGGGACAGCCCCCACCGCGCGTTCTCTCGGACTGAGCTCGACCACGCAGCGGACCTACCGCGACACCGCGCGTCACGGGAAACCACCCCCCCTCCAGCCAAAACCCAATCCATTCTCCAGAGCCGAACGGGAGTGACCCGACCGGGTACTGTTTGTTCAACAAAAAATACTTCGTTTGCCCAAATACTTAGGTATTTTAAGGAAACTTCCATAGGCTTTACTCCCTATCCCTTGGCTGCAAGACACAGGGACTATTAAGAAAAACGTACTAATAAGAAACAAGTATTTTCTCTGTACACCATTCTATACAAGCTTACATATAAAAAACCATCAAAATTCTTTGTATGTACAAGCATATGCAGTCACAAAAGACTGTACTAAGAGATGTCTACAGCAAATTTTCTATTAGTAATACAGTGGTATCATTTGCCACCCACTTCCAATTATTTAAGCCCTGCGTAGTTGCACTCTTTCCTACAACATTCAAAAAATATCACATTGCTCCGAAATAGAAAACTTAACATTATGATCAACGTGCTTTGTCCTGCCTAGTTCTTTATTCTGCATTGTTTCATGAGCAGCGAACAGGCAAAGAACATGTGCAAGCTGTTCTTGCCTGAGGGGGATCATAGCGAACACCTCTCGAAGCTAGAGGTACAGGAAGAATTAAGTGTGTGCATGTGAAAGTTTCTTCCATTCTCTCCATTCATTTGGACAGTATTAAAACCCTCCTTTTTCTCCTGTGTATTTCAACGGCATCTTTAGAAGCTTTAAAGAATCTGGAGATGAAGATCTGGTTTCTTTCAATCACTAGAAAGGAATATGAGAAACCTAACTCCATCTGGGTGCAGACTCTTCACTGCACAGCTGACCCTTCTGAGGCTCCAAACTCTTCTCTGATGAGCGCAGTTCGCAGCTGCTTGTACGTAAGAAGGAAAGGGAGCAGGGTAATAACTCTTCATGGCTTATCCGTATTCACCACAGACTATGAACTAAATTTTCTTTCACCCTGGTTTAAATTTCTGAAGATGCTGTTCCTCGATGACAGGCTTTCTTCTGCTGCGAGCTGACGTATGTCGTTAAGTCCTAATGAGCAATGCTGGTTTACTAACTTCAGTTGAGGTACAAAGACAAATCTGTTGTTCTAATTGCTTTTTCTTCTCAGATCTCAGCCTACTCAGCACCTTGCATGAAGATGGCAAAAAAAGGTTGTGAAAAGTGCATATTTGGACTTCAAAACCAGTATAAAATTATCCAGAATGTACATGGCAGCAACTGGTAACCTGTGCCTTTAAGAATATTATTTATTTGTTTTTGTAAACAACCTTATTTTTAAACAAATTAAAAATACATTGAAAAGTCTCTCTCTCTACATATATATACACAGTACACATTCAAACTTCACTTCATCGCGATGCCATGGTTCAAGCAGAAAAACCAGAGCTCTTGATCCAAAACTCAGTTGCAACACAACCATCTTGGGCAGCACAGAACACTAGGCTGCCGAGACCCGCTCCTTTCAAGAACGCTTCATTTGTTATTTATCACCTGAACCGTTTTCCGGCCGTAGTGGTAATAGCTGTACGCTGATGTTACCGTTGTGAGAGCTGTGATGCACCTTTGGGGAAAATAGTTCCTCTAAGTCATTTGAGTCTAAGTACAATAACAAAAAAGTGTTATTTTTAAGCATCTTCCCTATTTTTCACTACACAGTCAAGGACTACAGAAATGCAGCAGACAGTTCATATGCTGAAATTCAGGGCTAAATGGAGGATTAGATAAACAAAGGAACTGCCATCCAGAGCTAAGTAGCATGCTTCAGTGTAACTGCATACTAGGCCAAATTTTTATGACATTAGCACTTGTTTTAGAGAAGGGAAGACAAAAGATCTGTTTCAGTACTTGTACCCTTATATCATTTTTACCAGCTTGAGAATTGACTGATGTGAGAAAGTATCCCTTGGTGGTATTCAAATCATACAAGACTTGAACCTAACATTTTACCAAGTCCCAAAGTGAAAGCACAACTTCAGCCTCTTTTGTGTCCTTTCCAGACACTGGGTAATAATCATGTGTATTTCTAAATTAGCAGTGCTCCTCTGTGCCAAAGGCTGACACCATTCGGGTGCAAGCCACCGCCACAGTCCTGCCCCTCCGTCACCGTGCCTTCCCTGGACACACTACCAGACTCACCCAGGTCATTCCTGAGCGCATTCAGAGAGGAGCCTGCTCAGCTACACCCAGCCTTTCTCCATTGCTCACACTGCATCTCTTCATTACTCACAACATGGTAACTCTCTCAGACAGTCCCAGACAAAAAGCAAGGCAAGCATCTTTTGCAGAGGCAATTCTAGGTTTGGCTTTTTGGATGAAAAAACCACACTGACTACTACGATCAATGTCGCCAGTTCCTTAAAAGCTTTGGGATTTGTTTTTATCTGGGTTTTGCTTTTTGTTGTTGTTGGGGTTTTTTGTTTGGGTTTTTTTTCTAAAAGATGAGCAATACTTTTTTCTGCTGCTTTACAGTAAGTTACTAAGTAATTCTGCTATCTGCTGTTCAACCCCCTTGTTCTGACCTCTTACCTAACTGCTCAGGGGAAATAATTGCACTTATAACACCTGCCATCAGCTACAATTCAGCCTCAGACACAGTTCAGCTCTCCAATGACAGCAGGGAAATGAACAGCCACCATTTAAGGAGGTGTGTTCCTGTATCCCTGTTTTCATTCGATCCCTCCCCTTCCTTCCTACAGTCTAGCAGGAATCACTGATTTCTTCAGGTGCTTTTCAAAGAGGCTACAGAAACCTATATTTCAAGACAGCAGCTACAGTATAAAGCAAAAGTAAGAAAACACTTTCCGTCTATTTTTATGGATATCAAGATTGCTTTTTCAAGGACATTTATGGCACAAATAAAGAAAGGATCCATACAGCCTTTCTTCCCACTCCCTTCTTTTCTATTAACCTGAATTTACACTTTGCCTGTGTACACCATGTCTATTCTGAAGATATGTTTCTCAGCTACTATTCCTGGATCTTAACTAGTTTCATTTGACTACTTTTTGCTTGCATAGGAAATTAAGTACCACTAAATATATCTAGCTCCTGCGTCAGTTAAGAATAAAAACGTAAAAATTCAGGCATATGGGTCTATTGCACCATCCAGGCACAGTGGTTTTGTTCCACACTATTAGATTAATCTCAATTACCCATTTCTTTAGGAGTGCTATAAATCATCTGAAAAAAAAAAAAGTGAAGAGAGAAGTTACCATAATGTCTGCAGATATATGCTGTCCACATAATTGAAAACAGGAGCTGCTAAAGAAGCTGCCACCAAAATGAGCTGAACCGCTGTATTCATCTGATAAAAGCAAAATCGGAAATGGGACCAAAATGAAGACGTGTACTATTCAAGGAAGACCAATATACACTTTTATTCTTGTCTTAAGTGTTAGTCTATATATCGAAAATTTATTTAGAAACATTTTTTAATGAAGCACCTTACACACTCAAAACTAGCATGTGCTCTGACAGAGTATGGTTGAAAACCTTCCAGGACACAAGTTGCCTCTAAATTTGCTGGCACCATTTCGAAACTGTGCTCAGCTGTAGTAGTAAACGGCCCCCTCCCTCCAAACTACACACCAGCCCAAGTACCGCGGGGTTATCTTTTGCAGCTAGTTACTGCTCTTACCTTGCTAATGAACGTTGGTTTTAATTGGGCAGTAGCATAACAGGGGTTGAAATACCTACTGAGTGTTCTCTGTTGGAGGAGAAAAGAGAAGGAAGAAGAGGCAATTCTAGTATATTCAATCTGAGGTACCTCTTCACATGATACAGAAGAAAAGTAAACTGTAGCACTACAGAATTATACTGCTACCGCTTCCTTATGATTTATCAGACATCACCCACAGGGAAAAAAAAAAGTTACCAGTGTCTCCGACTCATCTTTATGAAACCTATTTTATGAAATACTGTTCTGCTTACTTATTGCTATCTGGCAAAAGAACAAGCACCGCATTACATCTCAGGCTATCCACCCAAGTGTCGAGAAACCGTCAAGTCTCAAGATGAAAAATCTCTTGGTTACAACTTTGTTAAAGGCTTATTCCTTTTTTTTTTTCATACTTGGAAAAAATACAGAAAATTTAATCAAAATAAAATTATTACTTGTTCATATAATTTTCTTTAATTCTATGCACTTACCGGTGGAGAAAGAGTTTTGTATCGCACATAAAAAACAGCAGCAATGAGCGCTACATCCCTCAGAATGATCATGGAAGTAAGCGAAACTGAAAAACCAAGCCAACAGGATCTAGTGAAAAATCACATCCGTAATTAAAACCAAAAGCAAACCAAAAGAGCACAAAGTGTGAAGTGAGAAGAAACAACCACTCCCAAATTCTTTCCAAAAAGCTTTATGCGTGACTGAAGACTTTTAACGCGACTTCTGAAAGGGTTTAATCTGAAGTCTTAAAACAAGTCTATGAGAAAGTGTTTGATGCAGCTACTGTTATTGCTTTAAAGAAAATACATTCTAAAACAGCAGTATACGCTGGTTGGTTTTGTATACGGCACCATATGCTTTCTGGAAGGTCTGTTGGTGGGGGACGTTTTTTAAGTAGTTAACAGGAGCGAGTAGCAAAGTGCCACTGACAAAGCAAGAGTTCCAAGCCATACACAGCTTTCATTCCAGAAACACAAGAAACACTACTACACCTAAAATTAGCTCCTTTACTTCATATAGTACATGCAATTGACATTTTCTCACCTGGGACAAGATTTGCACAAGTTAGGCTTACATAGAGCACACTGATGAGAATTTTGTCAGCCAGAGGATCAAGAGCACTTCCCAAAGCCGATTTCTGATTAGCCCAGTTGCGTGCAATAAATCCATCCAGCTAGGAAAAACCATGTGTCTCTGTTAGAAAAACTAAGAATAAAAATAGCTTATATATGCTACTGTTACAGAGATATTTCATGAACAATATCACATCACACAGCTAGTTTAAACTAAGATGAGATATGACACCTTTTAGCTGATATTTGCATTGTGCTTTTGTCACATTGCATTCCAGATTCTGGATGCCCCTGAACATATTCAGTTCTCATTATTTAAAAAAAAAAAAAAAAAAAAGGAAAAAAGGTAACCAATGTTTGAAAATTCACAAAATCACTGTCACGACAGGCGCACCTGCACATGGCAGCGGAGCACTAGATGCACAAGCACTGACTGGGCAGCGCCCACCTGGGGCTGGTCGGGGAACCCCGACAGCCCCCTTGCTCCACCAGCACCAAGTCCCCTTTGGGCACCTGCGAGCTACCTTCGCAGTGTCTCAAAGGTTCTAGAAAACAGCCAATACAAAACCTAACCTGTTTTATTCACTTCCATTTTAAATTGGAGTCTAAGTTGCAATGCACGTCGCTGGGATCACTGTAACCCATGCTATCCCCAAAGCGCTTCCAAACTGATGTAAACCTACCAAATCCGTTACGCCTGCCAGAACAAAGACACCGAGTGCGACGTTGAAATTTTCTTCAACGATCAAATAGCCTAAAACCGGCGCCAAACCCATTCTTGCCATCGACAGTATATTTGGGATCGTCCAGGGGTTTTCATACTGTAAAGCAAAAAAGCAAAAACGTCAGGGCACGAAAGCACCCCCAAGGTGGCAGGTAACGGGATTCATCAGGACAAACTCGCACTTGAAGCCGAACCAGCCCCAAAACCTTAGAAGCCCCCAGGGGCGACCCGCACAAGGCACCCAGCGCCGGCCGCTAAACGTTAACTTCGCCTTCAAGAGGAACGCACGCCGCCACCGAAAGACCCATAAAGGACCTTGTTCAGCGCCAAGTTTGGCCGCCATACCCGTTTCCCTCACGGGGTACCGAGCGCGCCCCCCCTCCCCCGCGGGCCGCACTGCCTTCACCGGGCAGCTCCGCGCCCCGACGAGAGCACCACCACCCGCCGCGGGTCACGTACCAGCTCGGCGTAGCTCCCCGCCACACGCCGCTGCCGGGGGGGGTCCGGCGGCTCGGCCGCGCCGCTCCCCGTCCGCCGCGGCCCGGCCCCGCCGCTAAGGAGGCGCCAAGCGGCGGGCTCGCGCAGCAGCCCCCGGTGCTGCCGCAGGGCGGACGCCACGCGCGGCCCCGCCGCACCCCCCGCCAGACAGAAGACGCAGCTGTTGCCATGGCGGCGCCCGCCGCCGCGCCCCCCCCCCTCCACCGCCGCCCCGGGTCGGCTGGCCAGGGACCTTGCGTCGCCGCCCGGCCGCCTCCGCCCCACGCCGCGGAGGAGCCCCCAGAACCCCCTGCCCAGCCAAGCGGTGGCCAGCATGGTGGGGCGTGGCGCCGCGCCTGCCCGCGGCCCCTACGCGCGCTGCGGCCCTGCCCGCGGGAGCGAGCGGCCTCCCGCCGCCGGCGCCATCCGCCACCCCAACAGACTGGCCGGGGCCGGGGGACAGGGTACGAGCCCCGGGCTCTGTGTGTGCGGCGACGGGGGACGTGCGACTTTTTTTGCGGCGCTTTACGGCAGGCCCCTCGCCGCCGGGCCGCGCGCTTTACGGCAGGCTACCACCCGTTGAAGGAGAAATAAAAGGGAAAAACAGTTTTCCCGCCGTTTTTCGGCCTACCTGCCGGCCGAGGCTCTTTCCCGGGGGTCCCCGGGCGCGGAGGGTGGCGTCCATGGCGGCATGGCTCAGCCCGCTCCTGCTCACGGCGGGGCGGCTTTTTGGGGCCGCGCTTTCTCTTACAGGCCCTTAACAAGGGAAGGCGAAGTTTGCTTTAGCCTAAGTGACTTCTCAGAGGAGCCGAGTAGGCTCTTGTTCTTCGTCCTTGGCTCCATGCCCTCACTCCCCCACCTTTACTTCAGCTCAAGGAGGAGGAGGAGGAAGAGTTTACTTTTCCAGGTGCGATCGTTTATTTGCTTCTCCTACCCTCCTCCCCTAACACTAAGAGACTTTAGAAGAGCTGTTAACCACAGTTACTGTAACAAGCAAACATGGGTAGAGCTATAAAACTTTACTTCGTTTGCTCTTAAGTATCTCACTTGTCAAACCAGTTTTCAGTTGCAAGTATGCTGAAGTAGGTGCACACTGAGGCAGCATGTGGTCTTTCAACTCCGTAAAGCTCCTGTTTTCATACAAAACTGCTGCAGAATCATGCTGTAGCTGAGATACTTATGTCACTTAATAAAAAGAGCAGAAATAATGAAGCTTACTTTGTCTTACAACTTAGGTATCAAATCTTACCTTGGAAATAAAAAAGGGAAAGCAGAAGTATCGGCAATGCATTCTTCAATGTTTTAAAAGCTCCAAAAAACCCACGTTGTTGGTTTGCTTTTTAATACTTACCCCTGAAAGCTTCTCAGCTGCCTTTTTATTTAACTAGACCATGATTCTGACTTCATAAAAGTCAGGAAACATTCAGCACTTTACTCTTGCAGGACACACCTCCTTTTGTGGCTGGAACAGAGTTACACAGAAACACACACTGCATGTCTGTGCCACGTATCTTGTAGCGGCCATTGACACCCACACCAGTGTTCACTGGTGCTGTGTAAGGCTCTTGAACAAATCACAGAGTTCTCATATGTAAAGTTTAATGAAAGACGTAAATAAATTCCAATTCCTGCTTTACAAATTAAATATTGTAATAAGGATATTTGCTTAAATCAGACTGGTATTTCAAATAAAATCTCCATGACAGAGGCTGATAAATACAGAGCTGCAAAGCAGGAAATTAAGGCAGTTTCCATAAGGCATCACTTCTCACACCTACCGAACTGTTGTCTCCACCTGAGGGTTCCCAACTTTTTGGAAACATTCCTATACTTTAAATTCCTCAAATGAACTACAGTGCTAAAACCCACAACTGCTCATCTTTAAAACCAGAAATCTTCCATGCAAATTTGTGGGTCCAACGTCACGAAGTTTAGAAGTAAAAAAGTCTGTTATGGCACTGCGATAGGTCGATATAAAATCCGCTTCCCACTCCTCAAGGATGAGGAGGTACACGCTAGCCTTATGGAGGGGTAATGCTAGCAAGTTTGGGCTAGCAGACCTACAGGATGAATCAAGCAGCAATACCACGGGTCAGTTTATCCTATGGCAGCTTGAAGTGAGCCCACAGGCACTGCTGGTTCCTGAAAAGGAGTCTCACACCTCTGTAAGCACCGACTGCTGTGTCAGGCCACAGTTTGGCATGCTTCATTGCTGCAGGTCCCTCAGCCCATCCCAGAGGTGAATGATTCAGTCTCGAGAAAGTTTATCACAGTGGCTCTATCTTCACATGGTCTGAAGCTGATAAACTCTTGAACCTTTTTTCAAAAGATAACCCTGATCATTTAGGGATCCAATAAAGCTTTCAAAATCAGATACCTGGCAAAAGACAAGACAGACAAAACTAAGTATCAGATTGGAAGAATGACTTTCTATCTGATATAAGGCAACACAAACAGTTTAAAAGAACTTGGTGAAATAAAGGGAGCCAAGAATAGGTTAGTTTCCTTAGCAAACTCCTGATCTTCGAGGAGGTGGCATTGTCAGTTGCACCCCTTTGTGCTTTACTGGTTTTACTGTGGTGTTGCACAGAACAAGTGCTCTCCGCTCTATGACACGCAGAAAGCACGTGGAGTTACATATGTATAAATTTTACAACAGATATGCCTCTTCCACTTTCCATTTTGCAATAAATAATTTTGACTGGTCTTGCAGTTTGTTGTTGAAGAAATGCTTGGTTTCCAAACTTACTTTTATTTGTAGCTCCTTCGCGATCTGTCGAAGCTGTTGCATGTCAAAGAGGTTGTTGTAAGTTCTCTCCGCAATACTGTTAAGGGCAGAAACAAATCTTTTTGCTTGTGACCGATTGCTCATCCCGGACCCGTGCTGTGAACGTTCGAAGTCCAGTTTTCCAAACTCATCAGAGTAGGTTCCCAGCATACTAAAAACAGATTAAAAAGAAAAGATCAACAGCAGGTAAAAGCAAGAGTACCTGAATTTGCTTCCTGAAACATAAGTGCTTGAGAAAGCTGTCAGAAGCTGCATGGGAAACCACCCCCTAGTGAGAACATCTGTATTTAAAAAAAAATAAATTTCAAAAAATAAGAGTTTTGAGTTAATAGGACTGATGCTTTATTTATTTTTAAAGCAGTGTGTATTACCTATATTTCATGATTTCTATTACATCCTCAGCATCTTCCTTGGTAGATTTCTCCCTTAATTCCAGCCTTGATCGTGCCTTAAAACAAAATAAACCCACAAAGGTATATTTAAGATATATTGCAGCTGATGTGAAAAAAAGGCTACAATCACTCTACAACAAGCACAAATTTTAGGAGCAGAGATGGGACCTGAGTCTACAGGATTTAGCAGAGGATTCCTCTTATTTTTTCAGTAATTCCAATGTCATCTCCTGCATACTCCCATTACTGGGCTGTACCTTGGAGTTTGTTTGCTTTTTAACAGTGTATTGGGAAGCAGCAGATCACAAATAGCGTTATTAAGGCATAGTGTTAGGGACAACAGCAGCAGCTCAAGTTCAAAGATGGACAGCAGCTTGTTCCTGCCTACACCTACTTTTCCTCCTTTGAGAAACGTGGTAGATTCTCTTTCCACCCCCTCAAGGGTGTTTTTCTTATAACAGGCTCTAAGCAACAGTAGCTCTTAAGCATTTGTAAGTCTCTTGCATTCTTACTTTTTTTTTTTTTTGAAACAGAAAAGCATAGGAGTGAATAAACTGTCAAAAATCACAGGATATCAGTAGTAGTTTAGGAATAGTCTCTTTGCTTTCAATCCCTTGAGTATTACAGCTTGCATTTACCTCCGTAAGTCGAATCAGTGACTCTAGCTGCCTCGTGGTGATCGGTGTGCTCCCTGCTCCTTGGTTCTGTTTCCGGAGCTCAAGGAAGAATTCCTGGAGGACCTGAGCAGCTTCTGGAGATAAATTTGGGTGAACATACTGCCGAGCGTATCCAACGTACTTTCTCAGCAGCTGATGTGGAATGGCATCAAAGTTTTCTCCTGGCAAGATCTAACCCAATTACAAAGAGCTTAGATTTCTGTCTCAGAACCCCATACAATACAAATTTCAACATAAAACCTTCATCTCCTATGCTTTATCCGGTGAAATCTTCACCGTAAGGGCTTTAGTGCTTCATGTATGAACTGTGTAGTTAAAAAGCCCATACAACTATGCTTAGACATGTAATTAAACACACTTGGCCATTTCAGAAAAAGCAGCTGAAGCTTCTCATTTGCCAAAGTGCCTGTATCAAGAAGTCTTTCTCAAAAAGAGAAAATCTGATTTCCCAATTGTTATAAGACACAGCTTCACAGAAGATTAAACCATCACTGCTGATACTCCATTTCCAGAAGTGCACAGGTTTAGCCCAGTAGGGGATATTTCTCCCAAGACCTGGCATTTGGCAATATCAGCCCTCAAACTTAAGTTTAATCCCCAAATCCATCATGCGTTGCAGATGGCCAAGGATTTGTTCACAATTCTGCTACAGTTTTGTTTACAAAACTGCTTTATTTGGATTCGACACTTCACAGCACATCATGTTATATCAAATTATTATACCCAGTCTAGTTCTGTAGCGCTCTATTGAATCTAACACAGTGAATTTGCTTTAGAGCATCTCACGCAAAGCGTCTTCTTGCTACTGCAACCAAAAATAAAAAGTTCAGCTAATAAATTCGCTTGTGTGTGGAGGTGAAGATGGCTTGAGACACAACTTTAGCAGCTCCAGCAGGGCGGGTAATGTTAGTGACAATAAACAATCCGTAGAAACTGGTGCTGGAGCCTTAAATGCTTCCTCTTTAATTCAGAGCCGATTATCGTGAGAAGAATGAGGACATCCAGCAGGTCAGGGCTGCCAGATGCCAAGGCAAGGAACACCGCAGGAAGGGGCATAGCAAGTCACAGGACAAGTCCTACCTTTAGTCTTTCCAGCAGCGGTCGATCCAAAACAGCTTCAAGAACAGAGCGATCCTGCGTGTTGGTACGAGTCACAACAGCGCTACTGCATGCTGCCTGCTTTCCAGCTCGGATCGCCATCACATGCTCAGACAGCAAGTGATCATGATCTTCATTTGGGGTGTCCAGCAAAATGAAAACTAGATCAAATCTCGACAGTAAAGCACTCCCCATTCTAGAGAAGAGACAAGAAAACCACACAGTGATCGTAAAGTAGAAAACTTACAGCAACTCCACTCCAATTCAAGACACTTAAAAAAATCCTGTCCCATTCATTCAGAATCAAGTAGAACAGCAATTTCTCTCTCAAAAGCCAGGAAAAATTATTATAATTTGTGTTCAAGCTCCAGGCAACCAGGAAGCAATTACATACAAGCTACAAGACTGCCAGAAGCATCTGCTCCCAAACATGAACGACATAAGCAGCATTTCAGAAAGTGCTCACTTTAAGTTCTCAGACACCGTTTTGGCTTTGTTATAATGTCCTCCAACTGGGTTTGCTGCAGCAACAATAGACGTCCGAGCTGGCAAACTGCAAACAATGCCAGCCTTGGCAAGGCTGATGCTTTGCTGTTCCATGGCTTCCAACAAAGCCTGGTGCTGGTTTCCCATCTTATCAAATTCATCTATTCCACAAATTCCTGGAAGCAATTAACATGGGACAAAGACTCATTACAAAACACATTAACTGATGGACAAGTGTGTGCTATGATCCAGTGCTACATCAGAAGTCCAACCTAGAGTCCTAGGGACTGCAGGAGACATCGGACCAAGTCTGCATTTCAGCAAGATTTGTTTTCATTTTATGGCACTGCAGCTGAACCATTACGAAGTTGGCCTGGCTTGTGGAAGCAGTGTGTCGATAATACATTCAGATGACAAAACAAGCTTTTTAAAGATAGAAATAGATGACAAATCTCATAAGCCAGCTGTTTTTCAAAACCAGTAGGAGTCCAGCAGCTGCCGTTAAGTCAGAGATTTCTTAACAAGGAAATCCAGGTTCTTTGACATATTAAGGCTGACCCGTGATTTGCAGAACTCCAGTTCCATGCACATCCTAAGCCCTAGGAATGCAGTTACCACCTCCAGAGAAGTCACGAGAGAAGCTCAGAACTTCCCAAGGTGTGGAAAGCAAACATTGTACTTCAAATATGCATTTTTAGTCCACAGTTATGCAAGCACTGTAGTTAATCTTTGACTCAGCAGCACACATACACCCCCGCCCCCCACATACGGTCATATGAAACCTGTAGTGTTACATAGATTACCTTGATCTCCAAGCACTAAAGCACCAGCTTCCAAGGCAAAATCTCCAGAAGCACCATCTCTAGACAGTGTGACAGTCAGGCCAGAGCTGGTGGAAGTATTACCACAAACATACACACCTCGAGGAGCAATGTTACACACTGCCTAGAAGAGAAATAAATACTTTTTCCCTCCCCAAGGTTCAGAATTTCATCAGCCTTATTCTAGAGAAACAATTCAAAGTACACCCAAATTTATTTCTTTCTACTTCATGTGGCCCAACAGTAAAATTACAACTCCTTGCAACCCCAAGAGCCATACTTCTGCAAAACGGTGGGAATAGCTCTGGTCACAACAGCTGTGGCACAGCCACGTGCACTGCACTATCAGATCGATGAGGGCCTTGGGCACAGCGCTTGCGTGGCAAAGTATGTTGAAATGCTTGGGGACATGCCATCTGTCACAGAATTGCAGATACATAGTTGCTGTACTTGCAGACCCCAAGGTCTGTATAGACTAGTATCTCATCCTAGTGTCCAACACATGCTGCACCAGAGGAAGCATGCACAGTTCTCCCCACAACTAGGGGATAAAGGGCAGTCCTAGTCTTCTCCATCCAGAAAGCAGCCCACAATTTGAAATATCAACTAGAAAAGCAAAGCGTGGCAAGCCTGAACACAGACACATTGCAGTTAAGTTTGTCTAGAATACAGTGATAACTGGATTTTCCCAGTAAATCTCTATGGTTACTGGTGCCTCTGTTTAATTTAAAAGATAAATAAAACCAAAAAGCTTATTTTTATGTACTTCCCAAAGCACAGTTGTTCAGTACCAGGTATGTGACGGGCACTGAGCACTGAAGAAAAAACCCTAACAAACAAAAAAAATCCTGGCTCCTACACAGCTTTGGTTTCCTCCTTTGGATTTTTTTTTTCCTGTGACAGTGATGACTGACAGGAGCCTTGTCTCAGGGTTTTATCTGAGGAACAGATTAGTAGCTTTTCTGGAATGGCATCCTGTCATTTAGGAACAATATGAAAAATCAAATCATCTACTGTATGCTAAAGAGTCTCCATTCAGTGAAAAAAAAATCATTTAACAATTGGTTTGCCAAGATGCTTACGTACAAATCCCTCCCTTTGGGTAAGTTATTGCAAGTCATAGCCTAACATGGCCACATCAGAAAGACTCAGCCTTTTTAAACAAGGTATGCAACACTGCAGGTCTAGGTGAACTCTGTCCCTCTGTCACTTCACAGTAACTATGGGAAAAGACACAGAACTTTAATACCATTCTGTTGAAGATGAAAAAATTCTATTACTAACTGATTTTGTCACAGTCATGCAGAAATGCCCACCAACATTAAAACCCAAATGCAGCAGCAGGTCCCTTTCCCAAAAAAGCTGAGATCTGTGCTAGCAACGTAGAAATAGGGGAAGAGAACGGAAGTAAAGCTCACAGAAGGCGAGTGACAGTATGTAAAGCTGCATTAGTGCCAAGAGCGTACTTACTTTCTTTGACAATGGATCAGCTAAATGAAAATAGGAAGGAGTGAAACTTCTCACCAGGGAAAAAGGTTGGTAAAAAAACCACCAAGTATATAAGGGCAGGACACCAAGCCTAGACTCGAAAGCCCACAGGCTTGACCAAAGTATACCTGCTTTGGTAAGTGTTTTAACAGGCCTGACCCCTTCTGCAAGGCTCCCTGGAAGAAGAGGACAGGAGGGGACCCTTTTGGGTACTATCCTATACTTGAGGCACCCTGTGTGAAAAGATAGCTCCAGCCAGGCTCAGGCAACCCTTTGGTTTCAGCACAGCTATCCTACCATGCTCACAAGAGGTCAAGACAACAAGGAATTAGAGAAAAATACAATCGGACAATAGAAATACGTCAACCCGTACTTGCAACATTTGACTTTTTCCTAATCCTGGATCTCCAACGACCAGAACATGTGGATCTCCTCGCACCGGGATTCTGTCCTTGTCATCTACAAACTTCTGACATCCTCCAAATAACGCCAGGGCCAAACCTGCCTTTACAATCTGTAACGGTACATACCAACACTTATAAGTATTTGATCACAACGACTAATACTGACAGGTCCTTAGAACCCGCTGTAATAACCCTTTCCTTCTGGATGGCTGAGCTTAAGGATATAAGGCTGTCACCTCCTTGTCACTGAAAGCGACCATGAGTCACAGTCATCTGTAAATACAGTCCCTGCCCCTCCCCTCACCCCCAGATAAGCTTTAGAAATCCTTTAGGAGTTTACTTTGGTATAAACATTTCAAACTGAAGCTGCAAGCTGAGCTGTTAAATTACTTACCTCATGGCCATAGATTGCAGGACAAAGAGAGCTGAAAAACAAAGAGCGCTAACGTTAAGGGGAATATAAATCTTGTATGACTTAAGTAATCACTTGCTCTGTCTCTCTTGTCACAGAATACTTCTATGAATGTATAAAACTTCCGGTTAGCTCTTGCTGAATTTCCAACAGCATGAGTTTAAATCAGTAGCATCAAGTTTCTTGAAATTTTCAGATACGCTTGAAATAAGAAAAGCGTTTCATCAGAGTTCACCCAAACAGAGGAGAAACAGTTTGCCTGTGATTTCTGCACCCGTTCTTATCGTAATCAAGTAACTACCATAGGCCTGCTAGTTTTGTGGATTTTAACTCCACTGGGAGGGCCTGAGGGACGCCCCAGCTAGAAGAGTACTTCTCTGTTGCACACCCTCTGCTCAGTTCTTGTGCCTCATTCCTCTGCTGTAGAAAGCAGAGCACAGAACAAAAACAGCACTCGTGAACTGAATTTACTCAGTGAGGAGCAAAGTTAATTAATTGCTTTACCTGTAGCTTTCGGTCTCAGGGTTGAATGAAACCACTCCTAACTTCCTTGTAGCCTTAAATCCCTCCCAAAGTCCTAACATTCCCCACTGCAAAACTTGGGCTTCCTCGCAAGCCCTTGCCCACTAAAGTTTGTTAAATCTCTGTGGTATCTATTGCACAAGCCTTAGACATTTCATAGCTTTAAGATTAGCTGTCACGTCTGTCTGAAGTTAGTCATGCTGATTCAGAAGTCTAATCCTAGACCTAGTCTAGGTCTGATGCAACTTACTTCACGATGAGCCTGAACAGATTTTCCTCAGCTTGAATTTCTTGAACAGCGTAGAGGTCTTTAAGTGAAAACTCCATGAACGATCTTTGAAAAGTCTCATCATCAAAATTTTTTGGTTTTCGTCCTTTACTGTTGCTGACAGAATTTGCCTCAATGTACAACAAGAACATACACTTGTCATTCTTATTTTTGGAAGCTCCTGTTAGAAAAATGAGAAAGGATGAAGGAATATTTTTTCTATTGTTAAGTACTGACGTTATTTACAAATGGCACAGAGTAATTCTGAAATATTAAATACAGCCATGTGCAAAATGTTCATATTTAAGTAACTGAAGAATTTTCAAAAAGAAAAGAAGGAGAGGAAGGAAAAAATATTCAGGACCACAGTTGTGTATAGACCAGTGGGCTGCAAAACCCCCTCTCTATCAGCAGACATTGGAGGCAGTGCTCCTCTTGGACGGCCCTGCTTCTGGCTTTTTCCAAATAACTCCTCATCATAAAACTTTGGGGACTTCTGAAGAAATAGCCACTTAATGCTTTTACAACTTTGAGAGCTCACATTAAAGGGGATGGCTTTTGTTCTTCTTGTGTAATCACTAGAAAAATCCCCTCCTGAGGAAGGTGGTGTTCTCAGATGATGTGTTTTACCTTCTTCAGTGCTCGACACCTTTACTATCCCTGTAATTGTGACTATATCTCCTGGAACACAGCTGTCCACAAGATCCTGAACCAGTTCACATTCGATTGTGCGAGGGATTCGGCCTGCTTCTCGCTGATCATCTGATATGAGCTCTTGCACCCTGCAAAAACACGAGGTAAGTGCATGCTCCATGCATGACATTTCTGATTCAGTTCCATTATGGCATATGAGATCTGCAGCTGTGTGCTTCCAACCAATCCTTTCAAAATTGAAAAGGCAGACAGGAGAAATGCCCTGATAAACTCTAGAAACAGCAGTGCTGAATTTGGAGAAACAGATTTTTTCAGTTCAGATTTTAATACGTTGGTATACATTATGCATAAAACGCAGAAAGACACTAACTGTGAACTCCAGAAATAATAATCCAAGTTGAAATTCAGATTTTTCCGGCACTGATGAAAATGTTCATGTAGAAATAAGTACAGTACATGAAATAAGATGGACCTCAGACAAAAATGAAGAGGTCAGACGTTATAGCCCTGATGAATGCTTAATCAGCATTTTAACCCTAGCAAATACCAAGAAATTCCTCAGACCATAACAAGGACGGTAGCTCACTTTGTATAGCTGTAAAAAGCTAGCAGCTAAAAAGTTCTTTAAAAGGTTCCAGTTTTGGCTCTGCACTCTGAGCTCTGATAGTTTTCCCTGAAGCTGAGATTCAAGCTTTTCTTAAGCAGCTGCACTAAACAGCACCCTCTAGAGCTGCTGACAAGAATGTCTGCACTGTTGGGGTTTTTTTAATGAATTTTAAAATTACTTTTAATACAGAACATTAATAAAGCAAAGCACATCCAGATGTCATTTGGCACAATAAGACTTTCGATATGAAGCATGTGAACTTACAGAATCTGGATGTAAGAAGTGGGAAAAAGCAAGCAGAGTCCTATTTTTTCCAAGCCGACACCCTTATTACAGTAAGCTAACAGGACGGACACAAAACACCACACCAAACTCTCCTGACGTATGTTACGGGGCAACAGTACAATGGTCATAGTGCCAATAGTGCACAGTAAGATGGCAGCAATGAAAACCAGATCCACTCTCCACCTTCCTACACCTCATCATTGTTAATTTCTGTAGAAACAGAGACTTGTTCGCCCACAGCAAAGGTGTCTCAAATTTTAGGCACACCTACTTGCTGATTAGACTTAGAAAGTAGATGTATAGGCAGGTGCAGCACTATTTCTGTCTACTGAGCATACTCCGAGGACTGGGAGACACGGTATCACTTCAAACTAAGATTTTTAACCCTCAAATTTACTTGCAGTTTATTCAAGTCAATGGTCACAGCTGACTAATGTAATTTAATTGGACCTTTCTAGCTGACTTACAGCTCACTAAAAGGAATTGTTAAATAAGAGACACAATTAGAAGTGATGAGGAAAAGCTGCAAAGAACACAAATGGAACATTTCTCACTCAGTCATGGCAGGAGGAATTTCCAAGGAGCTATTACATTGGGTAGATTCAATATACAGAGTATATTAGTGCTCGGCTAAAACAACCGCTTTGCAAGACAAGTTTTGAAGACCGCTTGCAGCAAAAGAAGATTATTAAAATTACACAGTGGAACACAGAATGAGCCACCCTGTCACTTTTTGACTACCGCATTGCATTACATTTTTGTGCAGAAGGGAAGACATGCTTACTTAACAGACTGCCAGTCCACTGTAGTGGTTAAAGGAGAGCTTCTGTCAGCTGTGAAGGATCGGCCACGGCACTCGGGCATCAGGCACTGTAACAATAGTAATTCTACTTAATTCTAGTAATTCTAATTAATTCTCAACCTTTTCTAAAAAAAAATCATAATTGGAAGTTGCCTTGATTAAAAAAGCAAAGCGATTCATTAACACCATTTCAGGAAAAATGCTAGTTAAATTAGGGCTACAAGTGAGCACACGCATCATTAATGAAGAGCTATCAAGCACAGACACCTGAACCCTGACTCATAGTTGTTAGAGCAAATACAGCTGAATTGCATGATCCCCTTGGTGAACGGGTTTTAGGTTTTGGGTGTTGAGGAGATGGTGAGTGGGTTTTTGGGTTGGTGGGTTGGGGGTTTTTTGGTTTTGTTTTTTAAATACTTACAGATGTTTCAGAGGAGATAATTTTTGTCACTTGAGCACATCAGGTAACATAAAATAACCAGACACTGTCCTATGTCTAATGACTTGTCAAATCCAGATTAAAAAAAACCCAGTGAAATTAGAATAGAAAGCTCCAAACAAAACCCACCAAAAACCCTAATCTAAGCACAGAACACCGCCACAGCCAGGTGGAGGAGGCTTTTTAAACATAACCAGTGAAATGGAATTAAAAGAGTTCGTCTGTTTTTTTTTTTCTCTAGATTTGAAAGTTTCTACACACTGCTTTTGTTTCAGCAGGGTACAATTCTTTCAAATAACAAGGACATGCAGTAATACAAAGCGGTGTAGTAAGTTTAATTAATTTATTTATTTTAATACCAGTGGTGCCACTTTTTGTTAAATCAGTACAGATCAGGGAAAATTATGAAGTTAGATCGTGTTGCCTTACCTTAGTTGGAAGAGTATACTTTCCGTCAGGTAGAGGAACGCTCTGAACATCCCCACACGTGCCACATACAAAAGCTAGCTTAGTGCACAGAGGCTTAATGTTACTGACGCGCACCACAGTACCACGCAAAGCAATATATTTTCCGTAGCAGTTGGCCCGAACATTTTTCAGCTGAGTTAGCGGATCATAGTTGTACAGCCTACAGAAAAGTTAAGCATTAACTATTTGAAAGTTTACAGTACTTAAATGCAGAACAAAAAAGAATATATTAAAAATATAGAAAAAAATAATTCAAAGAGATGGTTAAGACCAGAGTTTAGACTTGCGACGCAAAAGGATTAAAGATTTATTATGCCTGTGCTCCAAAATGAAGGACACAAGAACCTGTCATCAGGTACACCACGCTGCACCTTGTTAAGGATAAAGAACACCTAGCCAAAGAATTCAAAATAACCACCTTTGAACAGAATCATTTATCATGGAATGGACCTCGTGAGATTGCCTAGTCCAACCTCCCTGCTCAAGCTAGAGCAGGTTGCCCAGGTACACGTCCCGTTGAGTTTTGAATATCTTCACGGATAGAGACTACATAACCTCACTCATAGTAAAATAGTGTTTTGTTGTGTTCACATGGAATTATCAGTGGTTTAATTTGTACCCACTGTCCGTTGTCCTGTCACTAGGCACCGATGAGAAGAGTCTGGCTCCAGAAATCCAGGTTTCCCCGCTCCCTCCGCTTAGCACCCTGACCACCATCAAGTCATGGTTCAACCCTGCCTATGCTGCAGAACCATTTTAGGACCATGATATTTTATTGACTTATTGAATACTTTCCTCTACAGGACCACGGTCCATAACCACCTCTTAGAATTTGAGAGCTTGTATAGAACTTTTTTTGGCCACAGGTTTTTCCTAAACACATTCTACTGTGTAACAGCTCGCAGTTTTATAACAAAAAATTTAAAAATATATTGTAGCATGATAAACCCCCAAACTAAATCCACCTGCCATGCCAAAGCATGCTACTTTCCCACACCAAGCCATCACCAGCAGAGAATTTTAAAAAAAAAAAAAAAAAGTAATTTAAACTCGAACAGGGTTTCTACTCCCAGTCCCCCTCAGATCGCTGAAGTCTGATATGCCATTATTTCTGATAAAGAACAACAAAAATTGTGCTAAGAACTTGTTTAATTAAGAACTCAAAGGAAATGACATTTTTAAAATTGTAACAGTAATTATGATTCTTGTGGGTACATGCTTACTCAGAATTAGTGGAAGCTCATCTTCTTAATTTCAAATTAACATTTGATTAATTAGGATTAATATTCTTCAGACTGTCTGCCAGTAAGCACTTCATAGATTTAAGCTGATATGAAATAACACATCACCATACACCACTGTCAAAGCATCCCTCTAAGGAATAATAAATATCACTAGCTGTAGTTTATGCCCACACCCTCCAAATCAGCCTTCTTACAAAGATGAGCCTTTTGCTAACAAAAAGCTAGACCATAATAACTTCTTAACTTCTCCAGTGAACAGCAGAACTTTAAAGAGTTCTGGTTTAAATCAATACATAGAATAACTGTTCCACTTGTAAGTTACTTCTCTACTTATAAGCTTATTAGTAGGTTTCATTTCACTTTTTTCTTTACAAGGACACTTTAGCTTTTGTCACGGTGAAGAAAAAAAGCAAAACATGGACTGTTCTTCTGGAAATAGCTTCACAGATTCAAGTCCCTCCATAAAATACGTAAGCCTTCAGCACCACGCATGGACACCAACAGCCATTAGACAAGAAGCAAACAGATCTTCCTAGAAAACAACCTAAATACTCAACCCCCATTACCGAGCATGAATGAGAGGCACATTTATTACAGGGTCTCCATCAAGCGGTAATCCTTCCTGCACCTGCAGCTCTGCAGCATGCCTTTCAAGGTCCTTCGTTAGCACCTAGACAGAAAAAAAGAGACACCAATGCAGCAACACAGGTGCAATTTGCTATTAAGTTTGATCACCATCTCTTACAATCGGCTCCCCCTATTGGAGTCCAAAGAGCTCTCTGCTGTCCAGTGACCCCGCACTAAACAGCGTGTCTGCTTCTGAGCACTTTTAAGCTTAATTTTAAATGGAATTTAAAATCAACATATTTGTCGTGTTTGGGTTTTTTTAATTCAAAAAAAAGGATGCAAGAGTCTTTAATGCTGCGGTCAATGCGTGGAATTTCATTTGACTAAAGCACAAACACCTGAGAACTTCTGTCAACAAGCAGTGAAATGCCACTTTAAGAGACATTGAACAGAGCCAGGAATTCATGAATCTGCTCACCATTCACCCACCAGCCACAGTTCTGCTGTGCAAGGTGGAGCACACAGCACAGGTAATTCACAGTGTATTTCAAAAAAAAAAAAAAAGTCAAACTAGGATTAGAACTCCCAATAGGGAGTAACATAAGTGTTAGAACTACACTTATTTTTAGTCAACTGCTTTGACAACAAATAAGCAAAATGCTCCAAGACCAAAGCATTTTCAAAATGTGATTTTGTGGGCCATACGGGTAATGGTGGAGAGATGGAAGAGTTTGAGTTTCAAACAAACAGTAATTTCCTGTAAGAAAGAAGAACGTAAAGGTTTGTGGTTTATTGTTTATAACGTAATTGCCTCTAAGTGCCACGGATTCTTATTCATTGTGAGGGTTATGCTTCTATGTACTAGAACGTCATACTTACCTGATGAATTGCCAGACCCATACACTGCAGTATTTTCTGAGGCATGTCCCTTAATTCAGCAGATATATTTGGTATTGATTTAGTCAATTCTCTGTCTTGTATTAATTCCTTATAATCCACAAGAATACTTCCTTTTCTTTCTATTTCATCCTGCAAAACATTTTAAGTTATAAAATACGCTTCAAATTATAAACACATCCAAATCATGTCATAAACATTTCATACCTATGATGGAGATTATTTTTGATGGAGAAAATACACACAACATTCATAACGTTATGATATCAACAACCAGTTGTTGGGGTGGGATATGTTTTGATTTGTTTTTACCTTATCATAAAGCTCAATGCGTTGCATGAAAAACTTTTCAAAGGCCTGAGTCTTCTGGACGAAAGGAGACCTGTCAGCGTAAGCTAGTTAGAAACAGGCCATGTTAGTAACTGACAGAAATTTCCATTTCACAAAATACGTAAACAGGCAGTTTCTCTTCCATTTTTTTTCTATATTCCAAACTGAGGAAGGTGATAGATCTCTACAGCATCACAGCAATGTTCTAGTATAACACCTGTTACAAAACAGAACTTTAGGATGACATCAGATCAAGAAAAGTACAGCAAGGGGATGTACGTTCCAGTCTTTGACAGACTGCAGGTTTTGTGTAACTGAACGGGTTTAAGAAAGACCATACTTAACACTATTCAAGATTGCTTTGGAGCCCATGGAGATTATAGTAGGCCATAAGATTGAAATCTCTATTGTATTCATGTTTTTATAAAACAAATGTGAATTTCCATTGCTTTCTAATGAACATATCTCCTGTGCTTATAACCAGTTCTAGACAAAATGGAATAATATTCTTGCTATGTATAATTTTGCTCTAAAAATACCTTCAGAGAAATAAAGTTTCCAGCCCTTATAGGGAATAAATTGGTCCAACGTTGATTGAACTAGTCGAGATCTTACTGGGGGAAAAAAAAAATTAAAAAGGGGATTAAAACAAAATGGATACTAAAACTTTGCAAGTTTTATTCTCGGTGATTCTTTTGACCACGGGGAGGCAAACAGTGCAAAAGGAGGTCCAAAGAAAAGCATTATGGCTTCAGAAAATAGGTAGAAGCACAGCAGCTGGCTCACCAGGTTCGGGCATTCTCCTCCACTCGCTCTTCTGTCCTCTGCCTCGCCATCCTACTCGCGACCCCTGAAAGCCTCTTCCCCGGGCGCCTCCCCTGCCTCTGAGGTCCCTGCTCATCTCGCTCCGCAGGCGTCAGCGTGGCGACGCGACGGCAAACTGAGCTACAAAACCAGAAATTTTACCAGGAGATATTTAATTTAAGTTTATTTACCAGGGTGGACTTCACCTGCGGGGCCAGGAGCGAAGGCCCTGCCGTACCTCCAAAGCCCTGCAGAAGACCCAACCTCCCTCTCCCTACCGCAGGGCTCGAGGGGGCGCGGGCAAAGAGGAGCCCCGTTAAGCGGCCCCGATCATGACAGGACGAAATAACAGCCGCCTTTGTCCGGGGGGGGGAGGAGGAGGGGTACCGTACTGCTGCCAGCCCCCTGAGGGGACGGGGCAGCCTTACCCCGCCCTCAGCATTCTCTTTTGGCGCCGATACGTCCCTTCCGGCGACGCAGCCAATCCCGAGGGAGCATGAGGCGCCGCCATGGAGCAGGGGACGCCCTCATTGGCCAGCCCTTTCGTTTCCGGGGGATCTCACCCCGCCACTCGCCCTTCCTTCGGCGTGTACCGCTTCGTTGCGCAGGCGCCGCCCGCCCCCCCCCCCCCCCGCCGCCCTGCAGGGCGGGCGGGGAGGGGGAGGTGGCGGCGCCTGCGCATTCGCCACGCCCGCGAGGGAAAGCGGCGGCGGCCATGGGGGACGGTTCGAATATGGGTGCGCGTATTTGTGAGGGCGATTGCGCCGTTCTGAAGCGGGACGACGTCTTCAAAGCGGTGCCTGTGCTACGGCGGAGGTGAGGAGCCGATCCCTCCCTTGTCATCTCCCTCTCGGTCGTGGTTTGCGCCTGCCCCCCAGCTCCCCCCGCTTTGAGGCCGCTCCAGCGGTCGTAGCGCGGCCTCGCCTGAGGGAAGCGGGGTCCCGGTGCGATCGGTGTCACCTACGGCTTTCCTGCCGTGCCAGTGAGAAGGAACGGCCTTGCTAGGCTGATGTGACAGGCGGCGTGGAAGGTTTTAATGCTTCCTCAGCATCTAGGATGAAAAAAAAAAACAAAACCGGAAGATCTCCTGATGCACGTCTTCTAAGAAATCGAAAGATATTTAAGGTGGTTTTGTGTTGTCAAACTGGTGAAGAGGGGAAAAGGTGCAGCAGCAGGTGAAGCAGATCTTCGTCATACGTGTGTTGCTGTGGCATGTAATTTCTGCCAGATGCAGCATTGTTTTGTTAATAAGGATTTGTTTCAGTGTTCTCGGTGTTAGGCTGTAGGAAGATGCTAGCTGTTAGTTCTAGATAGTTCCTGCTTTGGAGAGGATACTATGAAAAGTCTCCTGTTTCTTTTTCCTAGGCCAACTGGCATAGCAAGAAGCGCCCTGCACCCCAGCAGGAAATACTGTAATCAGTGGACTCAGCCTGGGCTCTTCCCATTGCAGCAGACAATTTTATAGATCAATGTGTAGAAGTCAGTGTTGGGTAATGTGACCAGACATCTGATTCAGTAGCGTGGAGATTTCAAGGTACTATGCTTGAATGAGACTGCTTTAAAAACGGCATAGCACAGACCTAGGAATTTGGGAGTACTGGTTATTGACAGGCTTTGTGTTTGCTGGTAGGATCTGGCACCAAAATGAGGGAGTTACTCTGTTAGCCTGCAGAGTGCTGCCAAGATCTGTTCATTAGGTCCCTCTTAGTTTTGTTTAAAACCCCTATCGTAAAAGAAAGAATAAAAAAGGCAAAGAGTAAATATTGCCACAGGAAACTAAATAACTTCTGCATTAGTTTTCTGTTTTCTGTAATCTCCCAGAACACAAAACACAATAGCTGCGGTTAGATATTCTGTTTAGAATGGTGAATAAAATGAAATTTGAGCACATGCACACATTTTTTTATCGGTGTAAATTCTTTTCAGTCATTTCAAGTCTTTTATAACATTTATTAGTCTTTTAAAATCTAGATTTTCAGGGATTAATAGACTGCACGTGAGCAGGTATAATGTTAATTTTTTATTAAGAGGATTTGGTAATGTCTGGCAAAACTTTATTCTTATGCCTTACTTAAATTCTGGATTGTATTTGGGGATACAAGTAGTATGTAAATATACATGCATGAATTGCCTGCTTCAGTCAGTAGAAAACTGGGAATAACAAAGAACTCAACTTTTTTGCTTATTTTGAGTTAGTGATGAGTGTAATGGGCATAATAAGAGCTCATAATGGTAAGTTTTGATCCAAATGTGAGTGTGACATATACCCTGGTACCTGTTTCATTTGGCAAGATCGATGGTGTTCTGGTCAGCAAGGTAAACTTGGGAGGCCAGCCTGGAAGTGAAAGGCTTTGTGGGTCCGTTTTTGTGCAAAGAAGGAAAAACGCGAACCTCCCTTAGTGCCATCAAAATGAAAGGGATAATAACATTTCTAGGGTTCCAAGACACCCTCTGCTGCCCGTTTTCTTCGCAGTCTTTTGGCAAATGTTATTTGAAAGGAGCTCTGTAAAGTACAGGTTCATGCTCATGTTTTTGCACTAATCTGCATGACCCAGCCTAGATTTAATGTACTTTAATTTCAGTCCTTGCCTTGTTCTGACTTTTGCTATCAAAATGGTACTATATAGTTCTGTCTCCTTGGTCTATCTGCCATTGTAGAATTCTTTTGAACTGAAAAAAAAAAAAATCTTACTGTATGGCCAATTTAAGTTCATTGTTCTTTTCCTAACCAGTTTCAGTTTAATGTGGTTTTGTGGTTAATTTCACTTTTTATGCTTGTCCTGTTTTTTTTCAAGGATGCAGATAAAGATGGCATTTGTGAAGCTGGAGTTTAGTTTCAGCTATTGTGGGTTGCAGACATAGTAAAAATAATTAGACATAGTAAAAATAATGCTTTTAATACCATTAACATTTTTATTATTTCAGAAAAATTATTTTTGAGAAGCAGTGGTTCTATCTGGATAATGCCATCGGACATATTTATGGAACTACATTTGAAGTAACCAGTGGTGGAAACCTCCAGCCAAAGCAAGAGGTGGAAGAGGCTACCACAGGTATTGCAGAGGACTGACTGGTGTTTGTAAAAACGAGTTCCCATTAATTTGCTTCTTTGATAACACCAAAGATGATGGAAAAGCTTTCTATTAATCATTTGTTAACTTAATGTTACTTATATTCTCTGTCGTAAAAATGCATGGTTTTGTCTTGATCTGCTGTTTCACTAGTCCTGTGACAAACAAGCTTTTTAATATGGGAGAAAATTTGAACCTTAGTTTGAGTGAATATATATATACACACTAAGGTGTATTTTACATACTGCCTGTCACTGATTGCTTAGGCAATACTTTGCAAGGCCATGAAGCATGTGCGTTTAATCCTGAGAAGTCTGCTTTCTGTGAAAATAAAATCAGATGTTTCTCTGACTTATTTAGAGATAGATTTTACAAATCTATATCCTTTTCCTTTAGAAACAAAAGAAGCAGGTACAGATAATCGTAACATAGTTGACGATGGAAAGTCTCAAAGACTGACTCATGATGACATAAAGGCTTTGAAGGACAAGGGTATTAAAGGACAGGTAAAAATCAGGTTTTGGTGTCATTTCTGTGCTACCCCAATGGTTATATTTCAGTTGATGAAGTGGGCTGTTCTTTGTATCGGTGCATAGACTTCAGTGTTTTTCTTTGTTCTTCTGTGCAAATCATGTTCTTCCTAAAGATCTGTTTTTCCAATAATGCAAAGGCTGTTTTCAGAGAAAACTTCATGTAAGGTTGGCAACGTTGTCAATAAAGTATGAATTTTTACGGCATCAGAAGTCCTAACAGACAAAAAGTAATACTAAAACCACTAAGGAAATACAGCTTGCATAATCACCTTTTAGTTTTGTTTGTTTACAAAATTCAAAATACTATTTCTGTATTACAGATGTATTACAATTGTGCAATAATTAAACTGCCAAAGGTGTAGGAAAGGATTATGGATATTAACAAATAACACAACGTAAGAAACGCACTGTCAGTACAGCAGTACCTACCAAACACATGTGATGCCTGTGTTTGACATGCACCTTGAAAGCTATGAATAGTCTGAAGAGATCAGTTCTGTTCTGATAGAAAAGGGACTGGTTTTTACCCCACACTTTGTCAAAAAGGAGTGAGGCCACCTTAAATGTTAGTAGACCATCGCAGCCAGTTCTGTTCTGCACGCGTTGTCAGGCAAAATTCTCTCATCTAATAACAATAAGAAATTGCTCACGCTTACATCAAGTTCGTCTCCTCTTTGCATCTTCCTGTCTGCTGCTGCTCTTCAGAGCAGCTGTTCTGTTTTTGCCTGCTTAATAATGGATGGGTCTGAGGAGTTTCGAACGGTATTTCTTCTGTTTATGTGGTCGTGCTGCTCATTGCGTTCTCTTTGCGAAGAACGTACTAACTGGTCTGACGGCTTTGATGTTTTCTGTTCATTCTCGTTATCTGCAGCAGAGGATCGCTCTAGCTTTTCTGTATGCCCTCAGCATGTCTGTTCCATACCATAAGTTCATTTCAGTTTATTAAAATATCCTACGTTGTTAACTCTGGTTTCTGAACTGTAGCTGAGTATCAATTTTAGACTTTGTTATATTAGCAGCAAAAGATACTTTCTTCCATAAATGTCTGGTAAAATCTGAGTTCATGTCTTGGTGATGCAGGCTCCGTTTAGAGGTGATTGTTATTTGAAATAAAACCACCTCAGTGTTAGTGGGGTTTGATTTTTTTTTTTTTTTTTTTTTTTTTCCCATCGCTTCCCAAATCCTTCCCAGGCCCTGAGGGATAGGTGTTAAGATGAAGACGTGAAGTAGCACATCCTCCCAGGGCATTGCATAGTGCTGCACCTTCCTCTTGGCTTTTGCCTACCCTAGAGAAATAATCCCATTTCCTCACCGTAAATTTAACTGGACCAAAAAACACAAGAAAACAACCCAGACACTGCGTTTAACGTTTTCCAAGAATAAGGAAAAAAAAAAAGAAAAAAATGCTGTTTCACACCATTACTAATACATTTTAAATGTTTGAAGGACTTTAAGAAATAATGGCTTGAAAAGCAGCAATAGCAAGTGAGAAGTACTTGCACTACTGTATTTTGGAGCAGGTTCTTAAAGTGCAATGGGAGGCACAGCGTCTGCATTGAAAATACTTCTTTTGTCATTCGTCACCACCGCCCTCTCCAAACCCCTGTGAAACCAGGTTGTGCTAGTCCTCTTTCAGTGTGTTTACTAGAAACGTAACAATTTTAGCAGTTAATCTACTTGGATGACAACAACCAAAATGGCAGTCTGCAGCATTTGTTCTTGTATTGTGGGCATGGAGACAAACCCTGAGCAGTGGAAGCTTTTTTCTGTTGGAGGTCTTAATGAGTCCTCCAGATGGAGCCTGCAAGTATGAGGAAGAAAAGTTGGATTGGCAAAGGGAGGAGATTAGAACAAGGAGACCAGGAAACAAAACCTGGAATTCTGGGGAAACCTGGGAGCTAGAAAAGAAAGAAGTCAGAGGGAGTACTGTAGGAAATAGTAGACATTAAGGAGTTTGACATCGTGCAAGGAGGTGGTAGAGGAGTCTAACACAATTTGGGAGGCAGAAGGAATTAAGTGGGGTAAACGACATCTGATAAATAGCCAGAGTCTAAGGGAAGAACTAGGACAAGATGGGGAAGAAAAAAGATACCCTCAGAGACAGAGATGCTACAATCAGGCAAGAGACCCGAAGAGGGAGATGGATTCAAGTAAATATTATATATGACATCAGGTTCCTTGTTTTGGGTTGGTTTTGTAAAATGTTTTTGCCTGTATAGCTTCACAGAGGACTTGGTAACAGGACCGCATGAGAGTACCCTGTGGGGAATGTCCAACTGACAGAGCATAGGTCAGTTGTTCCATGGTAACTGACAATAAACGTAGCTCTGCCTCCTTCTACATACAGGGTAATCAAAAGTAGCTAATCGCTTAGAGAAGGCAGGGCAGGCCCAATCCCATTCACCATGGGATAATAATATGTAGGTAACTGAGGCTTCACAGTAAGGGCTGAAGTAATGAATTGCTGATGCTGAAAGGAACAATCCTGCATTTTCTTCATTTCTGCCTGGACAAATCTGCCCTGTCTCCTGAGTCAGTGCTGGCACCTGCCAGACTCTGTCCCCACAAAATACCCTGTTTCCAGGATAAGCATTTTCAGTTCTATCATTTTTATGCTGGCATTATGTAAAAGGACAGCCAGAGGCAAAAGTATATGATTAAATTCCTGTGCATAGCCAGGGTACTGTCTCACTTGTTGAAATCACTCATGTTGATTAACAGAAATTTAATTGCCATTCACGTCAGTAGAAGTTAATAGTATACATGCCTCTACTGGAAGAAGTTTCAGTGTTTGTCTAAAAAAGTACTATATATGAAATGACTGAGAAATAAATACCAGCTATAATAAAATAAATTGTCTCTTCCCAGGAAATAGTTCAACAGTTAATAGAGAACAGTACAACATTCAGAGACAAAACAGAATTTGCTCAAGATAAATACATAAAGAAGAAGAAAAAAAAGTAAGTGAATTTTAAAATGTGGAAAATATGTAGTAGTTCTAATCTGTTGAGCTTGAAATAAGACTATTGCTATGTGTTTCTTACAGATATGAGGCAGTTATTACAATTGTGAAACCATCCACTCGCATTCTTTCAACAATGTATTATGCAAGGGAACCTGGAAAAATTAAGTAAGTTTTCATTTTGTTTCTTTTTTCAAGTTGTAACAGAAAGATATTTTAATATTTTTCAAAATACCTGTATTTTACCAGAGTATATAATACTCTCATTTCTTCTTTTTTTTTCCTGTTAATGGAAGGATTGCAAATGAATGAAAAATAATGTGATACAGAAAATGAATTGATATACTATTGCAGCAAAGAGAACAACTTTTTTACATGCAGCATCAGCTTTTACCATGTCCCTGCCACCACCGTCTTGCTACTTACCTATGCAGACAGAGACTTTTTGCATTCCCAGAGGTGTCTCTTACCTGGCTTGGTCAGTGGCGTATCGTCTCTGTTGTGTGGCTCAGGAATCAAAACAACAAGCCACCTACCAGAAGCTGCGAATTTTTGCCTTCAATGTGTTAGGGATTCGGAATCTCCTTCAATCAGAAGTCTCAGGGATTTAAAAACATGTGGTTAACATTGAGGGGCGGGAGTGGGGGCCAACAACAACAGGGACCTAGCTGGGTTTGATTTTCACTGACCCAAGTTAAATGATCCATTGTTATGGACATCTTTTCAGGTGGACTGATGTATTGTTTGTAAAGTAGTAAAGTGCCAAGACTTAAAAACCTGTTATTTAAGGCTTCTCAAACCTTTTTCCTTCTCCTTCCCCCTTCTTCTTCACTTGGCTTTATTGATCTATTAAGATTAGTTGTCATTCCCTCGGCTGTCAATGAGTCTTTTCAGTGCAGGCGTTGCAGTCAGTAGAGTTGGGTTTTGATCCTGGTGGAACTTTTTTGACAGGCTCCTGAGCCGATACGCAGTATTTCTAACTCTAAGAAAACTAATTTGATATTTCTTAAAACCCTCTGTCTTCTAGCCACTTGCGTTACGACACCCTAGCTCAGATGCTGACTTTAGGAAACATTCGTGCTGGCAACAAGACGATTGTAATGGAAACATGTGCAGGCCTCGTGCTGGGTGCAGTGATGGAGCGCATGGGAGGTAAGTAACACAGGAGCTTTGGTAATGCACAGACTTACTTGAAACTTAAGAAATACGCATCGCTGTGGTACTTTTAAAAGGCAGTGCTTCAAAATACTTTCTCACTTCTTAAAATCTTTTACTGTCTCCAGTATTCAGAGAGATAAATGTTTTTCCATTGGAGAAAGTTGTATTTTGCATACTTCAGTTGGCTTTATTTTTCACGATGTGAAAAAAATGGGAAATTTAAAGTTAGTATCACTGTATGTAGTTCTGTGCTAGTTTCTCTCTTAGCATAATGACATAGTTTTCAGAAAAGGCTTGTAAGGACCTTGTGTGCACATTCTTCCCAGGCATCTGGGAAGTCTAGGGAAGTGAATGGCAGAAAACAAGAATAGTAACACTGGCATTCAGACAGCCCGCAGCACTGCAAATGTTGTGATTCCTCTTCTTCACTGTGCCAGAGATTTAACGTCTGCCAACTGTGTATTGTAAAAGTAGCAGACAATATTTTCTTGAGTGTACCCCAGGAGGAGTTTTTGTTTCTCAGATTCAGTTAATTCGTTCCATTGTAAGTCAGTCAAAGACACTAAACAGATGACAATTATATTCCAGAAGCCCGGAAAGATAGGAAGTGTGATGTTATGTTGTGCACCCAGCTCTGTTCTCTGTTGGCTGAGGAGCACACGGGCAGTTACACTATAAATTGGTTTTGTTTCAGCAACTTTTGGCTATAGGGATACTCACTGAAGTAAATTAAGTAAGATGGAATTGCAGTATAACTGTTGAAAAGTAAAAAGTATGTTTAAACATCTGCCGTCTCTTCCTTTAGAGGGGCAGTCTGGATGTTGAAGAAATCCTTTGCCTATTAATGCTGTTTAAATGAGCTTTTCTTCTTTATCGAAACCACTCCACAGTTATAAGTAACAAATACCATAGAAAATTTGTCTTTTTAGTTCTTAATTAAATCAGCTTTTCTAACAATTTATTGCTACTTATGTGTTCTGAGCCCATCCCGAATACGTGCATAATCTTTGAGTTACCTTGCCCTCCTGAGTTGCAGGAACTGCTGTCCTTCCGACACAGATTTCCCACCTTGAGGCGTACTTCAGCAGCCTGTTAAACTGGATGACAGTTAGATTAAGAGCAGGCAATGTACCTGCCTATTCTTAAATGAGTGCTTCATCAAGCATTTTAGAAATTTAGAAAACTTGAGCAATTTAAGAAATTCTGGCTTTGCAATGTTATCTTTGATTCTTTTGCTCTTGTAGGCTATGGATCCATTATTCAGCTGTATCCAGGAGGGGGACCTGTTAGAGCTGCTACCAGTTGTTTTGGATTTCCAAAACATTTTTTCGATCATCTTCATGAATTTCCTCTCAGCAAAGTGGATAGTCTCCTCTCTGGGACATTTTCTACAGAGACTCTGCCCTCAGAACCTGAAGATAACGTGCTCGTGGAGGAAGAAAGCAATGGATTGACTGAGGAAAAGCAGCCTTCCCTACAGGAAACAGCAGAGCAATGCGCTGCTGAAGCGGCTATGGAGATCAACCAAACAGAAGAGCAAGAAGCAATGGACACTAATGCTGAAGATGGAGAATTTAAAGAGAACAAAGAAAAAGAAAATAAAGAAAATGTAAGAATGTTTGCTGTGGCTACTCAAGTTTTGCAACAACTATATACTTAAAATTCTGCTGTCTGAATCAGACACGCTGAAATACAGCTTATTCAGGTGTTGGGTGGAACTCTGGGAGTTGTCTTTTGGCTTACATTAAGCCACCTTCGATGTAAACATGAAAATTCAGTCCCTGCAGCAGTGATCCAATATATAATTACCAGTTAAAGTGCAAACTATTTGTTTTGTTGCTCCCAGGTTCGGGAAAAGCAGAGGAAACAATGGGAGAGAAGGAAAAGGCTAATAGAAGCTGCTGCTTTGTTGAGAGAGAAGAATGCTGATGGGTGAGTTTGTAGTCAGAAAGGTCTTTGTTTGAAAACACATATTGAAAATCATTTCCTTTGAAACAAATAAAAGCTGTGTTTGAAAAATACCTTCATTTTTTTCTTAATATTCACAAGCAAGCAGTCCACCCAGGTGTGTCTTGGGTGTTGTTTGGTTATTACCTGGTTGAAATTTTTTCTGTTATTTAAATGATTTGACATTTTATGATCTAAAAGTCATAGTTTCCTGACTAGCTATGACTAAACATAAAAAAAAAAAAAATCTATCCAAAGAGAAACAGAATCAGGCTGGAATTTAATACAAAATGACCGCCGATAAAATTCACAGGATTGTAACTGGCAAAGTAGAACCTGAGGTTTTTAAGTTTACTAATGGAACAAAGTTTGTTGTTTTAGGGGTTTGGTTGGTCGGTTGATTTTTAGAAACGCATTTATTTTTTACACAGTAACTTCATTTTACCTGCTTTAGGCAGGATTGATTGTTCCCAAGGAGCAATTTAACAGGAAGATTTAATATCAGAAGTTTAAAACAAATACAGTAAACCTATTCCTAGAAATTCAGTCCTGCAGTAGTGCAAGAGCATTTGGTGGTTGTGACTTTTTCATGTTCTTAGCAAATGCCAAAGTGATTCGAGTTAACCAATTAACATTGATTCAGTTAATAATATTCATACTCATTTTTTCCTCCCAAGAATACTGGCTCACTGGGAATAAAGCCATTCTGCTTTGATAAATTTTAATACACATTTATTGGTTATGTTTAAATGCTTGTGTCATTTTTGGTTTTATGATTATGAAACGGTTTAACTCATGCTAATTCATATTTTAGTATATCTCATCCAGCATATTGAAGTGATGGAATTAGCCTTTTCTATAAAGATGCAGAGCCAGTCAGTCTGTGTTCTCCAAAGCAATTAAATGGTAAAGGAGGTTTGGAAGTCACCTGCCTTTTATAGCCCACTGCTTGTTTAGATCAAGAACCACAGGGTATATGCACTGCTGAGCCAGGAAAAATGGGCGCGGAATAAAGAAAAGCTTCAAACTAAGGACTTGGCACTTGAGTAGAAGCAGGCAGGAAAGTTAGGATTTTGGTTTGGTTTGCAAGAGACCTATTTGTTGAGTTTCATTTATGAGAGTTGAAGTCTGTCATAGGTCTTTGAGGGGGGAAAAAGGGATTTGTTAGGGATTTGGTGTTCTTTGAAAGAAGACTTTTTAAGATAGACTGTTACATTTTTCTGAGATGGTGAAAACGGAAATTGGTTTATAGACATTCCATGTGTTCACCCACTCTCTCTACCATTCCCTGCCCTTCCTCTGCCTCCTCCTTCTCCCCTCGCACCCATCCCATTGATGCTGCAGCTGGCCAGACTACCTGCTGACGGCAATATGTGCTGCCATATGAGAGAACAGAATGTGTTTTTCACAGTCTCTCTCATCTCTCTTTACCTTCCTGTTGCCTGGCAGAGCTCCTGGCAGTGTCACTGCAGCACTCCAAGCCTTCCGAGGCACAGCCTGGAGTCTTTTTTCTTTACGGTCCACTTGGTTTTTTGGTCCACTGAGCACAAGTTGGTTTTTTTTTGAAGTTTGGAATTGGGGTTAAATCTGTAGCCTGCAAGGCCTTGGCCAGCAGAAAACTGAAATGGGAACAACTGTAAGAGAACTGTCTCACCTTTATCTCCATTGTGTTTAGAAAATGGAACACCAGTTTTTACCTCCCTTTTGTTAGGGAAGTTTTGGTAATATCTCCAGTGCTGTACATTGCCCTGGAGAACAAATTTTAATTAATTGATGGGTCTTTTCACATAGTAACTGTATACTAGAGCAGTGGTTTAATTAACCCATTCTTTCTGCACAAGTACGACTTCTTAACTCATTGCAGCATCTTAACCATTTCTTGTAGTATAGTTTAGCAGTGAGTCTTTTTTGATAAAAACTCTAGATACCTGTAGAGAATCTTAAGCATCTGTAAATACGAGTTATAATGTGGTATTAAAATGAGGATCAAGGATAAAATATGAAGCCTTTAAGTTGGCAGGGACATAATTTCTTTTTCTAAGATTTTTTGTCATGCCCATTAAGGGATTGTGTTCTCTTTAAATAATAACTTTTTAATATAAAACAATAGTTGATGATGATGACCCAGTCTAAAGAATCACGAGGTTACATTCTAAGCAACAGTTAGCAGTCACAACATTTCAGTTACATTTGGACAATGATCTTGGGGTAGAGGAAGCAGCATGCAAATTCTTGGGTCATGAGAATTATTGCGGAGCTCAAGAGGGCTGAGATGAGTGCTGCTGCGATACGTTTAATCTACTGCACTTTAGGGAGCAAGTCTTTTATCCTCTTAATTATGCTAGTAGTAAATGGTGATTTGTTTTGCCATTTGGGGAGCTGTTAGAGCCATGAAAACATGCTGATTAGCAGCATTGAAGCTATAATTCATCACTGTGCTAAGTAGGAGAAAGTGTCACTTGAAGCAGAAAACTAATGCGTGTGAAATTTCTTTTGCAGCTTAATTGTAGCCAGCAAGTTTCACCCCACTCCTTTATTACTCCATTTATTGGAATTTGTTGCTCCTTCAAGGCCTTTTGTTGTCTACTGCCAATATAAAGAGGTAAATCAAGTTTGTTACGTTAGCTGTTACAGCTCAACTTTGAGACTATTCTGCTGTATAACCTATTGTTTGTTTTTTTAAAGCCATTATTAGAATGTTACGCGAAGCTGAGGGAAAGAGGCGGAGTTATTAACCTAAAGCTGTCGGAAACCTGGCTACGAAACTACCAGGTAAGGATTGCAGTAAGCGGCTGTCAAAACTGCGTCAATAGTGGGGAGCAAAACGCTCTCTGCAAATATATTTTTTGGACTTACTGAATCTCTGTTATAAGCTCATGCGTTTATTTTACCTGAGAGCAGTGGGAAAAGTATTCTGAAGAGCTGGAATGCTTCACTGCAACAATTTTCTTCTTACAAAGCGCTTCATTTAAACATTTGCTGAAATACTTGTAGCATGCTGACAGATATAATAGTGGTGCTGCTTTAGTGGCTAGCCTAAAACAAGGGACAGAAGAGAGGTGTAGCAAAATATTACAAGTGTTTATTCATTTCCAGTTGGTTTGATAGCACACAAAATTTCATTGTGTTAAGAATGGTCGTGACTTACAAAGTCAGTGTCTTCACATAACATGTTTCTTGGAACTAAAGTAACAAGAAGTTTCTGGTCTGGGAACGGAACAATGAAAACAAGATGCGAGTGGGAAAACATCTCCACAGTGAAAAATGTCAGTTTGACTAATTTTGTGTGAACAAGACGTTTGCAAATGTGGAGTACCCTCTCGACTGCAAAGAAGCAGAAGTAGGTCTGACCTCTAAGCAGCTCGCCACCCTGGAAGAGGTTTTTGCATTTTACTGACCTTCTCCTTGCCCATAGGTTTCTGGCGTCCCTAAGGAATTATTTAGGGGATGACTTAATTCAAGCATGGCCACAATTACTGACTATTCATCAGGCAACGAAATTGAGAATGATGAGGGGGTTCATAGCTGAAGATGTTCACACAGGTTAGGCTTGGCAAGAGTTACTATGTCCAGGTGCAGCTGGGAACAGTACTGCACCATCTCCTGGGCACACGTAAATCAGCGTAGACCTGTGATGACAGTCAGAGCAAGGAGGAAGCAGAACCGAAGAGAAAGCGCTTACAGAAAAGTATAACATAGCTGAAAATGATGGTTCATTGCTCTGTCTTACCTTAAGAGTAGCTATGTAAAGATTATAACGACAGAACTGGAAATTACCACATTACTGGGTGCTGTTTTGTTACACCAGCTGTAGTTTCTTGCAGAGTACACCAGTTCTGAACACATTAACAAGTCCAAACCTTGACTTTATAGCTTTGCTGGAAATGCCATGAAGAAGTAATCAGTAAGGCAGTAGCCTGTATTCTCACCTACTCCTGTACCTGGTTTCTGGTATGCAGATTTGTTGTCTTTTAAGGATAAATACACTTTCCAAATGGCTGTTTGTTGTGGTGGCTGGAAAAAAAAGGTCACATCTTACAATGTAAGCTGAAATTACATACTTTGATGTGCATATATAGAGCGAGTTTTTACAGATGCTTGTCTTTTTTTTTTGTTTTGGGTTTTGTTTTTTTTAAAGGTCTTACCAGATCGAAGCCATCCAAAACTGACAATGAGCGGAGGTGGAGGGTACCTTCTGTCTGGTATAACTGTTGTCTTGAATAAGGGCAAATCTGATTCCAGCAACTTAGAAGCACTGAAGATGGAAGAGCCATCATCTAAAAGATGCAAAGTTCAAGACGTTCATTGCTAACATTTGAAGAATCTATTTGGTTTTTAGATCTCAGGAGCCCTGCTGTTAGTAAAACAACAAGTATACTTCCTGTGCTCTTGACAGCACAGAAGTCATACCTGTGGTGTGTCCGTCAGCAAAAAGCAGCAGAACTGCTTGGTAGGGAGGATTGTCTCACTCTTTACCAGTTAATGTGATCAGAATGAAACGAAAAACCTTTGGAAGCAAACATCGCACTGAAAACACAGTAACTTCAAAAAGAAGAGACGATCAAGAGAAGATGAAGCATCAGCAAAGGCGTTCTTTTTGTTTGTTGCCAAAAGTGGACATGATGAAGTAGTTTTTGAAAAGGTTGAGTTGGAATCAACACATCTGACTTAGCTTCCTGTTTTCCCAGAATGGCATCGGGGTAAAATATCCTACGTAGTGACGTGCTGCCTCTTTGGACGCAGAACCTGGCTGTGTTCAGTAATTTAAGGAAGTAGAATGAACAGCAAAAATCGTGCACTTTTCTTTCCAAAGGAACAATTAAAAAAAAGAGAATACTAATACCAGAACTTGACAGCATGACCCCGTGTTTTCCTGAAATAAACACAGAAGTGCATGTTCGTAAATTAAAATACCAAATATTTAAACAGAATGTCTCTATTAGCATTGGCCGTCCTTTTCCCCAGAGTTGTTTTTATTTTAAGATACAACTATTTGGAAAATGGCTGTAGGTATATCTATTTATTCTACTGTTTTATCTTCCATGATGTGTAGCTTTTTTACTAATTTTTTTTAACTTTGCATTTGCCATTTCAATTAAACTGCAGGATGTTTTTCCTAATGAGATTTTTTTTTTTCTTTCTCTTACTTTTCTCTCTTTTTGGAAATAAAAAGATCTAGCAGAGGCTTTAGGAGGAGAATACCCTTGCTGACTGCACCCTGTTGAACCCTACATGGAGAGCTTTAGGCCTATATGGGAGCTGCTGTAGCTGGCAGGACTGGGCTTCCATTCTAGAACTTACTTGTCGGGGAATCTGGAGCTTTGGGACCAAGTAATCAGACTTCATAAAGCTATGAAATTCTGTATGTGGTAAGAGTAATGCTCTTTTAGGACACCATTGGCTCAAAACAAAATAAAATGAAACGGGTTGTATTTTTTCTAAAGAAGCAGGTAAAGATTTCTCGGAGGTAAGCAGGTACAGCGCCTCTTCAGGTTTTTGTCTACCTCTGTTCCGTTTTCTGTAAACTTCCCAGTTGTGGGGTTTTTTTTTCTGGAAAGCTTTTCTCTTACTTATGTGAAAAACCCATACATGGACAGATTGTAGGTTTCACCCTCTCCTCTCTATTCCATCACCCATGTGGATCTGAAAAATGTGCTTTGCCTTTCTCACCTTTCCGTACAGCCTAAGCATTACAAATTATACGCAGGCAACAGAAGTGTGAGGTGTGTGTTTTACTGAGTTTTTTAAAAATTCTGACTTTCTCAACTTCTTTTAAGAATTGGTGGGGAAAAGGGGGGAAGAGAAGTTTTCCTTTACTGTATGTCCACACATCTGTACTGAAGTTAAACTTTGCAAGCAGCCAACACCCAGTATGCAATGAGACAACCCAGCTTTGAGCAATGGAAGCTAGGGAAAGGCAGGCAAACTACAAAATCAGTGCCAGCCAGGAGATTAATACTGACAAATTATATTTTGCCTCTATTTCCTTGCCTGTAAAGCAGGCATAAGTACTCCCCTGCCACTCCCATTGAGCTGGCAGGTACATGGCTGTCATTTGTAGCGCTACACAGGGGTAAAAACTTGCACAGTAGAAGTTAATTTAAGCAACCAACATCGGCTTTAAATCCTACTTCTTATCTTTTGTATATAATGTGCTAAAAATAATAACCTGAGAAAAATACCTGGTTTACCTGTATAATAAAAAGATCAGTTTTGAGAAATAAACAATATTGGAACACTTGAAAAATTACTTCAGATCGAAGCCAAAGCAGCTTCATTTCACCAACATTAACGCTTAACTAAATCCTGTCCCCCAATTTTTAAGTGTTCCATAATGCTTATACCAATGAAAGAGAGTAAGAAACCAAGAAATAGTTCATGTTAAATATTTGAAATTATTGATGTTTCAAACCAATGGGACATGTGCTCTGTGTCATAGAGGAAGGGCACATCTTGGTGTAACGTTGTTCCTATTTTAATTGAAACACATGAATAAAAGAAACTTTGAAGACTACAAGGAGAGAAGCATTGTTGAAAGGCAAGTTATGACTGTCTGAAACCAGGGAGCCTTTTATATTTTTTACAAGTAACAAATCAGGGAAAATACAGAACAAATGGGAAGAGTGTGCATCCTGTAAGATCGGAGCGTAACTTGAAAATAAGTGATGTCATGAAAAGCATCTCTAAGAGGAAAGACAAAAGGGGTGTGAGGAAAAAGGAAGGCGATACTCGTGTACCTGTGTTTAGTTTCCATAAAATGACTTGGTACCTGGTTTTATTCCAATCTTTAGTCACAGAGCAGAACATACAACTGCCTTCATTATGCAAATTTGCTGAAAAGAGCAGATTAGAAGAAAGAAGTAGTTGCCAAGCTTTCCAGTCCTGTCCTTTACTAAAAGTACACGTCAGATTACCAGGAGTGCGTGAGCCAGAAGCAAGGCAACACTTTCCCAGAAGCCAAAACCACCGTTTCTGCTTCATTTGGTTTCCTGGAACAAGGTTATGCCTCTTAATACACAAATACTTGTTTTAAATTGTACCACCTGGCTTCAATGCCAAAAGCACGCAGTTTGCCTTGAAATAATGCAAATTAATGTAAATTGTATTGGAGGGCTGTTTAAAAAAAAAAAAAAGAATTGGTGTTACCCATCAAAAAAAAATCTTGAACAGACAATGCAAACGTGTAGATAAAAACGGACCGGGCAGGAGCAATCCAAACAGCTACTTGGCTCTCAGCGCTCGTGGCGTCAGCCTTGCAGAGTGACGAAAGGCGACATCTAGAAGGGCTGTCACAAAGCTCTGGGAAGCCATTGAATGATGTTAGGGTTTAAAGGCTTTCAAGAGACGTTTTTAAGGAAAAATTGCCGATTCATGAGTGCATATTTGCATAAGCTTAGCTTTAAAACAAAAATAATTACTGAAGTTGCATACTTGAACTTGAAACTTCAGGAAGTTTTCTGTGCTACAACTAAAGCTATTTGCTTTTAGGTATTTACATACAGATGTGCCTTCTGTCATAGGAGATGGTGGAAAAATGTACCGCTGCAATACTGACTGTACAGTAGTGTGAAATTTAAAAGGGAAAGGCTCAGAATTTGAAGACAGCAAACAAAATACTTCTGCAGCTGGGATGCTTCCTAACTTTCCTTACTGTTGCTGGGGAAGTCTGGCGAAACCGTGGTCCTACCAAAGTCAAAATTCTGTCAGCTTCTTTGAGCCAGGATTCACACTTCATGTACCTTAACCAAACGAGACGAAACATTTGAGGGGTCTTGCCACAATCCCTAGGCACAGACATACACGGTTCAAGGATCAGTAGCACACTGGATATTTTCAGTTCATAGTGCCTTACAGTTAATTGGAGAGTATGCTTGTGTTTTAACGAGCAGGTGGATTAAATGGGTTAAGCTGAGATGATAGACACTGCGCATTTACCGACACGCGACTCGTCTGAATTCTTTGTTCAGCACCTCTCTCCTGTGTGTGGTGTTACACAAGTAACTGGAGACAGTGCCACAGAAAGCCTGGAAAAAACATGTTTGGGTAAGTTAAATTAAATAGAACCCCAGATATCCAGAGTAATAGAAACTAATTATGGGATCATTTCTGTTACTGCTTCGTAGCGTTGCAAGATTACCAAATGGCTCCTTCCACACGGCACTTCACAAGGCATCGTACCACCAGCTGCACGGAGCCCATCCTGCCCCCAGCTCACTGGCTGCCGAGAAACTCGCCTCATGCAAGACCAGCGATGCTCTAGGCGCTGCAGCGCTGCTCACCACTACCTGCTTGCCTGCGGTAGGCAGAAAGAACATGTTAGCAGAGCACGTACGGTAGGTGATTAAATTAATGGGGCCGCTTAGTCCGAGTTAAGTGGCAAAACCAACCCACTATGGAACGCACTGATTCTGAAGCACCACGTGCTTTCCAAACCAACAAGCATCCATTATTTGGTGTTGTAACCTTTGCTCCTTTAATGACTAATTTCCAGAACTAAATAATTCACAGGACGTTTCCTAGTTACTGGAGTAAATTAACCAGCATTCCTTCTTACCTCTTGTGCTCTTGTGAACTGGCAAGTGAGAGGCACGGATAGGCTCCTTTTTGAAAAACACTAGCGAACCGTAAGTCAACACTTTGTACACCATCCATCCATCCATCTGACACAGCTGACTGTGAAATAACCCCATCAGTCAACTAAGTCTGGTCCAAGGTCAATGGTTTTTATTATTTCAAACTCAGACAAATATATTTCTGAAGAACACCAACACAATTATTTTCACAAGCATATTAAAAATACCTGCCTTGCATGAAAGGTTATAATACTAAAATTCATGCTATTCAGATCTCAATAGCCTAACAGCAAATTAAAGACATTCTCAGCTGTATAAATCACTACGCTATAGTGGACAGCAAATAGTATTTCCTGGGTTTAGGGCAAACAACAATCCAGTGGCAGTGAATTTACCACAAAATACAGGTATATAGTGAGTACAGCTACATCTAGCTTTGAAACACCAAAGCAGATCATCTTTAGCCTCTCCTGTGGTCATTAAACTTCTCAGCTATTTTCTGCAGCTCCAAATCCATGGTGGCCAGGTTTTCCAGTTCTTTTTCCTATGAAAACATAAAGAGCATTTTATGTATTAAATAACGTTGGCAAATGTTTTGTTCCATAAAGGTGAGAGACAAAGGCCATTTTTGAGGCACACATCTCCTGCTACTTACTGGTCCCTGGGCAGATTGCTCAGCTGAGGGGCGTGGACAGCAGCGCAAGCGCACACTTTGGAGATTTGTGCAATTTCCTGCTTTTAGCTGAATTAGGGCTGGGGAAAAGTATCAAAATACTCACAGAGCTGGCCCTAATTACAGCTTGATCTTCTCAGTTTTAAAGCACCGTTACCTAGTAGTGACCTCCCACCATGTCACAGCTGCCACCCCCTGCCACATGCAGCCACTTCTGCCCAGGTGAAAGTCCCCTGGGAGGCTACAACCTCATGATCACAATGGTTCAGGCTTGTGCCACGCAGCAAGCACAGTGTGCAACAAGAGGAACCCCTCCACATTACCAGATGCTGGGGGTGGGGGGGGGGAAATTATGCAGGCAATTCTTGTTTATTACGACTTGCTAACACTGTTTAACCTCTATATAAATCAGTATTGAACCTCTGCTGCTCCCAGCCCAGCTTTTAACATACATGAGGAGCATCTAGCTGACGGGTGTAGACTCGTTTTCCTGGACACTGAAGCAGAACAGGAGGTCCAACAAGAAAAGGATTCACATACACGGGCACTACACACACCAGTTTGGCTTACAAGTGCAAACCAGGTTCTCCTCTGCAATTACAGCTGAACTTCATTCTCAGTGTCCAAGTTTATTTTCAGCTGACTTTTTAAACAACCCGACAGACCAAGTAGTGCTTGCTAATTACCTCTCTGCTCCTGCTGCGACAGGCACCTTTATTTTATTAGTCTGTAAGACCCTAGAGGGAGAGATAGGGCCCAAAGAGGAAGAAAATCTACTTTCTCTTCCTGTCTTGCAGCAGACAGAAGCTAATGAGGATGCACATTGTCTTTATTTTACAAACTGTGCCCTGTGTTATTTCCACTGAACTCACACAAAGAAAGCAGATTTTTAAATCACTGAAGATCTGGCTCTCAATGTGACTTAATCTTGTTTGTGTTTTCCACGCAGAGTTTACCAGCTGCCTTGGGAAAGGATTTAGAAATGTGTGTGTGGTCAGCTTCCCCTAACTTCTCAGAGAAACACCTGTACACATACCTCCTCTTCTGTCAGAGGCCTCTGGCTCAGACGTCTTCTGTCATTCCTGATTACGTGATGTTTTTTCATGTCTTCTCCAGAATTGTATAACTCTGGGAATTCAGCTGATTTCTTCCTGTAATTCAGAAGTTGTGCAAGTTGATCCATCTTGTCATATTGCCTTTTCATATCGTATCTGTTCATTTTGCCAAGATTCCTCTTCTCTATGTGTCTGTGGTTCAGAGCACTTAGGAATTGCTTTTTCTCCCACCAGTCGTAGTCATTATATTCCGGGAAAAGACTTTTCTCAGTCAGAGGGGGCCTGCCTTCCTCTTTGCCCTCCAGAAGCTGCTTTCCTGTGCTGTCCCTTTTCTCAAAGTGCCGGCTTTTCCACCACAGCAGTGGGTAGAAAGGGCTGTAGGGTGCCGTGGTTCTCTTCTCATTCTCTGCAGGGAGATGGCTTCTGTACTCTTCCCTCTCTGCATATCTTCCCTCCTCCATAGTCTCCTCTTCGTTTTCCGTCTGATCTCTGCTGTGATGCTTCTTTTCTACTTCCTCCTTCTCACTCTTGCCAGGGTAGCGCTGCTGCTCTACACTGTCCTCAGTGCTGTAGTGTCTTCTGGCCTGCTCTTGGCGCTCTCGAGAGTACGCTTTCTGTGACCCTCCATCTTCATTGTCCCACAAGCGGTAGCTCCTTCCAGCATGATGCTGCTTCTCCTTGCTGCCACCACTAAGATACCTGTCCAGCTTTTCCTCACTTTCGTCCCCAAGATACGTCCTTTCCTCAGAGTAGTGCCTCCTTGCCTCATGGGATCCGTCGTCGTGTCTCCTCTCCTCACGCCATTTCTCATTACTTTCCTCACTGTGGCGATGTCTCTTGTTTTCTTCGTCGCTGCTCTCTTCACTCTGCTGCCACCTTTCTCTGTATTCCTCACTTCCCTGGTCTGCATGCCTCTTCTCCTCCACCTCTTCAGACCTATGCCTCCCATGATAACCACTCTTCTCCTCACGCTGCTGCTCAGACTCCTCATGATGTTTCTGATGGTGGTTCCTTTTGTCCCAGAGATGGGCCTCCTCTGTGTTCAGTTCCTCTTTCTCACCACCACGGCCCCTCTTCTCTTCAGAGGAGTCACCCATTCTATGCTTCCCATGATAACGTTTGGGTTTGTAGGGTTGCTTTTCCTCCTCTGTTTCTTCACTCTCATCAGATTCTTCATGCTCTTGCTGATGTGAGAAATCACGCTCCTTAGACTCATGGTGGTATTTTTCACTTCTTTCTTCCTCTGCCTCTCCCTCTTCACCTTCATGAATCCTTTTGTAAGGGCTCTGCAGTCCCTCCTCTGAGTGCCAGTGGCCCGTGGGGTGCTGATCATTCCCACCAGGGAACTCCTCTGTGCTTGTGCCTCCAGAGTGGGACTTCGTGTTGAGAACAGTGTGCTCTACCTCTTCATCATGACGCTTGCTCTCTTTGCTTTCTTCTGCGCTGTGATAGCTCTTCTCCTCCTCTCTTCCAATTTCCTGATAGCGTTTCGTTTCTTCTGTATGAAGTCTTTCTTCTTGAATAGGTGTGTTGTTGCGTCCATCCTCCTCTTCCTTGCTTCTGCCTTCCTCGAGAGCAAGTTTCTCCTCATCACTTCCTTTCATGTACTTTTTAGACTCCTCTTCTGCCAGACTTTGTTCTTTCTCCACGCTCCCGGTATGATGTTTTTCCATCTCTGCTGGGTCTTTCAAATGCCTCACTTCAAGTTGTTTGTTTTCACTTCTCTCTCCGTCATTTCTACCACCTGCAGTAACAAAAGCAGCATAAGGAAGTAATCCAACTTTCCACTGAAGCGTTATTTCAGTTCAGCTAGATAACTGGCTTCCCAAAGTAGGAAGAAGATTTGCACAGAATTAGTTTTTAATTCTGCTTTTAAAATCAGTCATTTGCTAGTATTATGTATGTTTAACTGGAAAAGCATTAACTAATTTTCATTTAATTAGGCATTTCAAATGTTCCAGGATAATTTTTCCTCTTTGGCTTTTTTTCTTTGTTTGTGATTACATTTTTAGAATTGAATTAAATTAACTCTCATTCCCATTAAAAATCAATGGGATCTGGAGTTGGGTTCAGTTCTTTGAACGTCAGGCCTTATCCATCCCATATACTTATTCATGAAGATGACAACCATCTATTTCAACCTACACAAAAATATCTGGGGCTTTTAGCAAATTTTTTAAAGTTCTAAAGGGGGGGGGGAGGAAATCTGTTACTTTGCAATAGTTATGTTTAACCAAATCACGCTCCTTCCGCTATTCCCAAAATCCTAAATGAAAGTCTGACTGACCACAATGGTAACGGTATATTTCCATGAAGATACTTCTGCTTCACTTGTGTTTGAGTAACACCAGAAATAGATCACAAATTCTAAAAGTTTTCAGACAATAGCTGCACAGGTTTAAAAATAGCTCATTATTTTTGAAAAGCTTCTTGGAGGAGTGTTTTTTCGTTTTCCAAAACATGGCAAATATACAGGGTTTTTTTTTCCTGAAACTCGCAATGTCATGAACAAAGCTGGATGCCTGATGGCATTCAGCATCTCCTAGAAGTTTGGGGCTGAGTTAGATACAAACACATCCGTTCCCAAAGCCCAAACACCACCCTCTTCTGATGACTCTCTTAGGGCCGTGCATTATTCCCTCTATAAACAAGCAGGAGACAGATGGGTTTTATTATTGCTTCTTGCTGGCAGTTAAGTTGAAGAGCCCTCTTATCATTCTGTAATCAAATCAATATAACTGGGCAGAAGAAAGATGTGTCCTGCAGATTGGCACAGTGTCAAACTCAACCAAAACTCAACCATACTTCGCTACAGCCAGTAACGAAGCATGCACACAGGCTCGCACCTCGATGCCGAGGCACCTGAGCACCACGCTGTAGAAACAAGCCCATCTGAAATGAGCACTCCCATAGGGAGCTTTCAGCACATGTCTCCAGACCTCCAGAATCAGTACCACAAACTTCATTGTTTCTCGGCTGAGCAAAAGACTCCCCTCTCCTGAGCTGGGTGTGGATTCGGTTGCCACCAGGCGCGGGAGCCTCGTTGATTTAAGAGGGGATTATTTGAAGCATACCCTCTGGGGTGCATTGAGCACGTGGTCCGAACCAAATCACATTTGTTGACCTCTCACGCTACCTGAAGAGCTTGTCTAGTTCTCTCAGACTCTTCAGGTGGGTTAGGTAGAGAGCCACACGTTAGCCACGAGTCCCTGACAGTTACCACGTCAGGCTGTTTGCTCTTCGAGCAAGATGGACTAAATGGAAGGAAATCAGAATTTTGACACTGAAATTTGGAGGCATCAGTTGCACATGGGCTGGAATAACAGTTCACCAGCTCCAAGACGAGAGAATCCATCTGCCAAATGCCTTTCACAAGTTCAAATAATGTTGTACTTACTCTTCTTCAGGATTTCTTTGCATTCAGGATTAATTGCTGGTGCATTTGACTTAGATAGAGCATTGGACAGGACTTCCACTATGCACCGTGTTACCTAGAAGAAACAAAATAGGAGAAAAAATTCTCGTGGCAAAAATGGAAATCCTACTTCTGACACAGTTAGTGAGGAAAGCTGTCTGAGGATTAGGGTTCAGGCTAATATTTATGAGTTTTGAGTAATCCCCAGCTCTAACAAAACTTCCTGTGCATTTGGGCAACAAGTGCTTTACTCCTCACTTTGCTCCTCCTTCAAGAGGAATAGTCATTAGCTCTTTTTATCTCCCCTTTTGTTTACATAGGTAACAGGCTCCTTTCATACGTTTTTAGATATTAAATACCCTATTCAGTACAAAGAAGAGTCCAACAACATGGGCTAACAGCACCTGACAAAAAAAATAACCAACACAACACACATTCAAAACATGAGGATCATCCCGTGGGATCTGTCTAAGTGAGGATGCTGCAGAGGTGTTATGAGAAGTATTGCTTGGACTGCCAATAAACCAAAAAACACCTTTCTATCCTCTGTAAGTGACATGCTCCACACTTCATGTGTGTGGGCTGTAAGCCCTGCCTCTCTTCACGCTTAACATTCAGCTGGAGAGTAATCTGGAAGCATAAGGAAATGGATTTAGGAAAGTCACACAGCCTCCTCTAATCCTAACAGCTACCAAAGTAGCTCTTTGGTACAAATTCACGCAAAATGATTTTCAAGCATTGAAACTGCTGGTTGTGAGCGAGCACTCAGATTGTCAGGGGTACGAGGGCCTCAGGCTGACAATCTGGGTGGCTGGATGGGAAGAGACATAGCCCTTTGTCTTTGAACTGGTTTTAGTTATTATCAGGTGTCTAATCTAAACGATCCCACTGTCAACCAGTGGAGAGGGTCTGATGTCAGGTTACAGGTGCTGAGAGCAGCTAATGGCATTTATTTAATCAAACAGGTCAAGAATCTCTTTCCAAAGCAGGCGATGGCAGGACTGCATTAGAAAGTCTGTTACACCGTTGGTAACTGCAGATATTTCATCTTTCTTCAAAGCTGCCACCTCACTTTTTACAGTCCGATAACACGTACTATCAAATAACATTTCAGATCATTTTTTTGGGCAGCTGTACAACGCAGTTTCAAAAGTACCACACTGACACAAGAAGCCAGCTTCCGTTTTCATCAAACGCACCGAAGCGCAAGCAGGTATCTTCTGACAGCGTAAAGGGACTCTGAATTCCTCATGACCGATGACGTCTTAAGAGTTTAGCCTTAGGTAAAAAAGCATTGCCCTGGGAGTTTAAAGACAAAACACAGAGAACATGCAACTGATATTTTCTGAAATTTGCTTTGACATACAGCTACTCACCATTTCTTCCATATGATTTTTTTCCACTGGCACTGCGCTGACACCTAGAAGAAAAACAAATTATGATAGACTCGTTAATCCCAGCCACAAGCATCACTGACAGGGATCCTCAGTCAAATTGGTCTGATGAGCTGGCTTGAGGTTTGGGTTAGCAGGTCAGTAAACCAGACACATTTTGCATTACATCTTTTCTTATTCAGGATAGAAAAGCAACGTAAAGTTACAGCCTAGCACAAGAAAAGAGGCATGTTGACGTTTCTAGCGTGAAAAGAATACGCATCAAAAAATAGAAAGCAACGCTTGAATTCCAAGACCGGAGCTTTACTGTGAGTCAGGTCTTCATGCAGTTAAACCACAGGAAATGAGCGAGGCCAGTTTGCACCCCACGAACTTTTTGGTTTCTGCAAGGGAATCCAGGTGGCCCCCACCTCCCCAATAGGAGACCATACTTCAAGGCTTCAAAGCAACTACTGTCCCAGTCCTACAGGGAAATCCTGTCTCACTTGGATAGCAAGCAGCTACTGGAGGGAAGGACAGAACCAGAAGGGACGGGAAAATTTCCATTCACTGAGTGGTCCATTATCACCCCAAGAAATAAGCCAAAAAAAATAAAAAAAATCCCAGTTGTAAACGCTACTCTGGGAGGCAGCGGCACACCTCTCTGTCTCCATCCTGAGGACACGCGGGGTAATTAACACCTTGCACCACTTCTACTGTACCTGGCCCAAGGTATTTGCTTTGGAAAGAAGCTGTCACAAATGAAACCTCCGTGCTGCTTTATTTTGCCATCACCGCTGCAGCCTGTCTCTAGCTGGTTAATGAGCTTGGCTGCTGTGCATTATTAATAAACTGTGTCAGTTCTCATCCACCTTGAGATTTGCAGAAGTCAAGTCAAGCAAATCTGCCAGCCACACACGACTCCGTAGAAACAAGGCTTATCGTATCATGGATCCACATCCTTACCGCACGGTATATAAGCACAGTACACAAACGTACAGCTTGGGGTGCAGTTCAGAAGTTCATACGCAAGTCAGCATAGTCCTAAATACATCTCTGCATTGCCCTCTCTGCAATACTGCTTGGTTGGGACAGTGAGAGGTCTTCTGCAACAGATGAACACAAAGCAGATTACGGAGACAAAAGGGGTCAGTTTACCTCACAGCATCAGGAAAAATAACACTGCCCCAAGGAAGTTTCCTGCAAAGCAGCCAGGAACGTGTAGCCTTGCACTACTGAAAGCAGCGAAACCTTTCTTCTTTTCTGTGTCTGCAGATGAAGCAGACATCCCTGTAAGCACTGCCTCTGCGTGTAATAACTGAACACAATACGGCAATAACTCTCTTGATATTTCTCCTGTCCTCTATTTTTGCTTCCCCAAACACATATGTAGGAATGTGCTTCTCCAGCCCCCGTCTGCTTCTCTGCATATACTACTGTGATCAAGAAGGGAACCCACACGAGGATACCACAGAAGGGATTCCCCTAAAATAGCACCACACCCTACCCCACCATTCCCACAGAACACCAGGTGGTGCGTGGGGGAGATGGTGCTGTACAGAGCCAACCCTCTCCCTCATCTTTTGCGTTTGGTGCTGACTGAGCCAGGCTTTAGGTGACTTTATTTACTAACCTAGTATGCAAATAACAACCACACTGCACAGTTCTGACACCACAGCAGTCCAACCTGCCTGTGGCCTCCACCTGAGCACAGAGAAGGACGCATGTACACACGGGGGCAGGAGACTGGCAGCAAAGTCCCTTCTACTAAAAAAAAGCATTACCCACTAAAAGGACATTCTCTCAATCCCATGGGGGTTGGAGATGCTGCTCTTATGGCATGAGCTGCTCACAGTTACCGCTTACACATAAGCAGAGGGGGTGACCCGCTTCATTGCCTCTTCTTGACAAGGCTCCCCTGGCTCCTCCGACCCATGAGAAACCATAACATGCACAAGGGCAAACATCTGGTTTTGTCCTTTTAGTGACACTGCCACAGCACATCCCCTGCGAGCAACACCCAGTTGATGTGAGAAAGCACAGAACGAACTTCTGAACACCTTTTGCTGCCTCTCGAGTGCTGCATCAGTCGTGTGGGAATATAAAGTCAGGTTGTGCTCACTGCCTTTGCCCTGTCATTCCAAAGCTCCTGGTTCTCCAAGGAGTTTTACAGCTAGATTAATCACCACTAAGCAAGTGCTTGGTTAATGGTGAAAGCTGACACACACAGAGACAAAAAGGAAGCGTTAGGCTATCATAACAATGTCAGAAGAAGCAAATGGCATTGGACATGTCATATTAACCAGCCTGGAGGAACATAACTAACATCCAATCCATTCCAGAGCCTGAAGTAATACATTGAGGCAGCTGCTCTGCCAGAGCTGAGAAAGAAAGCCTGTGGGGAGCCAGCATGCCCCACTTTACACTGGTGCCGGCACCACTAGCCCGTGCCAGCTGGCAAGAGCTCCCTTGAGGCCACCTGCCAGCTGGAGATGGCTGGCCAACACCTCTGCCTGCCCTCCACATGTGCTCAGGAGGGGTGAAGCCATCGCCCCAGCACCGACGCAGACAGGCGGCAGGGCACCCACCCACTGGGCTTGCAGAGACACGGCAGACGGTACAACTACAGGGTTTCCCAGCAGAAACAAAATCAGAGCACACACCGAGATGGAAACCCTTCCCCTGCCCACACAGAAAAAACAGACCACAGACCCACAAAGCAAAGCCAAGCCCTGGGTCTGCTTTCCCCTCCTGGGCACCAAATTTGCCCAGACAGTTACAACCCAATGGTTTGAATTTTGCCAAAGCGCCAAGAGCTGATGAAGATCACGAAAAAAGGATGAGAAACGCAGGACAAATTCACATGGCTTTTGCTTGCATCTCCAAGGTTAGGACAGATCTTTTGGTGGGTCCCTGATGAAATCTGCACATGGCTTTGTTTCATTACTGCTGATGACTCAGCGCAGTGCCATCGCTCATCAAAATGTCAGCAAAAACCTTTCCTAGGAAAGATCACAGAAACTTTGGCATACTGATTTGCAGAAGGAGCACTAGAAAGTTCTTGAAGTTCATCTTTCACTGATTCCCAGCCCCAAACAAAGTCCTTAGTTCATCGATTCTGGCTGACATTTGAAAACAAGACAGCCAAAAATGGCGTAAAGAGGTACCTGACCTGTTTGGTAGCAGAAACAGGAAAAATTAGTGGGTAACACCCCCATGGGGTCTGCGGAGTAAGTCTGGTGAGCTCCTCCGGGTTGGGATCTCTCCCCCTTGCCCTTTGATGACAATGAAGGTAGTTCACTTCGTTATAGAGTTTCTGTACGAATCACAGAAGTGTTCCCATGCAGAGACCTCTAATATACCTAAAGCCGAATTACTCAACCCAGAATGACACTGGTACTTTCAAGAAACGATGCAGTATGCATAAAAAAGCTATAAAGCCAAGTGACTGCCTCATCCTACTGTGTTTAATCTTCATTCCACAGTGTGGTTTTAATATTTTAATGCCACATGCCCCAAACATTTTCTCTTAAAGCTACAGACCCGCTACCTCACAACCACCTCCCGGTATCAAGAATGACCCGACAAAAACCTAGCAGCACCGCTCGAATAACGTTACACCAAGCGGTCCTGCCGGCGAGAAGCTGCCCCGGGAGAGACAAATAAACCACAAGCAGCCGAGCGGCCCTCCCACGGCGTGAGGGTACCGCCCGGCAGCGGCGAGCAGGGGTCGGCGGCGGCCAGGGAACAACCCGCCGCCTTCCTCAAGCCCCGGCCCCGCCTCACCCGCCGGGGCGACCCCAGGGGTGACGCAGGGCTGGCCGTGCATGACGTCATGCACCGACCAATGGCGTCACAACTCCTGCAGCGGGGTGGGGAGCTCCACCGCTCTTCAGAGGCAAACCCCTCCACACACAAACACACCCACCCACCCACCCACCCCCCAACACCCCGCGCCCGGTGGGGCTGGTCGCTCGCCTCTCAGGGCAAGGGCGAGCTCCGCCGGGCGCGCGGCTGAGGGGGCTCGGTGGCCGCCCTCCCCCTCGTTCCCGCTCACCTGCCAGGGCGGCGGCCCCCAGGAGGCCGAGCAGCGCCAGCGACCCCATCTTCCGCTCCGCTCGGCTCGGCGCGGCGCGGCTCGCCGCTATTTAAAGGGGAGAGCGGGGGTGGAGGAGACGGGCGGGGGGCCCCGCCGGGAGCCTGCGTCACTCCGAGCCTCCGGGGGCGGCACCGCCTCCCCCGCCCCTTGTCCTCTCCCCTCACAGCGCCTCCGCCCGCAGCCGCGGGACCCCCTCGGCCCGGCCCGCCCCGTAGCCCTCGCCCCCTCCCCTCCCTCCATCCCGGCCCCCGCGGCTCGCCAGCGCTGGGGAAGTTTAGGAAAGCCGAGTTCATTTTCCCTTCCCTTGCAGCCACCGCACCTCTGCCTCCTCCCTCCGCCTGACAGTCCTAATACCCCTTTACACCCCACACTCCCCACATCCCCTCCGAAAAGGAGAAAAGCGGGGTTTCCCTGCCTCTTTCTCCAGCTTGGGCTGCGGTATGGTCCTCAGGTCTTTCCCACCGCCAGGGGATGCTGAGCCTCTGTCTCCAGGGAGGAGGTGCGGTAATCCATCCCGCTGGAACAGCTCTCACAAGAAATCACGGCTGCCTTTCCACATCATCTATTCCCGATCAAAGCCTTTTCAGGTGCTACGGCAGCCTTTTCTCCCTACAAGGTTTCTGCCCCTTTCGCTCAAATCATTGCCCCCCGATCCCGCACACAGCAAATCCAGAACCAGAGGACGACTGGAAAGTGATCCCCTACATATGTCATCCGGTGAGTGAATGACCCGCAGTGTTCCTCAAGAGTTTTACCAGGGAAATCACGGCTCTTAGCATTCATCTCCACAGGCAAACCTTTTATTTACTGGGACGATGCTCTGGGGAGCAAACCTACAGAGATCAAATTTTACATAATGTTCTTAAACAGCCCCCGCTGTCCCAATTAGTCCTTGATGGACTGGAAAGCACAAACGACAAACTTCATAGCTCTCCACAGAGCAAGTCTGAACACTCCCCCGCCCCTAGTTCCCTTCAGAGCCAGGCGGCAAAGACGTTGTAAGACTAGGACTTGTTTTGCTTTTCATTCCATTAACTCTTAGGGGGGGCATCTCCAAATTATGTGTATTTTTCAGCTGTTCTTTTTTGTTTGTTCTCAGCACTAAGCAGCTGGCCCTCTAATTGTCAGTGCTCGAGGAGGACAATGGAGCTATACATCAAAATGGCAGTTATCTCCATTGTTGTTCTGTGTGCTATTACACTGTGTATTAACAATGCCAGGCTGCCATAACCATATAGCCTTTAAACACATAAAACAGGACACAAGGACACAACACTCCAGTAAAACTCACACACAGCTTCACCTGTGTGCAAGCAAAACCAGGAACGTCAGCTCCATTCGAAGCTTGTTTCAGAAGACAGCCTTTACGTTCAGGAAGCAAAGCCAGAAACCTTCTTTGCCTTGCATTCAGGTTACAGTTTCTGCAAAATAACAGAACCCCGTTACCCAGCCACCATGGAAAGCAAATCAACACCGCAACATCTTCATTCCTTCCTCAACCTCCCCCTCCTGCATGCCATTCCCGTATTGCCTATAGAAACTCCATCTCCACAGCTTCTTTGGAAATCACCAGCCTTGACTATGGGAAGTCGAGAGCCCAATTCAAAAGACGATGAATAATTTCACTGGGTCCAAGGCCCCCATGTCCTCCCCTGTTTGTGTGAGGATTCAGCCTTGCCTCAACCTCCTCAGCTGCTCACGAGAAAGAATTTTACGTGAAACGTTTGCCTTCTAAGCATTCTCTGCTTCCCCAGGCATATAAATATCACTCTCTGGTCACCCTGGTGTAACTGCTCTACTCCAGCATTTACTTGGCTATACTTATCTCAGATGTGACAGTCAAATGGGGCAAGTGATACAAAGATGCTGAATAAAAATAGCTAGCTATTTTAGTATCTATGAGGTATTCATGCTAAGTACCTGTATCGCACAAGTCCTGTTGATAGTTGCTACAACCACCACTATAGGAGCCTTCTTGCTGCAGAACAGACAGCTGAGATCAAGCAGTCCCACACCCCTGCCTCACGTGGCTTCTAATTCACCCCTCACACCAGAGCAGCAATTGCTGGGGCTTCAAGGGTGTTTTCTCTGTGCTGGTTGGTCTATTTATATTTGACTCATAGGATTTCTCTGAAACTCTCCCTCACCTCAGCATTGTGTGTGGGCTGATCCCCAAGAATCGAGAAGTCCAGTATTTGCCATTGGTAAGATCTCAGAGCACTGCCATGGCGTCTTTTGCCATCAGTTACACCAGGGAGCACATGTTAAGGCCTTCAGATTTGATCAGAATCGAGGTTACAGAGATTCACAATTTTTGCCGGGTATCACCCAAGAGGTCTGTGACAGGAGCAGGGACAGAACTGGATGGAGTGTATCTAATTCCACCTTCAGCACCCAAGGGTAGGATTTCAAAACATGATCCCACAGACTTTTCTGCCAGCAGTGGAAAACCAGACAGAGAAAATCCAAGCACCTTGCCCACAGCTAACCAAGTCAGCCCGTATTTTCAAAACAATGCTGCTTCACATGGATTTTTACGGCCAGGTATCAGCTGGCACAAGCTTCCCCTCAGATTAGGAAAGAGACGCGACTGCATTAAGTCAGGATGACAGCAGGCAGTGGCATATTTCACTCGATCGGTAGTGAGTGGCACAACCCAACCTCCCTTCTCAGATGCGTCAGAACTTCGATCGCAGTGATACACACACCTCATAATGTTGTGACAATCTATCGCTCTATGAATAAACAGTATTTATCCTGCTGGATTCTCTCAAACACAAACGCTTTAAAAAGAACCACACGCTTGGCTCATGCTATAAGCTAGAACTTCAAAGGATGACAAGTGAGTTTCTGTGTCTAAGCTCCTTCTAAATTGAGAGGAGACTGCTCAGGGAATATGAAGATTGCTCTCCTCTAATTAGACATGCCAGTGGGATTATCTTCATTCTTGGACGCCAATTAGTTTTTATGGAATTAAAATCCTGCAGCCCATTTCAGGAACAAACTCATCTCTTTCATTCAGAAGGTGCTAAGGGGATGGATCTGGAGAAAAACACCAATCAAGTCTGAAAAGCCAGCACCTCCAGGGATGCCATCTCTCCAGCTTCACTAATGGCAGCAAAAATCCTCTCAGAGGTTTTATGCACATGCAACGCTGGTTGCAACACAACAGATAATGGAGTTGCACAGATGCTTAAGCTTTGCTGCTGTTACACGTTACTGTATGTATATATTTACCCATAGCTCACCAATACCAGCTGTTACAGTGGCTTAGAGCTGGCTCAACACGTAATTGAACCGTGCCCCAGGAATTCAATTATCATCTTAGTAGCTCTACAGTGAGGCAGGATCGGGTGCCTGGCTCATCTCTCTGTTCGTATGATGACAGACAGGCAGAGGAGTTCACATCCATCAGACACATCCGCTGGAGAGGGAACAGGCCAGTGCTCAGCTGGATCTTGTCTGCTCCGTGTCCAGACAGGGGGCCTGGCAAAGCAGAAGGGACAATCCTTCAGGGGCAGATGTGCCCATATACACCCCAAAATCTTTGCACACTTCCAGCCAAAGCCTCTGTCAGAGGTGGCAGCTAGGACCACACTCAGACCTCCTCCTCATTGAGCAAGGACTATTTATCATGTACCAGGCACCTGCAGTGATACTGATTAATGGAGCTTGCTTGTTGAGCTACGGGAGGATCTGACAAATGACAAGGACAGAGGTATCAGCAACAGTGTCTGCTTGAGCTGAATCCATGGGAGATGAAATGATGCTGCTATTAGATAAGCCAAAATGCTTCTAAGCACACCTTGCAGCAGCCTGTACTTGCGAGGATCGGGCTGGTAGTTTGTAACTTGTACTTGGTGCTCTGTCTGCATGTTTCAGTTTAGCCCCTCTGCCATCCAAAACCAAATAGTGGTAAAAAATGCACCCTTGTAGCAGAACTGAGTCCACAGGATGCAAATCACCTGAACGCACCAAGATACAAACACACTTAATTCCATATTTACACAATAACCAGCTTCCAATTTCCATCTAAGATGCACTTCTTTTGCCTCCGCTGAAATATTTTTGGGTAATTTTTCACCCTGAAAGTTTAACACACCTGTCACTGCCCTAGCGCATGGTATCAGTGAACTGCCCAGCCAAGTGAGCTCCAGTCGAGAGACAGAGGAGCTGTGAAGAGCCCCTGTGTGGTACAGAAGTGTAATTTCTGTAGCATGGGCAAATGTCTTTTTTTTTTTTTTTTCCTATATTTATATAGTACCTCACACAGTGAGGTTTTGTTCATGCTACATGCTCTTAGGCAGTACAGAAACGCCTGCTAGAAACTGACTGCTAGTCTTCAGCCTCAAAGACTTGCTTCAAAGAAAAGCTAAAGAATCCACAGGCTGTTTCTGCTTCAGAACCAAGACAACCTTAAAAGTTCAGGTCAGCTCTTCCTGAATTGGCTTTCCCAGCCTTCTTTAAAACAAGATTGTGCTCACTTGTAACCCTCTTCTCTTCCACGCAGGATCCTTGTAGCTCCAGCTCTTCAGCGATACATGCAGGATCCTTCTAGCTCCAGCTCTTCAGTGACACATGCAGGATCCTTCTAGCTCCAGCTCTTCAGTGACATATCTATACCACAGAAATAAGGTCAAATGTTACACAGCCAAACTGAAAAATTTAAAATATGTCTGTAAGACATGTCATAATTGTTAAGGGATATTATGCATAGACTCTGCTATGGTCTTCTGGAAAAAGCCCTGTGTGCCAGCTGATAGAAATCTTCAAGGCCTCTGGATATACTCACAGGCCACAGAAGCTGCAAAGATATCACTAGAGTGAAAAAAACAAACCAAAACAAAAAAACCACCAAATCAAAACCCAGCCAACCCCAAACCCCAGGTAAGTTAGAGAGGGAAGAACAAATCTAAACACAAGAATTTCCCCAACATCCCAGGTTTCCCACATTAACATCTTCACACAGGCCGCTCACACACACGCCTGTCTTCCTCCCCCCATTCCTCTCAGTGTTTGTCAGCTCAGAGGGGAGAAAACCAGACAATGCTGCGATACAAAAACAAATATATAAATAAAAAGCAGGCTTTAGGGCCTACAAAGGACAATTTTTCCATACTGCACTGTCAGTATGATTACCATTAAAAAGCAGTGCCACTTCCTAGGTCCTTCCCTGACAGTAACTCGCTGACCTTGCTTGCTCTTGCAGTTACACTGGCACGGCATCCGTGGGTAAGATGACTTTGATGTGAAACATGCACGTTTCCTGCCCTCCTACAAGAGAAAGCCAGAATTTGCCTAATACTGTTGCACCGCTGGGCTTTTTAGTCACAAGTCTCTTAATTTTATCTGCGTTGCTGCTTCTCACCTTGGTGTAAATTCCTGATTTGCTGTCGGAAAATGACGTGCTGGCGTCCCAGTCAAAACCTGCCACTGCAGAGGAAGCAATCACCAGTTTTGGATCCACGGGAGCTCAAAAAGCCTTGACATGATTACTCATGGCTTTCTGAATCTGGCTTTGCCTAAATCCTCTCCTAGCTTCAGCCATAATGAAATTGCCTTGCTGACAATAGGAGCAACCTCCGTAGCCCCAGATGCCTCCTCCTCTGTAAGGGGGGGAAGTAACAGCACCTCAACACCCTCCTCCCCACAGATGAGTCCTGGACAGCCTGAGAACCCTCAGAGCATCTCACCCTCTAGCCTGCCCCCCTCAACACACCCCCCTCCCCCAAAGAACCCCTGCCCAACGCCCCAACAGTTTTTTCGAAAGTACGCAACTAACCATGCTGGTAACCTCACTGGTGAAGAAGTTTGGGGCTTGTGGAGTAGACTGTACAACAGGATAGAAATTTATTTCAGCAAGTAAAATGCTGACTTAAGCCCTCGTATTTTGAGTGCTGCTTGTCATTAATCAAAAATTACTTTTACAGCTGCCTTTGCACTGCAAGTAATTTCATTTAGGCAATGAAACGGCCCCATTCAGTGTTTCTGCCTGCATTTTGTCAACTCTGTATGTTCCATTCAATATTTACAGACTCAGGCACTAGCCTGGCTTACTTAGTAATTAATTTCTTTAAATATTTATAGCACTTTAACGCTCAGCAAGGGTTCTGTTTAGTAAGAACAATATTGTTCTGTGGTTGATAGTGTCACGGAAATTTCAGAAGCAAATTTCAATTTTGTAAAATAAAAACATACAGATTTCTGCAACAGACCATAATGATTTCCAAGGAAACTTTTTATTGCTGAACAACGTATGTACTGAAAGAAAAAAATCCCATTATGCCCTTGCACATAATTCCAGACTGAAAACACAGTGCTGAGAGATCTATTTCACGACACCAGTACTCACACAGCAAAAGGAATCCCCAGAGAAATTTTCAATCATCTCTTTTCAATCACCACTGGCACTAAAACCACAAAACCAGCTGGAAAAAGACCCTACGAAAGAGAAAGCAAAACCTACAAAATGGAAAAGGAGTTTTTGCTGAGATCTCTTCCCACTAGAAAATCCTTTTTTTCTTTTGCATACCCTGATTTTAAAACTTTTAGGCTCTCTGTGTGAAAAGCTGTGTGCTTATAAAAAGGGCTTGAAAGGCTTAAGTTTAAAGGCAGCCTTGGGAACTGAAAACACCTGGCAGATACTCTGTCATGGTAAATTTGTCCAGTTCCATCGCCTTCAGAGACTACATTCAAATGATACCAGTTGAGAGCCAGGACCAGAGAGCATATCCCTGGCTTGTCATTTTAGTCTTTGCCGTACACGTGTGAGTTTTCAGGCGTTCCCTCCAGGGTAAGATGAGAACTACCTGTATTTGTGATGTAGGGACAACTTTCCAGAGGCAAATGATAGTTACAATTCCCCTGCAAAATGCCATACGGACAAGGTAGGGCCTCTCAGGGATGTTGCCTTCCTCACACACAATGCCCCAGTTCACTGGACACCACCATCCTTCTGCTTTGGAGTTTCTTCCAGTTTCACCTCGCCCGTGACAACTCCAGGGACCTCAGATAACTCACCCCAACAGTGAGGCAGAGGAAGCAGAGGAACCGCATTTCAGCGCTGACATGATGTTTTGCGAAACACCCTCCCTGCCACTGCAGGAGAGCAATCTGGCCTGGCTCTGGAAAAGCAGCCACCATAAGATGTAAAATCAGTAGGAATGTGAATGATCAGTGGGAAAAAGCCCCCCAGCAGATAGCAACTCTGCAAGCCAAGTGGCTGTAACAGCTTCTCCTTGCAGGAGGAGCACCCAGAGTTTGGCTCCCCAAAAGTGAAGGCCTTCAAATGCAACCTAAACCTTCACCCTAACCGTGCAATAACCAAGAAAGCACCCTCTCCAGAATAATCAGAATCTTTTCAGAGTAGAAGAGCTATTCTGCAAGAGACAGAATTAATGGCACATTAATTCAACGGTTTTGAACGTGTCTCCTTTCTCGCAAGGGATCCCAGCTTGCTCCTGCATCCCAGCCTGTCCACCCACCTGTTCCAGTACCCTGTCCCCACCTCCCTCCTTCTTGTCCCAACCATTTTGGCTTGGCACGGTGCAGTCTGGAGCTGTGCAAGTACTGACAGGACAAGTGCTGGCTGGCATGATGGACATGAGATGACTCAATTGTCTTTCCCTCAGGGAGTCATTCAGTTGGATCTCTCTTCTCTACCCATCTGCCAGTAATGTTAATTTAGGTCCTCTTCAAACACGGATGGTCACAAACCTTCTGGCTTGCCACCTCTGTACAAACAAGCCAGGCAGCATTGGCATACCAAAGCTCCAAGCACAGATGCCACACATGGATCCCATGGCCCCACACCAGGGCCACCACTCTGTCCCTTCTCCAAAGATCAGAGAGAGGAGCACGGTCTGGCAGAAACTCACATGGCAGTGATTCACCTCCCATCCATGGTCTCGGTGAGAAGTTTATGACTTCGTGGCTGTCAGAGAGCGGCTACTAGTTTCCTGTTGTGCTCCCTGGGACAGCACCGGTTTTCAAGGAGCAGCACCTACTGCAAGCAGCAGAGCTCCACTGCAGCTGGCACCTGGCAGTCTACAGGCAGGGCTAGGCAGAGAGTAATGGGCATCTTTGCCGACATTCAAAATCCCATCACACACATCTGCCTCTGCAGCTTTCCAGCCAAAACCCCTTGTAATGTGCTGCAGGCCCCCCCAACAGGAACGTAGAGCCAGCGAGCAGCCTGCCAGGGAATACGGAAAAGAGCTTTCAAGATTAAACGCCCTTAGAACGTGGAAACCAGCAGATGCCAAGAGCTGTGACCTGTTATCTGGCAGTACTAATGTGGGAAACTACCACTGCTTCCCTCTCCAGACCTTGCAAAGGTGGCCTTGACCAGCTGGGAGCCAGGCTCCCATGGGAAGGGGGTGATGCCAGCTCTCCCTGGGGTCCTCAGCACCTTTGATGCTGCATTACCTTGTCCTCAGGCCTGTTTCTTTAAAACCACGTGGGGGACATTCTCTTTCGCACATCTCCCTGGATTTCCAACCAGTGGCCATGCCTGCTCCCTTGGGTTTGGCTTTGTATTTCAGCCTTAAGCGATGCCCCAGGGTTTCCCCAGCCTTTTTGCTGGCAGCTGGTGCTGGCTGCGCTCAGGCAGGAGGCCCTTGGGGGTGACTCAGCCCAGCCACTCCACGTGACAGTTTGAAAGGCTGAGCAGAAAGCATTCTAAACACTCTGGGAGGAGAAAAAAAGATATGTGCTGGTGCAAGCCCTGAAGAAAGGCCCAGCATCCAGTTGTAACCCTGGGCGTGGAGAGGAGATGCAAGTGGGAAAAGCAGAAAAAGTGACCCTGAAAGAGACTCTGCTACCCTGGACATGGGGAAGAACAAGATACAGTGGGTGGCTTTGCCAGCTCTCTACTGAGCCTGCAAAGTGTCATGCCCTGGCTCTGGGAAGGGACAGTTCCCACACTTGTCCTCCTCCATGCAGACCCGTGTCAGGTAGCCGCCTCAGGGGGGATATTTCAGCTTAAAAGGGTCAAGTATGGCAAACTTACACGGGGAACAAAGTTAAGAGGACAGTTTTGTTCAAAGTTAGGAGCACCCAACACTGGCTGGACATTGTATATGGGTGACTGCCTCACCCAGGCTGAGCAGTTCCGAGGACAACCCAGGACTGGGGCTGTCAAGGGTGCCTGCTGCACTCAAATGCTGAACAAGAAGTGTCTGTGCTTAATCAGTTTTATTTCTTTCTCCTTGTGGCAGGTTGGGCACTGATGCCATCTCCTCTCATCAAGCACTAGCACCGCAGAGGCACCCCATGTTAGTGGGAACAGAAGGAAGGGGCCCAGAAACCAGTTTGACTCTAGTCCAGCACACCACTGCATTTTGAGCCTGATGCACTGCTGCCTCTGGAAAGACTCCCCCAGCCTTCAAAATAGCCTTTAGCCACAGTCTGTGTTTCCTCATCCCAGAAGATTATTTTTTTTTCAGTAATTCACGTGCAACAAGTTTATTCGTGAACACCACACAACCAGCATTAACACTTACGGAGACAAAAACCCAGACGTGGGCCTTGTCTACACACACACACACGTTTCTCACCACTCCATGTCGTACTTGCCTCATGGGCACCTCTTTCTGCTTCCAGCACCAACACATCTCAAAACTAAGATGGACCCTTTCTTACTGGAGTCACAGAAAAAGCCACGCCAAAACACAAAAACAAAGCAACTCCCCTATAGATTCAGCCATCCCACGGAGGGAAGACACGCTTTGAGAACACATAGGCAGTTATCCCATGGCTATGGGATATGAGTCTTCAACTGTGTCCTGACTCTCTTAGCCCCCAGCCCATGTCCAGAGCAGTGATGCTGCCCCCTCAGGGACCCCCCAGACCCAGGGAGGATGAGGGGACAAGGATGCAAACCCAAGCTGGCCTCACAGAGCACATGCCAAGTTACTTCTTAAACAAGAGGGCCTGGACCACAGACACAAAACTGTATTATTTCAACCTCTAACTGCAGCCTTGTTAGGGGAGTTGCTGTTAGACAAAGACATGGGTGTAAACACCCTGTCCTCTTGCTACTTCTTTGAAGCTCTCAGATACCCAGAACAAGCTGTCAGGAACTCAGAACAAACCAATTTGTGAAGGTCATGCTGAAAACGTGTTGCAGTGCGTAGCACTGACCTCCCCTATTGCCACCTCGGTATCTTTAATCATAGAATCATCCTGTTGCCCTGGCAGGAGGTGCCGATTTGAGCACCCATTCAGCAACACTCCTGGCCCAGGTACTGCATCTCACCCAGAAATGCCGTCATTACAGATAACACTGCGTAGTGTTACCTGCCCTGAGGTGGACTGAGATTTCCTGTTACAAGAACCTACCTTCCAGAGGCAGTGAAACTTTGTTCAGCTTGAACTGAGGTGAGATTTTCCATGCCAGATGTTCTTTGATTATAAGGCTTTCTCTCTTAATTCGCAGCACCTGCAAATAAATAAGCCATTGCAAAGGCTGTTTACATAAAAGTTTAACCTTTCAGCCATGAGTTTTCTGGCTTTGGTTAGCTCCAGGTCCTCCCTTAATCACATCTTATTATTTCATGCTCTATGTGCCAGTTTTTACTTTTAAGGAAGAAATGCTGGCCTGTGTCATTGGCTAATAGATGCATGGGGAAAAACAGTGATTAGGGAAAGCCTACAGAACAGGGTATTTTTAAAACAAACTTTTGTGTTGTGGGAAAACATATGCCCCACACAAAATCACCTACGCTCAATAATGAAAGACGCGTTTGTATAGGATGCATACTGCCTGTTGTACAGTGATTTTAGCAACCGTATGTCCCAATATACCCACGCATACCAAAACTCCTGGGGAAAGATCCTCCACTGGTGTAAATGGCCCCGGCTCCATTCACAGACTGGGAGCTACTTCATTGACGTCTGCTGAGGATCTGCTCTGGCACCTGACTGTTGCAGGAGCTTGCCTCTCTCCCTGGCTGCCTTTCAGCTCTGGGATCGGGCAGGTCATTGGCATGAATCAGTGCCTCCCACTTAGCAGCTGTGTGGGAGGGAAAATAAAAATGCCATTGGAATAGGCATCAGCAAGGCCATCAATACCAAACATCCTGGCAGAGCTCCAAGCTGAGGAAAGTGGGGAATGACTTAATAGCAGGAGGATTCGTCAAGGGTGACAAAACAGTTTGGATCAGGCATTTATGTAAGGTTCGTTTCGGGACCAGAGAGGCAGCGCTCACTGCCTGCCAGACTTAGGCCAAAAATGAGCCCCAAGGCAACCCAGGCGGCTGGCACACATGGGCAGGGGGCTTTGTGCCTGCAGCAGCGTCAGTCACCCCTCTGAGACTCTGAGGGATGCTAGTCCAGCTCAGCTGGAAAATACTCAAGCCAAAGCGCGCTCATCTCTCACAGACCTCAGGTGGGCTTTGGATCTGTGCCACGCAGCATGGAAACCCCTCAGGCACTGGCTGGCAAGTCCTCACCATGGCCCGTGTTCCTCCAACTTGGCAACGATGGATCAATTTTGGCCTTGCTTGTCATACCCTATGGGACTGACGTTATTCCCCATCTTTTACTTAACTTTGAAGATCTTGTATACCCATAGCCCTGAAGGGTGTTGTGGGTTTTAGGTGTTATCCTAACCCAGGCTGAGAACGCTGCTCATCTGCTGTGAGTCAGGCCACTTTCTTGAACAAGCAGAAGGAAAAAAAAACCCCTTGGATTTATTCTGCAGAGGAAGGCACCAAATACCTTTGCAAAAGCAACCTCCACATACTACCAGAGTGCACAGGGGGACGAACGGAGGTGACAGCAGGCTCATGGGAAGCCCAAAGCTCAGGCATGGCTTCCGAGGAACAGCCGTGGGATATCGCAGGGCACGCAGCTCCAGGAGCTCACGACAGGCTCATTGCAACCAGGGAGGCAATGACCGTGGCTTGCACATGTGCACCCTTTGGAAAAGGAATCAGGAGTCCCTGCTCTCCCTTCTGTGTAAATTGCCAGAGCCACAGCAGCATGATTTAGGGGGGAATTTTCCCAACTTTCCCTACACCTCTTGAAGCAGGCAGAAAGCGGAGGGCAGGAGGGTGCTGAGAGACCCTGGGATCACCCTGCTGGACTGCTCTGCCCTGGGATCACGCAGCCGGCCCTGCTGAGCAGTAAGGTGGGCCTGAGCTAGAGTAAGGGAAAAAAACAACTCCGAGAGATGTTTCCTACTGCACAAAGGTGCCACTTGCAAGCCATCCTGCCCAGAGTGTGCACACAGCATGGGCAACAACTGGCAGGAGAGTTTCAAGGAGACAGTAACTTCAGGTGCATTTGTTTGCCCAGTGGCTAAATGTTCAGTGGTTACAGCTAAGTCTGCTTTTGAAAGCTGAACCAAAGCAGCCCAGCTGCCTCTGAGCTCACAATAGTGGAGCACGTTCGGGTAAAAAGCAGTCCAGGATCACCTGTTTCCTCACCTCCAGGGAAACAGGTTATTTCCTACCTTAAATAATGCAGTGGAGAAAAAATAAAATGATTGGGTGGGTCACAGAAGCCAACAAAGCAAATGGAGAGAAACCAACAGCAAAGGGCCTCTAAGAAGATGATTCGCGCTTCACCAAGTGCTGAAACCATGGAACCGTCAAAGCTAAGTCAAGTGCAAACCAGGCAGAGAGGAAAGCACTTCACCGCCTCAAAAGGAAACATAGCTTCTCAGAGGTTATTGCACAGGCTGGGGAGAAATGTACAGAACGTGGGTCACTTCCATGAGGGCCTCGTACCAATTTTGGTACTTCAACATCCAGGAAAAAATGTTCTTTACCTCGAAGGAGCCATCATCTATCTAGCCATGGATGGTCACATTTGCAGGCCACTATTTCAGTCCTTTCAAGTGCAGCTAGGCAGAGTTAGATGGAAACTAATGAGCCTCTGGCTGTGATTCTGTGGCTTCTTCTAGTCATGGAAGGACTTAAGAGATCCTACATACAGACTCCCTCCCATCTCACGAGGGAATTTCAAGCTTCATGAACTGTTATTTGTTTTCTAGGAAGGTGCCCCAGCACACAATTTCTGGTTTTACTTGCAAAGGCCAAAAGTTTACTCTCCTTCATCTTGCAACAAGTGTGGGGGCTCTGCCTGTGAAGGCAGTGAACCCCAGAGTGCTTTGCAGTAGCATTTCCAACCATGCAAAGAGAATCCCTTTGGCCAACTATTTCCAAATCATATCCCAGGATGCCAGATTATCACCCACCCAAACAAGTGCTGAACTGAGAGTTATCCCCTATCCATTTTCCTTGAAGGTAACTTACCCTTCCTCAAAACTTAGCCTCTCAATCACCTACCATGCTTTGGACACGGGAATCAGACTCATACTTCAAAGAAACCAAATACAGATAAGAAAAAAACCTCCTCTCCTCTAGACCAAGACCTGTATCAAATTTATCACCTGTTCCAGAGATGTTTATTCCAAGGGGCTCCATCTTTGCCCTTCCTTCCATCTCAGCGTGAGACAAACCTCTGGTTTTCGCTGGCTTATTGGCACGTGCTGAACATTGTACCTGGAAGCGAGCAGTGTGCAGAAAAACTGCAGGTGCTCCTGACTGTGAGGGGCACAAACTTTTCAAAAGACTGCGTGCTGCAGTAGCACAGAGCTTACCACGTCCTCTGCGAGATGCCAGCCAAGATTTGTAGATGTGAGTCATAATCCAAATTTTTCAGCTGTATCCAGTCTGTTCTGCCTACGTTGCTCTTTAAAACTGAACAGTTTCATGCTCTCCTCTGCTGGTATCTATCTTCACGCTCTTTCAGCAGCCGCCTATTCTCTGTTTTGTCATTGCTTGCATCTCATTTTGTAAAGGGTTGAAGAGTAATGAGTCCTCTTATCCCTTTTCCTGCTGCATCAGAAATTTCTTGTAAGAATGCTTGGACGTTAAAGGTGGTGGCTGTGCAGCCCCAAGAGCCCAGAGGAGGCGAAGCAGAAGCATGACTGCTCCAGAGGCACCTCGCCTCCCCTCTGGCCCATGGTGTGCAGAGAAGCAGCATGACCCCCCACAGCAGGATCCCAGATTAACTTCCTAAGTGGACACACACCTTCCATACCAAGGTTGCCTCATTTTGCCATCAGTTAAAAGCCTTAACAGCAAATGAACAGCTATTCCCTTGAATGTTTCTTGAATCCCATTCAAGAAGCGGATAAAAAGACGCCAGCTCGGGTTTTTCCAGGCCTCAAGAGGAGCACCCTGCGGGCATGCTTTCTCCTCGCAGCCCTGAAGAGGGGCTCCAGGCAGATACCTCACATTTGTTATGAGCGGGAAGGCCATGTCTGGCTCTGGGGCTGATCTAGGGTCAGACTAGAGTCCATTAGGACTTCTCCATTAAAACCCAGCAGGTATCTGTCAATCAGTAGCAGCAGGCCTCTCTCCTAAAGAACAGGAATGTCGTATTTTGCTCCAAGCTTTCTTTGTGGAAATTTTATGGGTTTGACTTTTTGGGTTTTTTCTTCTTAAAATCTGAATAGGAGAACAGGGAGTTTCAGAGCTAATCCAAAGCACAGACCAATTCATCACCAAACCCAACGCAACAACTGAAGGGATTCAGATGCAGTCCTCTGACTTCTCCAGCTCTCTCTCTTTCTGGAATGTTATTGCCATTAAAATGGCAGTTAAAAGGTTTTGCACAGCAACTCATATTTAACTGCATGGAACAGCACAAATGCTGGCGAAAAATTATAGGCAGCAACATCTGATTCACACTGAAGACCATCCTTCCTCCCTGTACATCCTTAGCAAAAGCTCCCTATATCCATCAGTATTAATGGCCTTGTAGCTGTGACACATCTGTGGTGGTTAAGCAATGTGAGCTGACAGGGAGAGCCTAGTGCTGTTACTGTAATTATTGATAGCACACTCAAGAGCACGTTTATTTTTTGCAGCTGTATCAATTGCTGGAGCAGTTGGTATCACCTTTTTCCATAGTTTTTATCTGCAGGATGCTTTTCTCTGGATTCTGACAGACCAGCACCTGCAGATATATTTACCACTACAGAAATTATGCTGGATTCTCAACTCCTCTTTTTCCCCTAGCACCATTAACTCGAGTAGCTGGGGGAGCAGCTGAGGGTCTGCTCCAATATTTTTTGTGCCCCGCAGCACATGTACAACACCTTTGCCACAAAAGCAAGCAAGCAACACACATTGAGCAGAATGACCAAGAAGCCAGATCTATCAGTTTCATGATGACTCAAGGACAGCAACCTAAACCCAGACAGTTCTAGTATAAACCTATTTGCAAAGAGAGATTGCACCATGTGCGAAGATCTTGGCCATCATTTGCAGCCAGCTGGGCCGGCAGGGCCTCTTCCCGCACTGGTTCAAGTCAGCAGCCAAATTTCCATTGCCCTTGCTGGAAACACCTGCAGAGCACAGCAGCTGTGCCAATCTGCCAGGGGCAGTAAGGCAGCAATAGCAGCCCTATGTGAAACCACAGCAGGGAATCTGATGTGCATGAAACACAAACACCCATGCTGGGATCTGGCCAGCACGGAAAGGGAACAGATGAGAGGTGTCAGCAGCAGGGCTGGCAGGGTAAGAGCTATCTCCAAACTGAAATGTTGAAGATCAAATGCTAAACTAGTGCAAGTGGTGTGGCTGTACTGGAGTAACCGCATTATCTGGGATTCTTGAGATCGCAACGGTCCTTTCTTCTTTGCCCGTGTACTGTCACCTTAAGCACATCCCTTCTCCTTGCTCTTTGTGCTTCCTTGAACACGTCTACACTGGAGAATGAATCAAATGACGTCACTGCAGCAAACCACCCCTTTGGCAGACAAACGAACAGGTGGAAAACACGCACAAAGGCACAGGTCTTCCTGGTAGAGGGAGTAAAGCAGCAAAGAACCAACCGAGCCAGGAGGCCTTCAAGAGCCAAGTGGTTGTGTGCAGGTTTGTTGCTATGTTGCTGACTGACATCAGGTTCTTTGGGGTCAGAGAGATCTGTTTCATTTTAAAGTGAAAACAACTCCAGGGATCTTACTAGCACCATTGGGAAAGACTGAAAGGAACTGGAGTATGGGGGGGGTGTGTGATAACGGGGAGGGAAACGGGACAGAAGCACTGTCAAGCTGCATTTAAACTGTCAGGGGAAGGAGCCTGGGAGCACTCTGCCCTGTTGGGACAGTCTTGCTGCCCCCGGGAAGTGCTGCCCCCTTCCCCTGTCCACAGGGCGAGTGGCTGGAGTGAGGGGGCAATGCCCAGGAAAGCAGCTACCCAAAAGCTCAACCCAAGGCACCTACTCACCCACCTGGAGGAGTTTTCTCCCCTCCTCCTCCTCCCTATGCTCTCACTCTTCCTGGGGTCTGTCCTCCTCTCTGCCATCACTGGCTGGACACTGTTTTTAGGGGGCAGCAGCTCTGGCCAAATTTGTGCCTCTACAACTGGTAGCAGAAAACATGGCACCCGTGGCTGTTTGCAGTGGTGGGAGGCGCTCTGGTGTTACAGAGCCATCCCGCTCTGCAGTGCTGAGGACTGGTTTGACACAGGAGCCTGGCAGCCTTACACATTTTAAGCTGATCACTCCTTGAAAGCTGCTTCCATCTTTCTGAAGGCTCCATTGCAAGAAAGGGGTGCAGCAGTCTGTGAAAGAGCAGTTTAGTGGATCCAGAACATGGGTAGATTCCCCTCTATTAGGCTGAGAAAAGTCACAAAAGCAAAGCAAAGCCACAAAAAAAGCAAAGAACCCACAAAAACATGAGGAAAAAAAAATCCAACTTAGTTAATTTGAAGCAACACACCTTAGTTATAACTGTAAATCAGCTTAAGAAATTCAAACAGACATGTTAGGGCCCCTGTGCTATTGCTATTACCTCACCAGAGGTAATACTCGTTATTACAATTTCTTCCGTGTAGCGTCACAAAATGCCAAACAGGACTGTGCTTCTTTCAAGTACAGCCTGTTCAAAGTAATCAGTGAGTCTTGCTTGGAACACCTGGCAAAGGACAGAGATGCATCCATCTCCCTGTATCCTGAAGAAATCGAGGAGAGACGTTTATCAAGGAAATGTGTAATACAAACGGTTTGGCTTTCAGCAAACTTGGAAATACATACAGCAGGTTCCAGTGCAGGTTTGTAAAAAAATTAATTAGCAGTGAGTGGGAAAAGGAGTGATGAGTGTTATTCTCTGTGCTGCAGTCTTGTTTAACTTAATAAAAGTGATTGAACTATAAGATCCCAGTGAAATACCTCCTAAAATTAAGTGTTTCTTCAGAAATGGAGCTGGAGCTGTTCATTTCACAGTAGGAAAGATCAGATATTCTCAACTCTATCATGTTTTGCATCCTGACACCAGACATCTGACAAGATTGTCAGAATCCACATAACATTTAGCTTGTTTTGTTATTAAAAATCAATGGGATTTTGGAGCCAAATTTATCCAGCTGAGCTCTGCTCTGCTTCCGTAAGCACCCAAAATATGAAAATCTGCCACAAAATAATTAGGTTTATTCTAAATTTTAATGCAAATCTAACAATAAGTTTGGAGAATACAAAACTCAGAATTTTTCCAGAAGGTTTCTTTGACTTGCAACCCCCCCAAGCGAGCTGTGAAACAAAGCAAAAACTACATCAAAGCAGTGGTCCTCGCAACCCTGGTAAGGACTACCATGTAACTATCTTCTCCAAACCAAGCATCTCTCCAAGCCAGATACATCATTCAAGAACAGAACATTTAAAATTGCAGACAGTAAAGCATAGCTTTAACGACTGACAACCTGTCCAGAGAGGGACCAGAAGCTCTGTGTGACAGCAGCATGCTCCCCACCAACGGTTTGACAGTTGGAGCTCAGTCCTATATCCCTCGTGCGGATGTTTTCCTTGGGATTCACTCCTGGTTTCCACAAGCACAAAGCAAAGGAGAATTAGGCCTGCCAAATGCATAGTGATGCATTAGACCTAGAGCACTTTAAATTCTGCAAGCAGCAGCGATCAAAACCAACTGCTGGGAATTAGTCCTTCAGGTCACCTCTTAATGTCATATGTCAAAGTGATAGTCATCAAAACCCAAACTGGGCAGCCAGTGCCTTAGGCCAGTTCCCACTGAAGACACTGGTGATCTTGCCAACTAAAACCAGAGCAAGAAAGTTCTGGGTATAAAACAGCAGCAAAGCTTGTTAGAGGAAGCAAACCTTTGCTGTAACCAGCTGACGCCAGACAATCCCTACTGGAGAGCAGCCGCGTACATGGCTCAAACATCTCACAGAAGATTTTTCCTCATCCATCAACACACCAGAAAAGTAAGCACGAGGTCTTGTGCAGTGCTAACAAAGATAACAGAGCAATGAGCATTGGCTTCCTCTCTGTGAAAGCTCTGGGCTCAGACCCTATGGTAGCAGAAATCAGCAGGGGCTAATGGGTAGGGAGAGAGCTGGAGAAAGCAGCATTGCTCCCACAGAATCAACTAAGTGACCCACAGTCTTGGGCATGCTGGTACTGGGTACTCTGCATCTTACATCAGGCAGCTAGCTACCAGGGCAGCTGGCACCAACTCTGCAGCTTCCCTGTGGACACCTCTGCAGAGTTCTCACTCATGAATCTATTTCAGGTTGCTCTTAAACCACCTCATACAGACAGGAAAAAATCCCCAGTCTGCTCAGCTGGTGCATTTGAAGCGTTAGAAAGATCACAAAGGTGATAAAGCTTTTTTTTTTTAAATCTTTTTTTTTTCTCTCCCCTGTTAAAAAACATAACCTGCTCAGAAGCTGTATGTCTGCTCTCTCTCAGGCACACACATGCTTTTTCTGTCAAAAACGTTCACCCGCATTGCAATCGTGATCCGTAGGATCATATGTCTGTAGTTAAACACAGTTAAACAGAGCTATCGGGCACCCCCGCAGAGGCACGGGTGTTACAGTCTCAGTCAGGTACAGAACAAATCTGAAGTTTCTTCCCTAGGTCTGGGGCATACTGTGCCAACCTTGTTCGATCAGTCCATTATATTTGACAGCACTTGGGCATCCCTGACTACAGCGAGGGGGAGTGTGGGCTGGGCCGCTCTTCAGCTGGGGTAGGGATGTAGGTCAATTTAAAAGCCTGGTAGGTATAAATCATCATGTTTGATGTCCCAGCAACAGACTCTGTATCCATTCCCTCACCCATCCTGATTAGTCAACACATCCCAAGCAGTTACAGGGGGACCACAGATGCTCCTTATGCAGTGCTGTCCTGCAGAGGCCAAGGTGGCAAGGTCTGCTCCAGACGAACCCCTCCACAGAATACATGGTGTTGAAGGTGGTGCTAAGAGAACAGTGGCTTTCCAAGAAAGTCACCCCTGTCCGGAGTGAAAGCAAAACTGCAATGACAGAACAAACCAGCATCTTGCTCACTTCTCATGCGACACGTCAGGGCTACGTTCTGTCTGTGTTTGTTTCAAGAGGAATTGCAGGACGTCATCTGAGAGTCCAGGTGTTCTCTTTCTGTCTCCCAACACGATTTCTCCTTCAGCTGGTTTTGAAAAGCAAACAGTCGTGGGGTGGTTTGGAAAGATCTTATACCCGTCTCTGTTCAAGACCACCTGGGCCATTTGCAGACAACGCAACGCATATTTTGTTCCACCCCACTTTGCTAGCTCTGAAATCTTCTGCGACAGACTGCGTGATGCAGCCTCATAGGTGGGATCCATTCTGTCTGGCCGGTTTTTGCAATACATTTTGTAGAAATCTTCAAGAGATTTCCTGATGCTGGTATCTTCTGCACCATTGTGTTCATACATCCACGAGAGCGCAGCATCGTTAGGTTCAGTGGGCTCACCCAGCCCTGCTTTTGGATAACATCTCACGTTTGATTTCTCAGAGCCTCCAGCAGAAAAGCTCACAGGAACTGCAGAGGGTAGATTGTTCTCTCCTGCAAGCACAAGATCAATGAAACTCATTAGACAACAGGTCATGCCTGTGGCGAAATGTGTTTCTGTCCCCCCTTCACTGCAGTCTGGCAAGCAGACTCTGTGCAGAACTGAGCTAAGTACTGCTTTAAACCAGCCCCTGCCAGAGGGGCTTGCCGCGCAGATTCATACAAGATGGGCTATATTTGGGGATCTCACCAGATTGTCCCAGTCTCAACCCTCTGCAGTGACTTTGAACCTACTCACTGGTACAGACCTCCTGTCTCCTCTCAGTCACACTTCCAAAGAGGTGGAAATCGAGCTCTGGTGCTGCTGGAGATGACAGATGACCCCCAGAGAAGTCTAGTTTGCAGCTGAAGCAGTTCTGCCTCTGTTTCAGTTTTCTCCCTTCATCCCCAGGTCTAATCCTTCCCTTTTCGTAGTTCTCAGTTTTACTCCTACAGCACAACGTGCAGTCCTGTCCTCCAGCTTTCAGCCAGATCTAGAGCCTGCAAACCAATGCTGTTATGCTGACTGCACAGAGTTTGGGAATGGCGCCTGCAAAAGGGCATCTTGTGCTTCCTCACGAAGTCCCATTTTTTTGCAGCCCAGCTGCACAAAACACTCTCCTCACATTCTGCAGGAATTTTTACAGATAACACATACGTAAAGGCTGAGGACTCATCTGGCCTAGCTCTTCTCCTCCTTCCTTGCTGACCCACATCTCTCCACGACAGCCAGGGCTGTGGTTCTCTTCTGCTCCAATGCAATCAAGGGGGATGCTTTGTACTTGCACATAATTAATACAGCATCAACACAGAGACACTTGGCAATGATGTGACCAGGATGATCAGCAAGCCACACATGGCTTCTAGTAGGAAGAGCCCCCATCAAGAGATCTTGAATTGGGCTCTGTTACCCAGGGAGTGCCTCTTAACTGCAATCTCATCTCCAAGCCTGCCGCACCAGCCTGTTCGCCAAGCACCCGAGTCACCAACGAGAAAATTTTCCAGGGCTCGGCCAGAGGTTGCACAGCCGTTGTCTGCAACTTACATAAAAGCAGGGCACAGGGAGTCAGAAATAGGTTGGTCTTTTCTAATTCTGTGAAATATGAAGCAGAGTGCAGTCCTTCATTTCGGTAAGAGACCACATTCAAAGGCAATCTCAGTGTGGTGGCAGAAGGCTGTTCTTTCCCTCCCAGTAGACAAAGAGCTACCTTTCCCTTCCTGAGTGGTCAGAGATTCATTAAAATAAAATTAACATGTCTGTGCAGCCATTCTTCCTCCCCCTGCTTTCTATCTTTGATCTTTCTTTTCAATTTCACTTCATCTCCGATTCTGCAATTTTAAAGAGAACTTTTCCTCCTCTTGCAATGTACCATTTCTAATACAGTACAAAGAAAAGCTTAGCGGACTTTTAACATTGATATATGGCATCAGAGTAGCAAACCAGAGCTAATCAAAGAGAACAGGTCCATTTTGCCTCAATGGTCTCTCAGCCTTGGTGCCTATATTAAGTTAGAACTGAAGCCTCATGCGTCTCTGACAATTCAATCAAGTGTCACTTGCACTCAGACTCCTGTGGCAATTGCAAACCCCTGTGCCATGCCGTCAGCTTGCTACTTCTCACATACAGCTCAAAGCCATATTTTGGTAAAAGAGCAGCAGCTGCCTCTAGCTACAAATCTCAACCCCACACGATCCAAGAAGAGCAAAATTCTGTTTCATGGTGTCTGGGGAGACCTTCACAATGCTGTTCTGCCCTTCTCCCATGATCTTAGATTGGACATTAGGAAAAATTTCTCCACTGAAAGGGTTGTCAAGCACTGGAACAGGCTGCCGAGGGAAGTGGTTGAGTCATTGAGTCACCATCCCTGGAGGTACTTAAAAGCTGTGTAGATACGACACTTACAGACATAGTTTAGTGGTGGAGTTGGCAGTGCTAGGCTTATGGTTGAACTCGATGATCTTAAAGGTCTTTTACAACCTAAATTAGTCTAGTTTAGTCCATTCTAAGCCAGTATGACTTACAAAGCAGCCATCCTCTGTTGAAGCACAATCCATCAAAGAAGTGACTGGCAAGTATTTCAGGGGTACATTTTGGGGTTTGATTAGTCAGAAAGTACTCAATTTTATTAGTGGGAGAACAGTTTTCATCCAGTTACTGATTGAAATTTATGTATCTCTGTTTTTCAACAGCAGGCCCTATCCTCTTGGTGGGTTACTTTTCCAGCAAAGCCTTCTTAAGGCAAGACATGAAAGGTTAGACACTGAATTTCTAGAACCAATCTATATCCCACAAAGTTGCACCTTTCCTCAGCTTCCCTGACAATTTTCCAATACCTCCTCAAACTATGTGCTAAGACTGATCTTTGCAAATACACTCAACCCTTTTCCTCCCTAAAAGATACCAGTTGAGGCAGAGGTCCTTCCTCAACACCCTCTAAAGAGCTAATACTGGTGTTGTAACGCACAAATCTCCTGAATGATTTATAAACCACAGGGCAAAGACCAGTAGCTGGATGCCTGCAGGGTCCAGAAAGAGCTTCTCAGCTGGGCCACACTTACAGCACACAACCACGCCATGTAGGCCAGCATAAAGGCAAAGGCAGTATTAAACTAATCAATCCCCTTCCCTGTACATGCACCTGCAACCCTCGAGAAAGCTGGGATTCCCTGATAACACACTGAAGAGCCGCTTCAAAACTTAGACCTCTCTGGCCTGCTCTCAGGAGCAGCAAAAACGTAGTTTTGTGAACTCTTTATCCTTCCATGGCAAACTTAACACCACAGCTGTCACATACCCTTGCGTTGGCTTGGCTCAACACCTACAGAAGTCAATGCAAAGATAAGCAGGGCTGAAAACTCACACTCTGTTCACCTGCAATGGAGTTTCATCACCAGAGAATCTGGCTCAAATTCTTTTTTGCTATTTTCACTCATTTATACCACCAAGTATGCGTTAAAAGGAAAACCAAAACCAAAACCAAATGAACAACAAAGAGCCTTAAAACCCTGAAATGGGTCATTCCTCATGTCTTGATTTCATTTTCACACGACAGATAATTATCAGTAAGAATGTATATTATTTCATCTGCACCTCTACTCCACGCTAATTGAAGTTCAGCATTTGCAGCTTATTAGTAAGAGACCTGGGGGCTGATAAAAGGATATTCTTTGTGTTTATAAACCTGCTGATGAAAATTTAAAGTCTCCATCTGGTACAAGCACATAACCCTACCGCCCGAAGCACACAACCAAATCCTGCTTTGGACTTGGGCCACTTTCAGTGAGGCAAGCACTCTGTACTATTATTATTTGCACTTCTACAAAAGCAGCTCACATAGTGGTTTGAGTCTCCATACAACAGTCAGAGTGTAAAACAAGACATCCTTCGAACAGCAGAGCTCCTGCACTGCTGGCTTTCTGGGGAAAGAAATCTCCCCCAACTCAGGCAGGCAGCAATCCCTGCAGCTGCTGGTGCTCCACTAGAGCTGGTGTTGCTGTGATCTCTGTCTCTGTCCTTTGCAGGGTCTTAGCTGGACGCCAGCAGCTGCTAATTCTCTAATTACACCTGTAGCTGGATTTGTCCAAGCCTTCTGCCCTCTCCCACATCGTCTGCCTCCCAGAAACTCTGTGTGGGGGATGTGTGGTTCCCCTCCTGCACAGCATGCAAAGGCCCATCCAGTTCTGAGGATCTGAGAGATTGATACTGAGAGCTAAACCGCAGTGTTTTGTCATCAGCAGTTCTGTGAAAAGGGTAATTACATTGCTTGTTTTAGGGCAGGAAATACTAACCCTAGGGCTTAGGAATGACTCATCCCTGGCACAGCTAGAGCTTGAGCCCAAGCACACCAAAACGAATGCCAATCCCACACCCACCCCAGAGTTGCTCCGGTGCTGTCAGGTGTTAGGCACTACCAGAGCAGCCACATTCAACAAGCACAGTAAGCCCCATTTCTAAATGGTTCAAGCCCTTGACCCCTTTCGGCCGTTTGACTGACCACATACTGCACATAACTTGGAGCAAGGGCTAAATTTCTCCATGTGCCTCTATTGTGCCACCCTAAACAAGGACCAAGAGAACTATGAGACTGATAAAAGCAAAAACAGAACTAAATTAATCTGGAGTTCAACCAGATGTTGGTTAGATGATGCTAGAGCACATCTCTACGTTGTAAAGTCAACAATAGGACTGTTATCCAGAGTACCTCAGAGTGACAGAGATTATTTAGGTACTCAGCTCTGAGACGGTGTACTGAAAAAACACGTCTGCTTCCCGCTACAGCCATCCTGCCATCTGTGAAGGCCCAAAGAAACCATTAGCCTGAGTTTGTCTGAAGAAATGTCCCTGAACAAAGATTACCAGAGAGCTGAGCAACGCAACAGTGGAAAGGAAAAACAAAGGTAAGGAGAGAGCTAGATGAGGGAGCACCTCTTTCCTTGGGTGAGACTATGCCAAAATTCACCAATACTTTACCTGCAGTCCCTGGGAGCAGATGGGGATGAACATAAGTGAATACAGCTTTTTTTCAGAATAGCTGAAGAACAGAAGCAGGAGACATGTTCTAGCTGGGGAGACAAACTCCAGCTATAGACTCCTGTGTCAGAGCTTAAAATACTGCTTGCCTGAGGCACCACCACGATCTTATGCCAAGTTCAAGATCTGCAAGAGACCACAGATCCTGCCTCTTGGCACACTGCAGTTAATTGGCATTCCCAAACTTCTCCTCAGAGAGGAAGATGGAAGAGTCTCCTCTGTCAGTCACAAAATCAGCCACTTCTTGCCTTGGACACTGCCACCTGTACCTCAGTGTGCTTGTTCTACCCACATGAGTCTTCTCACTTGTTAAAGTCAACACATTCTTGACATCCATGGGCAATGATGAGTCATGCAAGAAGGACAAGTCACCAGTTGTTTTGGTTGATGGTACCCATCAAAAACAAAAGGCCACTCAGAAGTTCTCACAAATTGTATTATTTCTCTTTTCCCATCAACCTGCCAGGATGTACCTGGGGTGAAAACAATCATCCACAACTAAGAAAAGGTCCCTAATTTTGTGGTTGCTATTAAGCACTGAGACAAGTGAACACAGATGCCATCCCTGAGGGTTGCTACAGCCCTCTCACTGCTCCTAGAAAATCCCTTCTTGCCTCTCCATCAGGCATGTCCATCTGGCATGGGAAAGCTCAAGCAGAGGCAATACTACTTGGGCTTGAGCACAACTCCCAACTGGCAGCAAATCTGTGCCAAATTGCTTGATTCGGGGGATGCATCTATCTGCACAGGAGGCAAGAACAGCTCCCATGTCACAGCAGAACTCCCTACATGCCCATGTACCTTACAATTACGTGCGTTGAATACCTGAGACAACTAATGCAGAGAAAACCACCTTTTTTTTTTCCTTTCCACCTGGCTGATTTCCAGTGGGAGTGCCTATGGTAATGCAATTCCACTCTGCTCTGGGAAGAAAGAAAAAATTTAGGGAGAATTTAGCAGGAGCTCATTATATCCCAATTTCATGCACCACCTTAGCCTGCCAGTAATTGCATACCTGAGTACTCAGGCATTGCAAAGCTGGATATTTTGGGACCAAATCCTATTGCCCTTACTTGCACTATTAAAATTTTCATTGATTACAACAGTCAAAAACCCATGTGTGAACTGCTGATTACCTCCCTTTACACAAACTGGAATATATTTGTGTTGTACGATTTCCATTACTAACATTTAAATTGGAATAGCACCCCAAAAAAGAGTATCAAAAACCAAATCTCATTCTGCTAGGTGCTGTACAAACACCCATCGCTTTGAGTAAATGACATATCCTAAAGCCTTTGTTGTACAGTATCGAAGAATTGTGGTAGAATTTAGAACAAGGCACACACCTCTGCCTTGCAGAAAACCGCTGGTTTCTTCTTGCATTGCTGTTTGGGAAACCTTCCAGAATTTAAAGCAAAGGCAAAATGGAATTTTCAATGACATTATCATTCAAAACGACTGTTGTAAACTGAGAAAATTTGTTCCTTGTGGGTATTTAAATTATGAACCAAAAGTGAAAATAAGAATATAATAAGCCTTGCTACTTTGCTGTCTCCCTGATGACACACGAACCAGCTTTTTCCTGCCATAATATGCAGTAGGCTATAGCTCACAAGACAGTATCTGTGAGACTCTGCTTTACACATGACATAAGCAGCTATATTCTTCATCCACCAGCCCATGAGAGAGGCACATGTCACTGTGTGATTGCCGAGGAGCTGGCCAGGAGCTGTGCATATGCTGGCTGCTCTGTCAGGAGACCTGGAGGAGGTGAGCATGTGAGGGTGGGCAAAAGGCAGCAAGATGGGAAGGAAGAGGCTAGAGATATTTGGGGTTTAGAGTAGAAAGGGGAGGCAGCGACGGAGGAACAGCACTGGGTATAGCCCAGCACTGAGTCAGGCTCCCTGCTTTTTCCTTCTACCTGCTGCACATTTGTGGTGTGAAAAGCTGGAGGGGGGCTTTAACTTGCATGCGGTAAGATGTAAGCAGTCATGCCAGCGAAGCATAAACCCTTCCCTTTCTGTCTAACTCCCTTAGGAATTTGAAATTCAAGAAAATAAAAAGCCTGGCAAATGGTAAAGTGCTTTTGAAATGCAATAAGCAGGCATAGCACATCCCCCTAGACACTCTTCCAAAAGTCACACTTGGTATTGAGCTCTGCCCTGCTCCGAGAGCTCACAGTTGATGCCTGCTGCGCCATGCTTTTAAGACAGCTGGAAAACTCAGTTAAATGAAATCTTTCAGAGAACGCGCTAGTTAAACGTGCTGGATTTAATAAACCACAGAGCAAGTCAGCTACAATATCAACTCCTACAAATTAACACTCCTTATTTGCTGAAAGCCAAGAGATAAGCACCGCTGTCATCTCACAAACCTGCTCCTAAGCAACTCAGCCCCACAGTCCAGGGCAACAGGTATGGGCAGAAGCAGTGGTGGCATCATAAATACCATCACTTATGGCTGTGCCCCAAAAGCCTGCTGACGAGCCAGGCCCCAGAGCAATGGGCACTGGATGTAACTGTCTGTGGACAGCTGCTCTAAGTGCAACAGCTCTCATTGCAAAGATCCCAGTATTCCTGAAGAGATGGGCAGCAACATAACTGGGGTGGCCTGGGATTTTATTTTTACAAGGCAAGTTCCTCCCTTGGAGCTCATCACCATTCTAAAAATAGAAATAGCAAAGTTAAGAACTCTTCAAATAGGAATATTTAGAGTTGTTTAATTTACATGATTCTGTAGCCAGTAAAAACCCCTGAAGTATCCTAATTGTCTCAAATTGTGATTTAAAAAAAGCTTCTTAAGATCTAAGGTTAAAGATGCTACTATCAAGGGTAACCTTTCTCTGGAACATAAATAATAAACCCCCCCTGTTTCTGTAGCTGAAAACATTGACTGTCAATTAAAGTTATTATCCATCAGATGAGGGGATCAAGGGGCTTTATTAAACTGCAACTATCTACTGTTTCCCTATTACATATATAGTCTTGGGAACTGACAGCCAGACTCACCAGACAGGGCTGTGCTAGATCAGCCTCTCCTTAGCTACAGCAAAACGTCTCAATGGGCTTTCAGCCTTTGACAGAGAGGATCCAACAGAGGCATCCCCAAGTCAAGCCTCTGCCTTCTCTGTAGGTGAAAGTAAGAACCATCCTCTCACGTCAAGTCCCTTCCAGGACCGCAGCATCGCTCTGACCACGGGGAGGATTCACACCATTTCAATCAAGTTGGACCCCTTTCCTCCTGTTAGCAGGCAGAAGCTTTTTATTAAAAAGACTGATTTTTCCTTCTTCCAATCAGTAACTTGCAGCATTGCTTTTTTATACATGGAAGGCTCTAATTTAGCCCCAGATCATATTTGTCTTTAAGCTCATTCTGTTTCAGAATAAAAGCAAGTCTGGTGCTTGAAACCAGTGAGAAACAATTCTGCCTGCTTGATTTCCACTGCTTAAGATTTGTAAAGAATTTTATGAAGGAAAAACTGAGGTTTGTGTTTTATGGTGCCTGAAGGAGCTTTCTCACTTTATTCACATTGCACAGCTAAAACAAATGGAAGTTGTTTCCCTTCAAATTTCTTTCCTGTCTAAAAATTATAAATTCCAGTCTTGTCTGTTCTCTTCTTCCAGCTGATTATATCGAGTCAGGTCTTCATGAACTGTTAGCTTTCTGATGTAAGAAGAATTTCCTAAAGAACCTTAATCAACTGAGAGGGAAGGAATTTTTATTCAGACCCTGGGTTCAGTTACTAGCTACTTAACTCCAGATTTGGGAAAAGGATTTGCTATGCCCACCTCTCCAGCGAAGACCTGAGAAAGTCCCTCAGGAACCCAAGTCATCCAAACAGACCTCTTGCAGAGACAAAGAGGGACTGATTAAAGTCAACACTCTTCATAATTCTAAGGTAAAAGACAAACAGGGAAAGAAACTTTATGTTTCTGTCAAAACACACAAAGGAAAGATACTGTACTTTTAGACATTCTGCAGATGTTGCCATGCAGAACTGATGAAACTCTGAGCTGAAATTAAAAGAGGACTTGAACATCTATCTGGATGACAATTAGCGATCATAGACAAGTCTGGCAATAAAAAATCTGGAAGAGTTATTAAATACCATTCTTTGGGGCTTTAACAAAGTCTCTGCTAAAGGCAAGAATAGGCCCAACACGCAGCACACTGTATGCTACAGACACCCGTTTTGGAGGATGGGGATGAAATAAAGAGAGGGAAACTACCTCCTTTTCTGAAATATTCAGTAATGGCCACTGCCAGCAACAGGAAGCAACTCTAGATTACAAGTATTACTCAGTAAGACAATATCACTATATTTGCAAGTATTAAAAAGAAAACAAAACCCAAAGCAATATCATTTCTTGATATATTAAATACTTTGTCTTTCATTCAGTCACATATTTGCAGTACTCAAGAGGACCAACAAACCTCAGCTGATGCCTTTGGCAAAAACAGGAATAAGCAGACAGCTCTCACAGGAGATCAACAGCTCAAGTTTCAGCATTAGTTTACAAAAATTCTACCTTCTGCATCTCCTTACAAGTGACATGTATGACAGTTTGCCTGGGGGGGGGGGGGAAGAAAAAAAAAAAAGAGAACTAAGCTATTCATACAGCTAAAATAGCAGAGGAGGAGCCTGTCATGACACTATTTCTTTAATGAGAACAACAGACTAGAAGACCAAAATATTCATTTACATATTTATGTATTTTATATTTATGTATTTTACGTATTTATGTATTTACATATTTATGTATTTTACGTATTTATGTATTTACATATTTATGTATTTTACAATATTTATTTACAGATTATGTGAACGTGGAAAAGGAAAGGTGGGGGGGCATTGTTCAGTGTACACTGCCTTTCCTTGCCATTATAGCACTTGAAAGTCCAATTCATTATGTTAGCACCCAGAAACATACATCCCGTTTACACTGCAGAGATTCACATGCATCTCAGCTCCGCTTCCAACCAGTCACGCACAGCTGTGGATGCAAGCAACATGAGAAACAGGCAGAAAGGCAGTTTCTAGACCAAGAAAATACTGCAAAGCAACATATTTCGTAAGGATCCTTCTTGAATTGTAGGTAAAATCATGCTTACTTGTAAATATTTTTGAGAGCAAGAGAGTTATGACCTATAATACTACCATTAGCCATCTTCGTGGGATGCCCTGCCCTTGGAGGCCTGAATCTTGATGTGGAACTGATCCCTGGGTACCACAGGGCATCTATCATAAAACAGCTGCCGGGAAGAAAGGAAAATGCTCTAAAAAAACGTGGACGTTGAAAACTGAGTCCAATAAGGCAGATGAAGGTGAAGGCTGACTTAAATATAACTTCCTCCCAATTCCTTATGCCCTCCAACCTGCACAGCTGTATGTCTCTCAGTCAAATGCATCTCTGCGAGTTTGTTCAACATTCTCCCAACTTATTATTTAGGTTCAGATCAGAAATCAGTGGACTGATTTTCAAAAGTGCTGAATACACAGAAGCTCTCACCAAATTTAAAAGAAGCCATAGAGATTTTAGCTCTTTCGAAGACAATGCCATTTAAGCTTTAGATCAAAGCTCTTTACTTCCAGTCAGGACTATCTTTCACTAAGAACAACGGAGGAACACTTGCAGAGGTGGTTTCCTGAATTTACTTACAATAAGATGGTTTTAAAACCACACTCCTGAAAATATGCTGCATGTCAGTCAAGCACAGAAAGGCTTGCACTTCATTTAGAAGCAGGAGTAGGGAAAAAAAAAAAAAAACAAACCATGAAGAAATAATCTTTAAAAGCACAGGCAAAGAGCAGGTACAAAGGTAAAGAAATCTACTGATACTCCGGTGAAGATCTGAAGGTAGAGGCATTTTCGCAGTCTGCCTGCAGGCCTGACATGGCTGCGCGCAATTGAGCAGGCTGTGCAGAGATGTAGACAGCCCAGAGCACCACAGAAAGAGCAGATCTACAGCTCTGTCCTCTCCCCAGCCCCACCATGTAGAGTGTGGAATCACACAGCTTGGGGCTGTTTTTTTTCTGCATTGCCAGAGGAAGCTTGTGCATCAGATATCGATCAAAAATGAAAAACCAGACTCAAAAATAAGAATGGAAGCGAGATATCAATCTCCACCTACCAGCTTTTCACATGCTAATAAATGAAGCATCCTCATATTGAAGAAATCAGAGAATGAGGTATTATCAAAGAGTCATTGAGGAAATTTTCAAGAGACAGAAAATGCAATTTAAACAGAATACAATGAAAAGCAAGCAAGATACACAAGTTCAATAACTTGGAGGTATTTGTTCATCACTAGTTTGTGGCATTTTGTCTTGCCACTTTAAAAGTACACTGAACAAACATTTGAGCCATCCAGTTCTGCTGCAGTATTACTTGAAATCAAGTAATGAGTAGAAAGATTATTGGACTAGAGCGATGGGCACATTTATAGACCATTCACAAATGCTGGAGGCTTGAGAACCAGAAGGGCTTTTTCTACATGCTATTTTGGAAATCACTGAAAATCTCTTGCATCAGAACCAGCTTGACAGAAAATTAGGTCAACAGAAGTGTTTTACCATTACTTCAGTCAGCTTTCTGCAGGAATTGCTGTGTTGCTAATAAACCAAACACCAGAAAATTGAAATCAGAAATGGTTGTCATGTAAGAATTGCATTGGGAGTGAATCCTCAGGCCCTTAACAGGCTGCACTCACCTGTCAAACTTTTCTCAGATGGTGTCATGGCTGTGGGACTCGATATGCCTCTGAATGGACTAAAAAACCCAGAAAGGCTGGCTGCATAGCCTGTTAGTCCTGCTTTTTAAGAAAATTTCTTAGCCATGAGCAGATCTGGGTGCACTCAAACCTCTCAGTTCTGCCCCAAACCAAACATTTCACCTGAAATGCTAGTGAACACAACTCCGGGTAAACTATGAAGGTCAGTGAGAGCTCAAATCCTGATTAAAGAGCAAACAAAACAAAACTTCGTGTTGCCCATCCCATGTTATTTAGTACCTCCCAGCAATTCTGCACCAGGATGACTCTGCTGAAAGGCTGCACAAACTTTATCAGGCAAGAGCCTGGTGCTGTGTGTGAACAGTTTTTCAGTAACACCTTCAACTACTGACGAACTGTGGTTAGTGGTAGTTACTGCAACCATGTAATGTTTGTTCATCACACTTTTATGACACAGATGCTTTTAGGCCACACAAGAGGTATTAAGATCTTGCATTACCTTACCACATGTAGCTTGAAAACACCTTCTGATGCTCAGAAATACTTGTGAACAGAAAAATTAATTCATTCCTGCAAAACAAGGCAAATATAAGGACAGATAAGCCAGAACAAGTTAGGGAAACTCAAATGTTCCTCTATTAAAGGAAACATTTGTCAGCCACTTTAGGCCATGAGATTGCCTAACTGAAAGTACCCACTTCATTCAAAAATAATCACAGAAGTAGCGAAGTAGGAAAAAAGATAAAACTAATTTTAAAAACGTAGAAGTTTAGGGCTTACTGTAGGGATCTATGAACACTGTAACGTGTGGTTTTCATAATCCATCTGATATTTACACGTGTAAATACTTGCATCATCTATAAACAGTAAAGAACAACACCCCAACTATTTTTCAAGGTGATGTGAGAGCATTTGTATGACTTTCAACAGAGTAGTCAGATGAATTATGACCATGTTTGTTTAGAATTTGTTCTCTGAATGTTGGCAGGAGAGACTATAGAAATAGACAACCAGATACTGGGAAACACCAGTATGTTCCACATTTGTAGCTTATTGATCAGACTCTCAAAATTGCCTGGCTCTTTTTCAAATGTGAAGCAACCCCCAATGTTATTGGGGCATTTAGCAATTCCCATGGCTCTTTTGTTATCTGAATGAGAACACAGGTCTCCACATGCAACTACTCCTCTCTCTAAAACAGTATCAGAGGGGGAAAAAAGAAATAAAAATTATGAAAATAAACATAAGTAAAACAGAACAAATGGGCAATCAACAGATAAAAGAGAGTGGTTTTGAGTCCAGACAACCAGGGCCTACAGCACAGGTGCTAAATGCATGAAAATCATGTTCCTAAAAACAGCATACAAACTAAAAATTACCCACAAACTAAAACCAACCCAGCTGTCTGGGTGTGCAACCAGCTTTCTGCACCAGGAATCCCCAATCAGCTGATTTTAGAGATATCCTTGGAATAGTGATGAGGATACTTTAAGAAACAAACAATTCCTTCAATGTGGTGGCTTTGGTCCGAGTTAGGGGTTTTTTTTGACTCTGATCTCAACCAATGAAGATACCTCAGCATCTTGCTTTTGGACATACATTTTCAAGAGCAGGGGGAAGGACAGCACGGCTTGTGAATATTGCTCTACTTGTTGAGAAAGGCTTGCTGGCCACGTGAAAAAGTAATCTGAAAAGAGAACACGTTTTGGAACGAGTCTACACTGAAATGGAAGGCAGAAATGTATATAAATTAAACCCTATCAGTGTGGAATTTAGTTATTTTTAGTACTCTGGGAGCCAGTTAACTAGACAAGATGAAAAAGCCATTACAAAGTGGAATGTCTCACTGAAACATGGGGCAAAACAGTTACAGAAGCCTGAAAACTCGGTTTAATTAACAAAATAGCTTCAAATCCACAGAGCTCATAATTCCGAGGTAAGCAGCACCAATCCAGGCCCTGAAATCATTCAGGGAGTCTCTGGGAGCAGGTAAGTTCTCCAGACCCATGTGCACAGCCTGAACCCCTGGACTTCTTCTCAGTGACAGAGAAACCTAAAAATTTGGCATGATAGGGCTGTGCAAATTCTGCTGGACCATTTCAGATTCTGCTACTTGTAGTCAAATTATAACGTGGCTAAAATTAATACAGAAAACTGAAGATAATTTTAAGCGAACCATGAAACTCACTCATTCCAGTAATGGAAACATCTGCCAACTTCAGCTATCAAATCTCATTTTCAGGCAGGTGTTCAAACAATGGAAGTTCACACATTTCTTTTAAAAATGTCAATGAATTAATGACAGGTCACCACTGATTAGCACTCCTGGCAAACATTAATATAAACATAATAAATAATATTAATCACATTAATATAGCCATTCACCTATCCAAAGGAAAAGGCAAATATTTCATGTAATGAATGCCTTAATATTGGACATTTTTATCCAGTGATAAAATTGGATATGTATGATATGTGTATGATACAAAACAGATCCTTAACAGTGAAGGTAGATTCCATTTTCTAAATAAAATTGTAAGTTTACCACTACTCAGTTTCCTCTGTCTAGGCTGGAGATATTCCTCACAGCTGTGTTCTAATACAAGCTAAAGTCTCCTGGTTCTTATTTGTGATTGTTTGGTGGGGTGGGATTTGGCAATCCAGATACTTTAGCTGATTGTACATTTGGGTAATTTTATTGTAATTTTTTTTAACCCCCAACACTTATGATCAGCTTAAGGATTTTGTTTTAAAGGCCCTAAAGAAAACATAATTCAAACAGATTGGACTCTGTAGTAAATACATCTGGTTTATTTATAAATAAAGCAACAAATTCTGAAAGAAAGACTTCATTGATCATTTTCAGCTCAAGTTTCGGGATTGATCTTCAAAGGCTACTTTAAAGAGAGTTTTTTTAGATCAAACACGGACAACATGAGGACGTAACTGATTTGTATTCCACTACCTTGACAACCTGCCTCCTTAATCTCTTTCATTTTCTCATAAGCCATCCACAAAGCCTTGGTACCCTCATAAGGGAGGACACTTCTGCAGAGTGCATAGACACTTGTGCCTCTTACAGAAGCTATAGCTACAGATATAAGAGCATACCAGAAAATGCTCATATCCAAGAATGACTTGGACTTGAACATTATTAACTTAAAAATAAAATGGCTAAGTGCATTCACCATTCATCAAATCAAGTCAGGAACAGCTGTCAGAAAATAAAACTGACATGCAGGGGATCCTCAGCACTGACTTTTTAAACCTCTACAATCATAGTGCTAGAGTCCTTCATTTCCTCCACTCTACAAACAAATTCACTTTCCACTTTCACATTCTTCTGCTGCCTTTTGGTCACATTCACTGCTGAAGGTTAACCATGAGTCTTAAGACAACAGGATATATATCTGACACTTCCTTTAGGTGGAAAAATGTTTAATGCATTAAGGGCACAAAAAAGGCTGGTGCCCTTGAGTGAGCAATTGAATCAGGATAAAATAAAGGTCACTGAGAATTAAAATAAAACAAATATCTGTCTGTCTGCATAGAGGCTCAGTTGTGCCCTTAGTGTACCCCCGTAGCGACTGTCACTCATTCTTTACACTAAAAAAAATGTAAGAGGCCAGTCTGCTGCAGCAGAGAATTAAAAGAATTCAGAGATTAAGGTATTCAAAGGTGGAGATAAAAGGTGCATTTTAGTGACAGTAACACTTGTGATCTAATGCCAACATATAAGCACAAGCAGAGCACAAAGAGCAAACAAAGTGAAGCCATCCTGAAGAAGGCGTGCAAGGTTAATCATGGGGTGTGATCCTGTTCTTCTTAAACACAACTGCATCATCACTCCCATGTACTACAGCATTTAAAATGATTGTGGGTTTTTTTTCTTTTTCTTTTTCTTTTTTTTTTTTTTTTTTGGTAAACTTCCAGAGCAACAGTGAAGGCTTATTCATCCTCCTCCCAAGCCATGAGAAAAATCAGGCACAGGAAAAGTTATTTAAATCTGCTCCTGATCGACAAAACACTACTGCTACAGGGAGCACAGAGTCAATCTGAAGACAGCAAAGGAGCACCAGGGATTGTGCAAAGCATGAAGAAAGACAGAAGATGTTCGCAGGCCCTCCCTACCCGCATGCCCTTACACACTGCACAAGTGTCTCACCATGTTTGAGAGATGAGAGCCCCAACACAGATTTTCATAGATTAGAACCAAGGTAGTAGCAGTGTTTATTTTCTCAACTACATTATAGAATTTTTCCTCATGTTGCAGGAAATGAATTTAAAGAAAATGTGAAATAAATGCAAATAATGGCAGTTCTTATGTTTGTACAAAAAGCCCTAAGCTTTTTAAATGCAATTTACGTGCAAGGAGACAAAAGGATTTTGAACTCTTTAGCAAAAAACAGCCCAAGGAAAAAAAAGGTGATTGAAAAGAAATTACATCCTGGCTCCACGTAAATCGTATTATAGACAGCTAGTTGTCCAATAGGAACACTTTGCACTGTGATACACATCAAAATAAATCTAATTACCCTTAAAAATCAGAGAATCTGTAAGTTTACCTAAAAAACAGGAGATGAGCTTTTAATTGTTTTCACTGCAGACACAAACAAAAGACACTGATTAACTTACTGGGCTTAAGAGAGGTAATTATTTTGCAGCAGACGCATCTGTAAAAGCAATTCTGTAACAGCCCCAGATTTAATCTGCCTTTGTTTTATGAAGACCATCTGCACAAATTATTTTTTGCCTTAGATTTTAGGTTTTGAGATGAACTCTGCTCAGACAGAATGCAAAACTCAATTACACCTCGGTATCAGGAGCTCCTGATGCTAGAGACACATGCTACAGACTAATGAAGTCTAATGAAAGCTCCCTAGCTGAAAACACAGTTTCATTTCCCTTTAAAATAAAAAGTAACACACTCCCCAGTTTTTTTAAAATATTGAAAAGATAACGGAACAGATTACTGAGCACACATGAGAATATTTTAAAAGTTTTTTGCCTGGAACCAAGCTAAGATGTATTGTAATAAAATACTCTCTTACAGTGAATGTTTCATTCTGCAATATTATCCAAAGAGTAGTGCATCTAGGTAATAACATTCTGTTACACTCTAAATCCACAGACTTGAAAAAGTGTTTAGCAAGAGATGCCAGTATCTTCATATCAACTTTCCCAATGTTGTTTCCCAGATCACTGCAGACTGCAGCACTTATACCCTACTCTCCGCATGCTCAGGGGTTGCAGGGAAGGAGAAAAGTGCAATATTATCACACAGTAAGTGTGGATGAGTGCAGACATTCATGGCATGACCCCAGTCCATCCTAACCCAGGTCTCGAGTCTTTCCCCAGCAGCCACTAGATTTTGCAGTTCTCCCACACTGACCACCTCAGCAGTGGGACTGGGCTAGGGGCTGCTTCTTCTTGAGGGGTTGGACTAGATGATCTCCAGAGGTCCCTTCCAACCCCTATCATTCTGTGATTCTGCGATGAGAGCAAAGCAGACTGCGCTGCAGAGCTAGCAGTCAAAAAGATGGGGAGACACAGGGGTCAGCATAAAGTAATGCCATAGGTTAAGCCATCAGACAGGGCTGCAAACTCAAGCCTCCAAAACACTGCCCCAAGCTCCCTCCTCCGGATCACCAGCCTCACAAGCTATTTAACTGAAAAGGCTGGCTGCAACCCAACACGCCAGCTCGCTGTCACACTCGTGCGTCATGTGGCACAGCCCTTACTCCCCTCGGATTTGCTGCCTCTGACCCAGACTGTCCTAAGTTCTTTCTGTTCTCAGTGTACTCTGTGCTGCATTTCATGTGGGGCAACACGGTGCCCCAGCTCACCAGCATCTGTTTTATGATGGACTGTTAGACCAGCTCAGGGTTATTTGGCTGGCTTTGACACTGGGCAGACACACAAGCAACTCAAAGCTGCCGGCCTGCAGGGAACACTCTAGCTCCAAAACAAGGGCCATACGGTTCAGCACAAGAGTCGACTACGAAGAAAAAAAAAAAGTCCTCGTGAGCAGAATGACAATTGGAGTCTCCAAAAAAGCAGAGGAATCCTTCTTTGGACAGCTTTCCCACCAATACTTTTAGCCAAAACCTATTTGCCTTCACCATTATTTTAAAGGTGAGGTCCAAGGTTCAAGGCAGGGCAGGGTGTATCAGTTTCGGCAGTTTTGACAGAAGCACTAGCTGTGTGTGACCACCCTTCCCCAAATGCATTAACAGCTACTTCTGAGAAACCTAGTCACCTCCTAGGCAAGACTTGAACTCTTCTCCAAGCACCTGTACCCGTGCCCCTTCACCTGTGCCCCTCCACCAGCACTCATCTGTCGCGCATTTAGCGCCTGGAGCTCCACACAGGTAGGAAAAGTGCAGTAGGTTTTATTTATTCAAATTAATCCACTGAATGAACTATACCATCCACGCCAAGTCTTCTCCAATGGGCACTAAGCAGAATGATTTCAGAAGGCATCCACAGGGTAAGACACCGTACAAAATGAAGTGATCAGTACTCGCTTCCATGCACTCCTTTGGACGCACACGCTCTGGAGGCTGTCACATGCTGTATGTCATCCAGCCCCAAGAGTGCTCTTTGTATCAAGGCATAGCTAAGGTAAAACAGATGGTATATTATATTGCATCTCCTTTGTCTCAGTTTTTTGCCTTTAAGCAGGAATTAATGCGCACCAAAGCACATTCGGGACAGTGATGTTTTTTCAAAGACTGCACTGAGCTTTAGGGAATGTTCACGTGAACGTTAAGGAAACCAGAGATGTTCCTGCAAGCACTCCCAGAGGGAAAACAAAGACGGTTTGGGGCAAAGTGTTATAGAAAAGGACAAAGCAAGAGTTAAATCAGCATAGTCACACAGATGATGTTCTAACAGATGCAGAATTGAGAGTATTAACCTCATCTCCATTGTTACTCGTTACTAACAGCAGCAAGAAGAGGCAGGGACAACTACCCTACAATTTTAGGGAGTTATCACCAACCACACATACTTCTGGACACCATTTAAGTTCCATAAGTAGTTCAGCTCTTGTCTAACTAGTTATGTTTTGCGATAACATGCAGTGATGGTAACAACCTATCTGGCATGATCATGGTCCAGCCACAAGAAGAGGAAACAGACCGAAGTGTGCTACTTGGCACACAATCCCCTTTCCCATTTTGGTCCCTCTCACTGTCACAGCCTTACTGTCAATACAACCAGCCACAGGTAAGGGCAATATGCCTTTCCAAGTGCATTATTCCACAATAACTGGACTCTTAAGTAAAGTGTTCTAGGTAGATGAGCATCTGGAATATTGAGCTGATAGCTGATATATTCATATTGCCAGTAACATCCATTTTAGAGTCCCTACAGTGTTTATGCTCACAGCATTACTCTTCCTTGCGCAGGCAAGAAAGGTGCAAAGAGGGAAAGCCTGGCGGGTACTACGCAGCAGTAAGCTGTCCAAGCAGAGCAGTGGTGTGGCTGCAGTGTTCAGCCAAAGCTTGAGTCCTTCTCTGGTCCCTGCACCCCTAAAGATGATGGGCTCTGCTTCTGCTTCATTGCTTGGTCCCTTCTTCCATCACAGGTGGAAAGGCAGTATCGTAGCCAAGGCACAGGGATATTCAGATACATATTCAAACTCTCCACCTAAGTTTCAAGCAACAGGCCACTTCTGTGGCTCATTCATTAGTGACTAAAGCAAGAGCAATTAGGGATACTATGGTGTCCCGAGGAGAAGTAAAATCCACAGGAACACGTTTGTTCCTCAGAGAGGAGCACAAACAACTGTTTTCAAATTGGCAGTAATTGCTGTTTTGCAAAAGGAAAGCCCCAGACACATTATCAGATGCAACAGCTTCCAAAACGGCAGCGAAGCCTGCTTACTTTCTCATGCAGTAATCAAGGGAGGGAACCAGATTCCTGCAACAAGCCAATAACTTGCTAGCTGAGAAAAGCTATGGAGGTCTGTTTGAGAGGTGAGGAGAAAGGGAGGGTTCAGCTATTGCCTGGCAGGGCTTCAAAAAGCTTGAAAGACTCAGAGTAAATCCCTTCACTGAGCCTGCTGAACCAAACCAAGCTTCCTGTCTTCTCTCAAATTTGGCCATCCCAACTGTTTTGGGATCATTCTGGTCTTACTAATACCTACTCCAGGAGCTCACAGGAATCAAGATGAGCAGGATCTCGAGGCATGTAGAATTATAGTATTTCTAAGCAGGCCAAATTTGACCCTAGCCACAGCAGTACAGCTGTGTAATAATGCGTTCCTTTCCACGACTTAGCTGCAAAGAGAACTTGGCCAAGTTTGATCACTACACATTCGTTTAGTACCAGTTTGGCAAGGCAAAGTCTGGCTTTAGTGCACAAATGAGAAAAGGTGAACTGGCAGGAGAGACTCCTGCCAGATCCTTTCAGAAGGATCTCCTTCTGAAATCATCTTACTCTTAAGAAGTGGTTAGACTGGTTTGTTGTTTGTTTTCTTAACAAGAGGATCGAGAGCAGGGAAACCACCACCTATGACCCAGAAAGCACACCGTCACACTTCAACACAAATGCAGTTAGACACTGGCATCTAGAAACAGCACAGCGGTTTTGTGCTGCGCTACAGGAAGATTTTGGCAAACTAAGGATGTAACAAAGCAGGTTACTAGTCTGAAGTATTAAAACCAACCACACGCACTTTTTAAAGGTGGATTATTGCCTGAAAGATACCATTAGGTTTTATAACACCTCATTCTATGACCAGCTCTTCAGCATGCTGTAGAGATAGCAGTCGACTGGAAGGTTCATCCACAAATATTTCATTGCCGTGTACTGTTAATATGAGAGAAGTCAAGAAGAATTTAAGTGACTGAAAATTTTCTGCATGTGTGTGGAAATAGCACAGGCTAAACCAGCATTTTGTTTTCTGTGTGAAGAATCCCATTTGCCAACAATGCATGTTCAGCCTCTTTCACCACGTGGTTTAACTCATCCTGGTGCACAAGTGTTTCACAGTTGCTAGTTATGGAGCATGATGCTTACATTCTGAACATCAGATCCAACTTTCAAGCTCATTTTTGCTTCCACCCTCTGCAAAAGAATGACTCCTTTCTCTTAAGAGAAAAAAATTCAGAGCTAGATCCTCAGGAGGAATAAATCACTGTCTCCATTAACCACCAGTGGATTGTTGAAAGCTAATAGCAATACGCATCTTCTTAACAATGCAAAAATATTTCCCTTTATATTCCAAGATTGCTGGGCTGAAGAATACTAGTATTTCCTCACATTCAATTTAACACAGGAATGAAACCCACTGGTGCAAACTCAGTGACTCAGCCACTGGAGCTAACTTCACTTCTGGAATGCTGCCACAAGCTCTGCAGATGATTCACACGCACACACATGCTATTAGACAAGTGCCTCATATAAAATAATAATTAACAGCAATAACAACCATCCTACCACAAAACACTTGTGCAGCATGAAACTGATTTTCTCAGGTTCTTTTATTTTGCATCTTCTGTTGCCTTCATTATATTTTAATTAAAACTGCACCAGGGGAAAAAATAACCTAGGAATAACCTCACTAGACATCCAGAGAAGAAGCAATATAGAGTAAATTCAGCTTGGATTGCAGATGGTAACTCTGTAAATCAGCTTCTGCTTCAATTCAGCACTTCAACGGAAAGTTGAAGCTCAACCCTTCAAGAAATTGCTACTGAACTATAAGATACCATGAAACAGATCTCACTTGTGCCACACCACGACCAGGAGCAAAGATCACATATTTCTCTGCAATCGTTATAGGCCGTAACTGCTTAAATCCTTAAATTCAGAATAAGTTTGTACTATGAACAGTACAGAATGACTTGGGGCTAGGCACCAGGCCAGCACATTAAGGGTGAGTATTCCTTAGGTCTGTATAAGTTACCATATTTTTGATTAATGCTATCTGTGGGTTATCCATTAACAAAGTAAAATACCACTGTAAAAATTACTCATGCACAAATACAACCTAAGCTGTGGATCAAAAATGAGTTTGTCCCCTCCTCCAACTCTGCATTGCATGCTTCTATTCCAACAACCCCCTCCTGCTTCTGCTTTTAAGCAGGTTATCCAAGGATTTATTTTCAAGGAACAGTATTGAAGAGGTACAGACTACTGAAGACAAGTAGTACACTTTAAAGCACCAGTATCAGCTTTGCCATCTGCAGAATGGGAGTATCTCTTAGTCTTTTCTAAAGAGGAAAGGAAGGAGGTGCCAAGCAGGATTAGATCAGAGGTGTATCTAGGCTAGCATGTCCCCTCCACTTGTGGTCTGTTCTAGGTGGCAACAGGGAAGTGTGGTAATGGGGATATGTAGGTGTGATCTGACACTTGAAATTAGGCAGCGATTAGTACAAACCTTGAAACACCACCCTAGGTATCCAATATCTCAGCAACATTTGTGTCAGCAAGAGTTATTGACTTAGCTTGTTCTTATCATCCAAATCAGTGTATAATCCCCTTCCTTAATACTGCTAAGCTTTTGGCCTTCCTGTAGCACTGAGTTTTATAATCTAATTACCTGCTGTGTCAGGAAGTGCTTCATTTTCATTCTACTACCTTTCCTTTTCCTTGTCTTCCAACACATGCAGAACCGACATCCAGATTCCTCTCTACATCATTAGTATTTTCTGGATTTAACTTTCTTTAAAAAAACAGTACAAGTTTTGCATCATTCTTTTGAGATAGAAGTACGCATATAAAACAGACCACTATGGAAGCACCAAAGCCCCCATCCATCTACAAGACGTTACAGTGTACTTGCCTGCTTTCCCAAGCTTACTCTTTTCTGGTTCATTTTGTCTGATATTTTCAGATTTAAAAAAAAAACCAACCACGCAACAAACAACCTTTTTTCTGTCAGGCATCACAGCCTATACAAAGCTGGGACCTCCTTTAGTATTAACACGCATGATATTACTTACTTAGAGATGTATAAAATACTGTGGGCATTTATGGAAGGTAGGAATGCCAAGGGCTTACTTTCTTGACAAACAAAAATAACTTTAGGAATCAGATCACCTCTACAACATAGGCAGCACTATCTTTATAAAATACAGTCAACTTGCAAAACCTGAGCCACCACTCACTTCCATCTCTACCCGGGAACGAACACGAACAGAGCACAGCTAGAAATCCCTCCATATCCTGAAAAGAACAGCAAGAAGCACATAGCACAAAATATTGTCATTTACTTGCCAGTGCTTATTACAGCAATAAATAACCAGCTGCCTGCTACCCTTCACATATACCCTTACCATGCAGGCTTGCTGTAAACACAGAAACACTGCTCAGCCTGACAGCATTCCATCTGTCTGAGGAGGGATAGGATTTATAGGTATATATATATGTGCATGCATAAGCCAGCCAAGGGGCTCAGCTACTATGAAATCTACAGCATACATCACCAAGAAGGAAGGGGGCGGGGAGGGGGTTGTTAAACTCATGAAATGAAGGAAGAAATCAGACACAGGAGGGCTCCAGGATAAAACTTCATGTACTATAACCCACACTGATGCTGAATCACTGGCCTATGTTGTTTTGTTTAGAAAAGTATTGTGGATGATGAAAGTGTGCTGTATTTTATACTCACAGTCTGCTACTAAAGGGTTATGAGTCACTATTTTTTTGTGCCTCATCAGCTGCACACCAGTGAGCTCAGTGAAGTAAAACAGAGAAACAGGCAAAAAAATTGAGGCTTGAATTAAGACACAGAGAACTAGCTTAAATCCAGTGCCAGACCCCTCACTTAAAGTCATTTATTTTTTTGACAGGTGCCTGAGCTGGGAGGCTTTAGGAATATTTCATCTGGACCCAATCCATGTAGTGTGGTCCAAGCCTTATGTTACAGAGGGGAGGCAAGAAGACATTAAGAGCAGCCTGGGAATGCAAAGGTAGGAACTAAATAACTACACAGAAAACCAGAAAAAAACTCCACAGTGATCCCCACAATCCTGGGATTAATCCAGACCTCATCACTGCAGAGAGCAGGGACCTCTAGTCAGAAGATGGTAATGGTCATCCAGGCAGTAGCGCTATGTCCTACCTCATGACACAGCTATGGAGCATCCCCTGCAACGCTCCAGGCACTTGGATCCACCGTAAGATCTACTCACACACAGGAAACGAAGACATCCCTGCCCACAGCATCCTGCTCAGCTCTTACTCCAAGTTTGCCATGGCAGAACTGGGTAGGAACAAGTTGCATCCTCTCACAGCAGCAAGTCTGGCCTGTACACTAAGCAGAGTCCTGGGAGCACAGCAAGGAATATAGCTTCTCATTCCGACAGCACCAGCATCCCTTTTTTCTCCTCCTCCCTGCCACCAGCCACAGAGGATTCCCTGAGATGCGTTTCTCTGTTGGCAATTCACAGCAGCACTGAAAGAAGCTTCAAAGTCAGGGAATAAAATCAGAAGCGATAAGAGACAATGGCAATCAGGGCAGATGTATCTGTTTTCTCTTGCTGCACTTCAAAGAGAACTGTCAGTGCAGAGCCTTTTGGGTCCAATAAACTCTAGATCATTTTTCTAGCACGTAGTCACACTATATGTCTGAGAAAAGGTCTGAATGATAGAGATAAGTGTAGTGAAAGCCTCCCATCATTAGTGTAACAGATGCCCAAAAGCGTCTCAACTTCATACATAGGATTTCAGTCTCTGAGGGTCCTCCAAGGCATTTTATGTAATAGGACAGGTGAATCTGACACATTACAAGGCAAAACTCCTACATTTAGAATCAGAGTGGGGCAGGGGGAGGGTAAAAAGAGTAAAAATCTTGCTGATAGAGTAATGAAGAAACGTCCTTCATCACTGTACGAGTTCACTGCTTAGGCCATGCAGGTAATTCATACAGGCTCATATACCTTATCTCAGTGACATTCAGAAATGCTCAAGAGACACCAGTATTTCAGCATGCAGCGCTCTGCCACATGTTGCTTACAGAAGTTATTGCTGTAAATTGGTAACAAAAGAACATTCTCTGATTATTTATTTATGCAGATCCAGGGGGCTGTTTGCTATCTCAGCAGTAATGATGATGAATTACATAAAAGCACCATCAGAGTGGGAGGAACACTCATGTACAAACATGCTCCAACATATGGCATGAAGCAAACCACTGCCTTTCCATGGTCTGCACCAGAGCGCAAAGCTTCTCAGTGAGAGCAGCAAATGCAGGTGAAACGTGCATCCACCAGGGGCATCCACCAGGGGCATCCACTTGAGAAAAATCAAACAAATTAAAGCCACTGACAGCAAACCAGCATATTTAAAAGAATGAACATGGAAACAAGAGGTTTTAAAGAGACTTAAGGAGCAACATTTCTTATTTCTGCATATCAAATTTCCCCTTAAACTACAAATGCTGCTCACAACTGGACTGGAGGTGATATGCTCCAGAGCATCTGATTAAATGTGTGAAGCTCAGGCTTTACTGGAAGCTTTACAGCACTGTTACCCAGGTTCTCTGCCTTAGGTATAGGTATATTCAGACCAACGTAGCTATAGTGCTTCCCCAAACACCCAAGCTAACCTGGGTGACCCACACAGTGCCATGCTACGAAAAAAAATAACCTGGCAGGCTGGCACAGGATGGCCTCAGCATGGCTTTCCAAGCCAGTTTGCTCTTTTTCATTGTTCTGTCCTAGCCAGACATCCTTCATGATTTAAATTGGGATTTTTAAGCCATTTTCACAGATTTTTACCACCCACACCTAAGTGATGCAACTGACAAGCTGAGACACCAAGGCAGGCTCTGCAGACAGCAGGGAAGGGTAATGCTGGTTTTACATAACAAAGTTATCAGAGTAATTTCATGTTTTGACACTTGCTGGCTGCTCTACACAGATATAGACAACTTGGGTTGTTTTTGCAGTATCTGCACTACAACAAGACCATAATGCCAAGCTGCAAACAGCAGCTTTATTACACAAGAAAGGAGCCAACATCTTAGGAGCCCCACACAAAAGAATGTGACATTGATGAAAAGATGCCATGAACAAGGTAACAGGAACAGTCACGGTCCCATACAGCTTTCCCCAGTTATTTCAATTACTGAAGGATTCATGGCATGCATTTTCACTTTTCTTCAAGAAAACATAAAGTACTTTGTGGAGGTGTTTCAGCTGTACAGCAGCTCTTGCTCTCCCAAGTGACTGAAAACATTCCTGCACACACCATCACGTTTCACAGCTGCTATTGCTGTATTACTGTAGCACCTTATTATAAAAATGCATATCCTGGCTTACAGGCCTCATGATTGCTTTGTAGCTCCTCCTCTCCAGCTGTTAAAGAAAACTGGAGTTCACTCCAATTGTTTCCTACAAAAGATGATTCTCTTCCCTAAAAAGAACTAAAAATGGGACAAGTCTAACCTGGAAACCCTACAGCAGGGTCAGCAGGAGCTATAGTCCAATCACTTTATGTTCTCCTCTGTGGTCTTCGCCCCTGGTGTAGCTCTCATGTCTGTGAAACTTTTCGTGCAAACTTCCTGCATGATTTTAAAGCTAAAAATACACCCTAGAGATCTGGGTCTTTTTTAAAAAAAGGAAGCCAACCCTCTTTTCTCCATAGTAGTAGAGAAAGTGAACTTCTTTGCCTCTCAATGTTTCAAACATAGAGCACTCACTGCTCAGATATACATTGAAACTTGGTTCATATTATCCTTGTTTAGACACATACCAGCACAAAAAACCCAACCCAACTTTTACAGGAACACAGCATTGCAAGAGGGATGGAGCACTTGCTGGATTTCACATCAGAAAGGAGAGATGAAGGGAACCAGACATTCAGTCTACTGTGGGGAGGGGGCATCTCCCAATCCAGCACAAGAGTAGATTTGGAAGGATGCATTCATCTCCAGGACCTCCTCTCAGGTGTCACAGCCTCTGTACATCAGATCACGGCGAAATCCTGTCAAAGCTTTAGCGTTATAAAGAAAAGGTCACTTTATGAAATCCTCTCCTATGGGCCTCTGAAGAGAGATTCTCAAAGTTGGGAAACAACACAGTGGAGAAGGAAAGTCTGCAGCACGACCTTCCTCCAGACTCTGCAAAGAAGCCTTGGGAGAAAAACCGATGATTGTGTCCTTCTGCTGCACACAAGTGGCACCCAAATTCACTGCTACATCAGGAAAGCAGAGGACACTCTCCCAGCCCTCTGTATTTTGCTTGGTGAAACACTTTTTGGATACCTGGACCCAAACAACACAAACACACTAATCAATAGTCACTTCTCAATGTTAAGTAGTACAGCTATGGAGGGTTATCTAGGAATTCAGCACATAAAAACCTAAGTTGTCTGAAAAAGAGGAAAATACTGCAGGTAAAATGGTAACCCAAGGTGACGGGCAAAGAGTGAATGCTGCCCACCTCCCACACATGTGTAAAATATTCTCTTTATGACTGCCATTGCTATCCATCCTCCCATACCCTTTCAGACCCACAATTACATGAGTAATTGTTCTTAGAGCTCCTGAGCTTCAAAATGATGACAAAATGAATCAAAACCTATTAGCTAGAGATCAAACAGCAAAATCCATTTTGCACAAGCTTCCTGGCCTCTCCCTCAATCTCACAGACACTTTAATTTCCTCCTTCCCTTTCCTGAATCCTGCACTTTCATTCAATCCATATCCTTTCTATTGGCACTTCAGCACCCTTGCACAGTCACAATATTGCTGAAAGGAACAGAGTCAAGCAATGAAGCAGATGAGGATCTCTGCAAGAGCAGCCTGTGCTTTCAATTCCAATCGTGTGAAGGAAATGGCTCCCGCTCCTTGCTCAAAGCCAGCACCTTAGTGAGAAGCAAGTGGTAAAAACAGTCCCTGGGCAAGATCGAGCCAAGGAGGCAAAGCAAAGCATTTACCGCTTCTATCAAAATCTAATAGAACTTTAAGAATTTATAGTACAGCTTTGCACTAAAATAACTGCCACAGGAAATAAGAATCTCTAACCCCTGCCTGTGACAAGCTTGTATTGCAGCAGGCCAGAATCCACTGCTCTGGAGCATTCAGTAAAACCCTTGCAGCCATTCACAGAAGCATGGAAGAGCACCAAAACCAGTGCATGAAACTGGCATCAAGGGCATTAATACATTTTGGAGTCAAGTTCTTGAAGGACTACACAAAGAATGATATTTACTTGCTGAAATATTGTTCTAGGCCATGGCTTCCATGCTGGCTAACTAAAAACGTGCCAGATGCCACACAGACCTGTTAACATAGCCTTTCCCTGAAGATTTTGGAGTCCAACTAGAGACAATCTACAGACAAATTCATTTCAGATGGGAGCTCAGTGTAGTGAAGGCAGCCATCCCAAATGGACCTTTGTTTTACAGGAGATTATGGTTTCCTCCAGCGGCATCAGCTGACTGCTAAGAACTGGCATTCAGTTGCTTCAGGACAGATCCACCTCCACTGATGACTCCAAGGGGCGAGGAACAGATATAATGTTTTAGAAAAACCTGAGTAAGGGTACAAAAAAAAAAAAGCTTCAAGCACAGAAGAAACTTCGCACTACACACACAATAAAAGCCTGTTTATGTAACAGGGAAGCCCAGGGAAGCACGCATTAAGAAGGAACCCAAAGCAAGCATCAGCTTTTCGGCCATGTCTGCACTGCATTTTGCAGCTTCGCAGAGCCAGTAGCATCTGGCAAAGACACCCTCATCCTGACCTGATTTCAGTCTGTATCTCGGTCAGTAAGAATTCTTGAGGCCTTCTTGTACTACCTTAGAAATTCTTATTTGTGCCCATAATATTTAATGGCATCGTGGTAGTTACAAATGATGTCTGAAAGCTTTATAGAATCTAAATTTGACTATCATTCCTCTGTAAAACACATACTTGAATGGTTCCTGTTCCAAATCCACAATTTTCCAACTCAAAGGAGTCCACACCTGCACTTCAGAGGTTGGAAACTGGTTCATAAAGAACTGAACAAAATCTTTTTCTCCGTCATTTATTTTCAAGATTTAACTCCTTCATATTTAAAGAGCTAACACTCACTAATGGGCCTGGTAAGAGAAAACAGCATTGGCATAAGTATGTCCAAAAGTGCCTCATAGCCACCTTAAGAACCATTTCCATAATGACATTATTGCAGTCTGAATTAGATTAGGTCACAGCAATGGACAAACACTGATAGCTATGATGAGAGAAATAAAAGCCCAGGTTGGAATGACAGTTTAGATAAAGATAAGGAAGAAATGGCCCGCAGGGACTTTTACACCAGTCACAGGGCACAGCGATATTAAAAGACTCCAGTCTCACTGGTGGCAGACACAGCTCTACATACCTATTACAGGTCCCACTGTCTGGCACTGTGTGCCGATAGAGTGGCTGTTATTGCCAGGAAATGAACTAGGTCCCCTCTCGCACCAGACAGCTGATAAAAGATTAATGAGATCTGAAATAGATATATACTGTTTGTATACGCCATGTGTGCGCTTCTTAGAGCTTTATGATATTCCATCGCTACCAGCCAGGCTGCTGTCATCAGTGTAAAGCATTCACAGTCGGTCATCTCCAGTAGAGGGAGCTTTAAGAAAAGCTACAAATGCATTTGTTATAATAATGAAATTAGCTATGTGGCACTTTGAAAGCAAGTACAAGCTCTTGTGCAGCCTCCTTTTTGAAACGAATGACAGTAACGGTTTGCTATCATGACATTTTACAGAGATAGGCAGATTCCCCTCCTCGCTTGACATTCAGTAAATCCCTGCGCTGGCTACTGAAGTAGGGTCACATTTATTTTCCTGAACCTCACTCATAGGCCTGGCTGACCTTCGTAAATCACTAAAACACTGTCTTCACATTTTAGCCTTGCCATTTCAAGTCTAAGCCAAACCCTTGAGCCTTATAACCAGGAAGGAACTGAAAACCACCTTGGAAAATAGAAGCACTACAAGCACAGCAAACATCAAAGGCAGATGCAGAGCAAACATTTTATTGAAAACTGAACCAGCAGGGTTTTGGAAGCAAAGCAAATAAAAACCATGAAGTTTCCTGAAATAAAAGTCCAGCAATAACAGTTGATCTAGGGATCACATTGAAGACTCACAGAACAGAGCATTCAGGACTTCTACTCTTTAATTACAGGCTGAAAGAGTAAATACTTCCATGCTGTTTTGAGGACCATCTACTGAAAGGTGTAACTTCTGGTATAAAAAGGACCACATTACCAGGAATTCACAGCAGGTAAGTCACTGTACATGGAAAATGGAGACATGTGGGAGAAAAAACACCCCCTGAATTTAGCACAGAATAGGAGACAAGGCAATGAAAACGCGAAAGCAAGGAATATTATAAGGGAAGGAATGAACAAAACATGTGAACAGACTACAGTGAACAAAAAGACCAGGAAAAGAGCAAAAGACACCTTTGACCTACCTGCAGGGATCCTAGCCTTATATTACTACGTAGTAAGGGACCTTTCAAGAGAGCACCTTTTCAAGAGCACTGTACTAGCACAGGCACAGTTCAGTGCCAAGCAAGGAAAGACTTCACTTCCTCCAACACAGGTACCAAACTGGGGAGGAGAGAACAAGAAAAAAAATCTAGTAAAACAACGCACAAAGAACTAAAGCAAGGACAGGCTGCTCTGAGCCATGTCATAGGCATTGTACTGTGCACAGTTCTTCTCCCCACATCTCTAAAAGGCCACTGAAAAGCTAGAAGGGACACACAGAAGGATAGCTTAAGGCTGCCTAAAGTCTCGGAATGGCTTTTCTTTGAGATAAAAATAAAAATACACCAGGTTTCTTTAGCCTGGAAAAATACAAGAGGGAGAATGTGTAAGATGTCTGTAAGACCACAAATGGCTTGGAGAAAGAAACAGCAGTGATCAGACACTGTTTCTTAGCCTGCAGGAACTCAGGAGATTAAGGGAATCAAAGGAAGCAAAAGATGCAAAACAAAGCCAATGGTTCCCCACAGTCCTACTCCCACATCGGGAGAGACAGAGAGGTCCAAAAGCAGTTAGACAAATTCCTGGAGGGAACATTCATCAGGAGCTAGTGACACAGTCATATGCCAGCTGTGGCCTCTTACCCAGAAGTCCTGGAAGCTAAAGGCTTGCAGGGACAGCATCACTTCTGTTTGTACTGCTCTTAAATATCATTTACCTGCTGCTGAAGACAAGTTACCACTCAAACGATCTTCACTCTGACCCACTTTGGGCATTCTCATACTACCCTGTCCTGCATTTTCTTCTTTGGAGACGCTTCCTATTGTATTGCGTGTCAATTAGAACTGACAAATCTAAAGCTGATTTGTGTGAGGCCTTGTCGATCAAACTCTGACACCTCATGTCTCCTGGCAAGATGGCTCAGTATTTGCAAATGAGGAATCTGAAGCATTTAGGAGAAATCTCCACAAAGTGAATGGTGTCTCAAAAAAAAAAAAAATCTGACACATTTTTGCACACAGGAAAACAAAACCTCGCAAAAAATCTTTTAGCAGTACAAGGGATGCAGCAGCATACTTTCAGTTAGCAAGCCTTGCTATGCATAAGCACATTTGGCAACTCAGTATCCAGGCTCTAGATCCCATAGTGCACCACAGCAACTCTGCATCATCGTCGGACATACGGACTTTACATTTAAAATGGAAAATAACCTAAAGAGTTATGAGCTACCTCAGAAACACGTCTTGTTCTCAATGGTAAACATGACGAACCTGTGCTCTGATTCATGGCTTAATGGTTCCGTTGGGAGTATTTACTGTTCCTTACTCTGAACCTTGTTCCACCTTCTCCAACCAAACAAGGACTTCCTTCAAAAGTTTGATGGGTGAGAGAGGTACAAGGTGCTGCTGGGCTTTGTTATGTCAGAAGGCTGTTAGAGACTTCACTGTCCTCTGTGTAGCAGGTAGCTATGGAGCACTGCCCCAGGGTGCTCTTCAGCCATGGGAGTGAGACACAAAGAGCCCACAGGTACAAAGAGACAGAGACCACAGCAGCGAGGAGCCATGCCTGAGATCACATGCCCAAGTTCTGCAGGGAGATGAGCAGACCAGAGGCAGTCAGCGTGACTAATCTGACAGGAAAAGAACTGTAATAAGGTGGGATAAGAGCAGAATTTGGCTTTGAACAAATACATTTAGTCTTGAACGTGCGCCACATTTGTTTGCCTCAACTCATTTACTGGTATACAAATCCTAGGTATATCATCACGCTTTAAATGCATGGCAACATCTTTGCAGAATGCTGATTTCAGGAAAAGAAAAAGACCACCTCTGGAAGTGTGGCTCAGATCACAGATCTAATCAGTTCTTTGCTACTAGATTTCACCTGAACTACTTCCTGGGTAAGAAACTGGCAAATCTTAAGGTGCATGCATCTTCAGCCACAAGGTTTCCCCCCTTCCCCATCAGGACTTAGCTAGCTAGCTTGAAGAAATCTGTCAATGCAACGCACAGAAAGTTTTCAGTTCTGCAGGGAGACAAGCAGCCAACTCCCTGGGCAGTCAGCGGAAACGCAGCCGCTCAGCTCTTTGCAGGGCTCTGCTCTACAGACCCAAACCAGTATTAGCTGGCATCAGCAGGGAGCTCTGGATCAGTCCCTACCTGTGAAAGTTACTATCCGGTACCAGAAACAAAAACTTCATCTCTGTCACACTTATCAGAGCTGGAGGAGCTCGAAATCCAGCACCACAAATAGATGCAAACATACACTATCAAAAAGAACCCCCAAACTACTACCCCCGGTTACCTTCTATGGATACTTAGTCTGTTGCACTTAGTAGTAAAAGGTGACTCACTAAGCAATGGTAATTTGTCAGGCCCATCCTAAAGCTACCATGTGGATGAGCTGTTAGCTCCTAGCTCTGCAGTAATCATGCAGTAGTTCTCAGTAAAAGACTACAGCATTGCGTTACAAATTTGATATAAAAACTGCTTAGGACTGGCTTTAGGGAAGAAACAAAACTCCTGCCAACATTTAGAACCACTTCGAAACATTTAGAAATCACTTCACTGTTTAAAGTTTGATGGGAGCATCCCAAATTGGAAATCAACCCATTCTGTTTCTGCCTCTACATCGAGAGGCTGGCAACGGTTTAATTAGCTTATAAGCTCAATTAACAACAATGAATGAAAGGAAACAATGGTGTTGGTCCCTCAAAGTCACCCCCAAATATATAAATTCCAAGCTCTGTATTGTGCCAGCACTTTCTGAGGATTTGGAGGTAACATGCAGAACACGTATTACGCTCCTTTCCACGTTGAAAGGCTTAGTGGATACAGCTGAAAGGGTGCCTAATGAGAGCGAACCTACCAAATCCTTTTCCTGGGAGAAAAAAAAAAAAGCTGGGTAGCAGAAGAAAACTCATTCTGAGCAGAACGTGCAACTCCAAACAAATCAATACAAAACCTCAGACTACAGCACAGAGTTGCGCTGCACAGCTGTTCCCCAGCATCTCCGAGAGACAAACTCCCAAGCTCTCCTTTACGCCCAGAACCGCAGCATTCAATCAGACAACTTCAGTGCACAAGCACAACTCCTTGCCTTTGTTACTGAAGCATTTCCTCTGGACCTGATTTCTAATTATTAATGGTTTAGTACAAACTGTTCATTTTCACAGAACATAGAGGCTCTCTGAAGCATTGCAGTCTAAAAGGCGAGCTGCATATCTGTTTTTTCCCTTACTGATAAAAGTATAGTGCTCTATTTCTCCTTAAAATAGGATCAGTTTTCTTCCTCAGACTATCTTTTTCTCTTGCAGGATTTATTTTTGGCTGGACACTTTATGTAACACATTCCTGAAAAATTAATTTACAAAAGATGTAAGACCTTCAGCAACTCAGTGGTGCAGAGTGCTTTATTTTTGTGTGTGTGTTATGCGATTTCCTTGTGTTCCTTTTATGCAAGGCAGCACAAATTCCACTTTGCAGTTTCACTCAGTATTCAACACAACTGGGCCACGAAGAGATGCCTGGAAATGTAACACTGCCAAACTCACCAGAGTCATGTAGTTAACTGACCCAAGGGCCTGGCCCATGACTTCAGTGGAGCTGCATATAAATTCAAGTCCACGGAGCACCTGCCCCCTGGGATCACATCATCTATACGAAATTATTAGAATTTGGAACATTTCATATTTTTCTTCCTCTTGAGAAGGCTGGCATATTAAGAAAAAACAAGTATTTTGATCATATTTGAGAATGTACTTGGTTAAAAATCATCAATAAAAAAAAATACATTCACTTGAAAATAGATGCTTCTCTGCTTTTGATAAGCTAAATGAATCACCAACCTTGACAAACAATTGTATGTTTATACCAGTATCAGAGATAAAAGAGAAAGTTGTTAAAAACAGAACTTTTGGAAAGGCTAAAAAAATGACAGTTGCACCCAAAAAAGCGTAATATAACCAAGCTTTAAAGTCTCTTCATTTCCATAACAAAAATCAGACTCCAGCATGGCTGTAATTGGAACAGACAGAAGTAGGAAGGCTATTCCCAGACAAAAACAAATACTTTACCAACAGGCAATATTAGCCACCTTATGCCAAGATCCTTGTGGTAAATAACGAGCGGCCAACTCAGAAGTATTCCCACGTCAGCCCTGGGGATTGTTTACATCATTTCTCAACAGCAGTAAACTGACACAGGACTGAGATCGGTGCAGCGACATACATCCCCACCACCAGCTGAAAAAAACCTAAATCACCAGCCCTCTTAAGTTCCAAGCATGCAAGGCTGGTGGCATCAGAAACGGGCAACACCGCTCACTAGAGGGCAGCAGGAAACAAACCAAAAACAATAAAAAAACCCACTAATTCCCAAAATAAGGGCCATGATCTTCATCAAGGCCACAGCAGTTACGCACAGGTCATCTGCCTTAAAAAATCCAATTAATTCTGACGGTGTTTGGGATCACAGTTCAAACTGAAGTGGGTTTGCAAGTGGGAGAGCATGCTAACTTCCTGCAGTCAAAGGAGGCTCTTTGTAACAGCACAAAACACCTTCGTATAGCACCCTCCCCTTCACCTCCACATCAAGCCATAAAGTAAGATATCCTTAGGGTGAACTGCATCTTTTTGGTAAAAGGAGACTATTAGAAGTTTCTGTACCTAACCACGGCAGCCTGGAGTGCAAGTACAAGTCCTTTCTAACTCAGCTTTGGCTCAGTCTGAAAGTGATTTAAAATACCACACATGTTTTGGATTTACAAAGTTACACAGACCTCTTAAATGAGACTATATATAAAGATCTTTAGCCTTTAGGTTGTCTTCAGTATGGCCAGACAAAAAGCCATTTTGGAAATTCTGCAACTTTTGATAGCCGTGGTAGCTCAGATGGCCATCTATAATTTCTATACAAAGCACTGAATGAATATGCTGAGTTCCGGGCTGAAGTGAATCTCCGAGCACAAACCAAGTGCCAGCCCTGAAAGGTTGCTGCTGACATGACAAGTACAGCCTGCTCCTTTCATTTTCAGCTTCTACGTCAGCACTTGTGCACAACTCCTATACAGAAAAACCACAAGCCACACCAGACTTCTTCAGTAAACACAACATGCTTCTGCAAAAGAAATTAAGCAACTCCTGACAGGCAAGTGGACATGGTAAACAGAAGAGAGCATTTAAGGACAAGTCAGCACACGTGCACCAACATTAGCGTGACTCCTCAGTCGCTAATAAAAGACATAGCAACCCACTGCAAGAGCCTGGGACTCTCGCTACATTAGAGAGGTCAGGGCAGTCCATGGAAAATAACCAAAGGCATGCAAATTCCCTGGGTATGTGTAGCATTTTTTTCAGAGGAATCCCAGTTGCCTATAGAACTGACAGCTGTGTTACTAGGTTGGAAACCTCTGCTTTGTGTAACGTACATGCTTGGTTGACTGAAAACCTGGACAGAAACTGGAACAGTCCAAAAATCATGATGTTTTTTATTTTTAAACTGGGATAATCTTGTGATCAAGTGTCCTCTTGATCTGAGCAGCAATTTCAGCAGCAGTGCCGTGGCCCAGACTCACTGGGCCCAGTGAGTCTCCAGTGAAATGGTTCTGCTCCATTTCCCCCCAGGCTCTCAGGATGTGTTCCAAATGGACTATTTTTGAAGGAAGCCTACAAAAACTGTGACTGATCAAAAAGAACCTACAGCCTGGCTCTCCACAAGGGAAAAGCGATTAATACTCTAAGACTCCTTTTTCCAGAAACCACCATTCTGGAAAGACTGGAAGCCCATATCAAAGACAGGACACGTTGCACACCGCTGTATCTTGGAATATACCCGTGTTGCTGCCAGAAAGAGCAGCTGTCCCTGTCTCGTTCACACAACTATTCATGTGGCTGCCCAGCAAGCCGGGCCAATTCCCTGAGTTGACTCCTCATGTGGCCATCTGAGTACCAGCGCTAAGGACAGAGCAGGAATAAGAAGCACGGTCAGGGGCAGCCTGGGACTCTCGCTACATTAGAGAGGTCAGGGCAGTCCATGGAAAATAACCAAAGGTAAGCCTGGGCTCAAACCTGAAGCAAATTGCAGGAACAGAAGCAGCGCTTTTGGCAAGTCAACTAGAGGTTGAACACCTCTATCCTCCCAAACCGGCTTTTACTACTTAATTTTTTTTTTAAAAGCGAGCCAGCTTTTAGATACACACAGGCCTCTCCAATCACAGAGTGAATTCTGTCTTCCTCCACCACCCAGTCTCTCCAGTATCATCCCTCCTCTCCTACTGCCATCCTTCCTCTATTTTCTCTTTTCCTGTGACACTACATTTTCAGTGTACCTTCCTCTTCCACTGGGTGACCCTGCCTACCCATCCATTTTTCTAAGGACACAGCTTTTAAATGACTTTTCATTCCAAAGAAAAAGTGGTTAAGGGAGAAGCTACAGGACAAACAAGGAGACCCACCCACCCAAGACAGCTAGCACATGGTGCTGAGCTGTGCCCATGCTTCTGACAGGCAGTCTAGCAAGCGTGGTGCCACCGCTGAGCTCTCCAACACTGCCTCCAAGCTTGGTAGAATCACTCAAGGGCTGCGCTGGCAAACCTGGCTTTGCCAGACCACAGAGCATGGGCAGAGCCCAGAACCCTGCTGGCACCAATCTGGAGAGCATGTCTGTAGTCTATTCTCTAACCCTTTTTCAGACTGCAATTTTTCCAGGTAAAGACTATGTTACCACTGTCCCCGGCTCTGGTTCACTGCCCTACAAGAAAAAGGAGCATTGCCAGTGACTTATTTCATTGGAAACAACCTTTCAAGTATTAATCCAAATAATTTATGGCTTCCCCACCCACACATGTATCTGAGCACTGCCAAGCACGAACTTTTGCTGGCAACTTTTCTTCATCCAAAGGAAGTAGTAAGGTGTTGCTGCAGCATTGTGCAACTGAGTGATGCAGATTAGAAACACTATAAACAACTGATTATTTTTTATTATTTTTTCCAGTATGGAGTTAAAAAAGAAAAAAAGGGAAGCATATCGAAATGTTCACAGATACAATTTAATTTTCTCAGTCCATCGCCACTTAAAAACTTGATTCACTATGACAATAAGCTAAAAGTATGCATGTTTGTGGCAAGAGCAGAACCGTCACTCCCACACAAATTGTAAAACCACTCATTTATACATAACTTAGACATTTAGTAGCATTCCCACGGAACTACTGTTTCCTTGCCTAGGGATGTCTGCTTTCAGAAGGCCCCAAAAGCACCCATTAGCCATTCATGCCTAATGGGAACTATCTGCTGCTATTACAAGTGACGGAGCCTCTCTAGACTAATACAACCTACTACAAGCGACTCAGGCACCAGGAATACCTCCATATCCATTTCCAACTCCTGAGACTCAGATAGCATGGTATTTTAGTCAGTCTCAGTCCAGTTCATGTGACAAATGTCAGAAAACACAGTCTGTCCTGCCAGTCTGCTTCTTTCTTAAGGAAGCTGTCACATTCCCAGAGACCTAGTGGCCTTTTGGAAATGCTTTTGAATCACTAAGGAAGATCCTCACCCCTAACAAAAACCTTTGAAGTTTGATGAGAAGACTCATCATCCATCCTGCCCAAGCCCCAGGACGTAATCTTCTGGTCATACTGTGGGGTACAAGCTATAGGCACCCCTGCCCTCCTAATTTATCTTGTGTCATAGCAGCAGTTTACAATGTCTCACAAGAAAATAAACAAGCAAATAAGCTTCCTTTCCCATGATACATTTTGACAGAACTTGCTTGTCCAAGACCATCCTCCTGCCTCTTCTGCCATAATGACCAAACTCAATGGCTTAGAAAGCTGAAGTTGCATCAAAAAAGAGAGTTTGAGTATGTAAATTGGTTTGAGGATGCTATGAGAAAGAAATCAAGATATTCAGAGCACAAACTGGATTCGATGTGGTATTTGGTTATTTCACTCCCAGAAGCCCAGGGTAAGGAACCATTTTAGAGCATGCATCGCACAATTGCTGGCAAGCGGATTCAGTTGCGAGGGGCCTCTAAAACAAGCAATGAAGGAGAGGGTTCATAGGCCTAATCTGTCCTCCTCAGCACCCCTGGAACCCCTGCTGACAGCAGGGGGTGTTGGAGACAGCAAGGACCGAAGACTGGCCTCTCAGCATACCTTGGTACTGAACTTCAGCTATTCCACACATGCACCATAAATGACTTGCCCAATGCTGTCATTTGGGTTTAGAGCTGCCTACCTTCATTTCCACATATGTCACTGCCGCTATGCCTCAGACCAGTCTTAGGTCTGCTGAGTGGTCATGCAGTTCTTCTGTGCATCCCATTTGTCACAATCAAGTCCAGTTGCCCTGAGCCACGCTAAATGGTGTTTGAGCAACTAAGCTGCCCTACACACATTGCAGGAACTGCCTCACAGCTCCCTGAATTTCTTCATACCTGCAACAAAGGGTTTGTGAAATCAGAGTAGACAAAGCCTTCCAGCCTGTCTGGAAGGACACTGTTAGAGGAACTTCCCCTTCCTCTTCTCCCAGGACAGCAGAAGAGGCTCACTCAGGACATTCCTCGTAGTGCTGGCCACCACTCTTATGCACAAAAAATAAAGCAAAACCTCAAACCAGATACACTATTCCTCTAATGCAATATGGATCATGGAATGCGATATGTATCATGGTTTAAAGTAGAGCTTACAGTAGAAGATTTGCATCATTAGTAGCATAATGTGACTTCCTGGTCTGCATAGGAAAAACAAAGCAAGGATTGGTATTTACTGTTTGCAGATTTCATTACCGTTCTGGATGTCCCACAATTAGAGGTTAAGACAACTGTGCAGACAAGTAGTCAACATCAACAAAGCTATGCTAGTTGGTAAATCCCACTGCTTACCCATTTAGCGTGCAAAAGAGTGGAATTCCCACTGAAAAAACTCACCCATCGAATTCCAAGCTAACTTCTTAGAACCAGACTGAAGTAAAACACCCAGTGCCAGAGGAAGATAAGCCAAACTCTACCTTTACACTACTTAAGACTCCAAAACAACCAGAAATGTCATCAGTGATGTTGCCCGTGTTCAGGTGCCTTGACAAAACATCTCCACACATCATGTGCTGATCAGATTTTACTTTCCCCCCACAATATTAAATTTAATTACTACAAACTTCAGGCCAGCCAATATGAATATATAACAAGAAGTGTCACTGGTCCAGTGCATTTTGATTTCACACTTCTTGACACACATTTACACTGACTGGGCTGAGGGGTGTAGTAATCCGAATGTGTCAGCTATCCCTTGATCTTCTCAGATACACTATTACTCCTAAGAATCTGGAGTAGTGGCTGACCTAAAACCCTGCTTCTGCAGTAATCAGTCCTCCTCGAAGTGAGAAAACTGCTGTCTCCCAAGAGATGGACTGAAGCCGTTCTCCTCACACTCATGTCATTAGCATAAACAAATATTCGCTGTTATAATTCTAAAGTAACGAGCTACAGAGGCCACATCCTGAGCTCATGACTGGAAGATGCACGATGAGCACAGGAAGAACATAAGGAAAAGTTTAAAAACATTTCTTACTGATAATGGTAATTTGAAACAGTGTTTCCTATTGATGTCTGGAGGATTGCTCTGTGGGTTAATTCAAGTAACTCTCTGAGAACACACTAAAACATTAGCAGCTGACAGTATCCTCTGAACTCTTCTCCTGTGTCTCACTGATCCACAGTTCACACTGTATCCATCACACTGGAACACACTGTAGTTCTGGCAAACTGTGTTTTAAGACAAGTATCAGGCTGTGGTTACTCAGTCAAATGACACACTGTCTAAGTAGATAATGCACTGGCTAAACAAAGAGCACATGGAGAGGCAGAAACTGTTACCTGTCAGTTGAGAGGGAAAAGTATCCACAGAGCAAAAAAGCTCCTTGCTGTTTTCAGAGCTGTGTGGAGGCAGAAAGCGCTCTGCCAAGTCACAAACAGAGGGTAGGTCCAATACGCTGCTGTCCTCAGAGTGATGACTTGGTGACATCTCTCTTCCTTCCATGGTCCCACTGCAGAGACACAAATATGACTGAGCTGGATTTTTAGAGTATGAAAATGTAAGCAGAAGTCAACACAAATGATACAGCATTTTTGCACTGCTTTATGAGCTGTGAGAAGCTGTTATAGCATATTCGTACTTCATTTAAGAAAGTAAGAGCAAATTTAATGATGGAAACAAAGAACAACAGCAAAACCCACACACAACAGCCCTCAGTCCTACGATAACCAGGAGTCCACAACAAATCTAGCTTTCCTAGAGGCTTCCCAGAAGTACAGATTCAGACCCCAAAACTAGAAAGCTATGGAGTACATTCCCTTTAGGGTATATTACATGTGCAATTTAAAAGGAAATATGTTCTATAGGGTCCCTTTCCACTGATGGTTCTACAAGTTACAAGTTAAACCCATCCCTCCTGGCTCAGTTCAGGAAGCTCATCAGGCTCACTAGCTGAAGGAAAGAGCATCTTAAAACTCAGTAGTCTCAATATCACAGGGATGACAAGGATTTCCTGGTGTGGAGACACTAGGGCAGCTGTGTTGTATATCCTGTGCACAGTACTTTAGAAAGCTGTGGTTGAAGCATCCCACATCCCAACACCCTCCTCTTGAGCTCCCTCAACCAGCCCACCACCTCAAAGGGCTGGAACATGCAGCTGGGTTGAGAGCAGGCCAGGGCTGGCGCTACCCAGCACCAAGGCCACAGTGGATGGGCAACTCTTTTGGAAAGGATGAAACTAAAGTGTTCCAGTCCAGCAACAAGAAGCACAGCCACACAAGTGTCTGGGGCAGGAGAGGAGTGAAAGGCAAAAACTTGGTGGGGGCAGGAGCTCACAGAATTACAAATGGTGAGAGCAAGTAGGAATCCTTGGGTTGAAGCATGATTAGCACTGACTCAGTCAGAGGGGCTCTCAAGGAAAGACATCTGCAAGGAAAGGTGCAAAGAGCCCCAAACAACCTGAGTTTCTACCCGCTATATCAACCACTAGCCTTTGGCCACCCTGCACAACCACTTGTGAGGCAGCTGAGACTCTCCACTAACAGTAAAGACTCTGAGAAGAGCACTATTGAACTTCAGCTCACACCTCCAGCAACACCAAACTGAGGAAGAACTGACCCAAATACTTACTGCAACGTCTTATGCCAGAAGGACTTTCAGGCAGGAGCTTCCCTTGAACACCCAGTGAACACTGATGATGAGATTGAGTGAGGTAAATGTGAGCTGACATCATGGTTTTTCTCCCCTCACTCAAACAACAGATGCTTTTCATGGAAAAACCACAGGCAGAAGAAGAGTGTTTCTTGTGAAATATGAATTTAGTTCCCAGCTCTTACTGAGGCTACAGGAGATGTTGTGCAAGTTTCTTCCTTTGTCTGTTTTGTCTACTTACATGCAACAAAAAAAGCAGATTGTGGCTATCTGTGCTGCCTGCTCCACCAGCGGTACCCTTCTGCTATTTTGGTGAAGAGTAACAGAGCAGAGGAATCAGATCCAGTGGTCAGGCAATAGCTTGGGACCCTGCAGGTTCACATTTATTTCCTCTTCTATAAAACAAAGAAGGCAACATACTCTCTCTCAGGGGTTATTGTCAGTGAGGAACGTGACAGCCACAGAGGACAAAGAAATCCCTTGGAGGGATTAGTACTGAAATATTAAGCAAATACCCCCGATATTTTTTTTTCCTTTAAACAGAATTCCTTAGGTGCTTCTGTGTTGAGTACACTTGTAGCTAAGATGCACCTCCGACCTTGGCAGAATGCTGACTAACTTACTAATAAACAGAGTGGAGATGTTGGCTGTGATATGGGAGGAGGGGACAAGCAAGGTCAGCACATTTACAGAAACTTTCCAGGAAAAACAGAATGGAAGGCTAAAATCAAAACAAAGTACACAACACCCTGCCCCCAAACCGCCACTTCAGAGGGAAGCTTCTCCTCCATTGCTCTTCACGTCCCGAAACACAGATGATCTGTGCGTAAGGAACACAAAGAAGAAACTTTCTTCAAATACTGTTTTCACGATTTGTGCTACTTTTAAAGTACATGAATATTTTAGAGAACAAAACTGCCTATTTCAGTCCTTGGTTTGGAAAAAAACCACCACACCAAAACCCCAACCAATCCTATCCCTCCAAGGCCAGGTGGGAGGTTACAGGAGCTGCTGGTGTGGCACCACAGCAGCTTAAGGCTGTCGTTGATATGGGCTGCTGTGATCCTGGCTGTCTCTGTGAGCTGCCTGTGCTGACCTCCTTCCTCGTATTGCCACAACAGGGCTAATAATATGTGCAGCCATGTGATGATCAGGTTCATATAAAACAAATCACCTTTTTTTTTAAAAAAGAAAACGTTTCCCCTTGGATCAGCTCCCTCTAGTCCTCCTAAGTCAAGTATACAGCAGTACTACTGCCAAAACCGACGGTGAGACTTGTTTGTGAGGATAAGCAAGACCTCAGCTTGGCCCTGAGCCTTCAGCATATGAGACACACACGCTATTACCTCTGTGCCAAACCTGGGAACAGCACTGATGCGGAAGCAGTCCCCTTGGACACAGTCCGAGAGTGAATAGTCTGTTATGGCTTCAGGATCCCCTCCTTCTTTCATGGTTTGTCAATCCCAGCTTGCTGGAATGAAACAAACAGTTCGGCTACATGCTCTGCATCAGCTGATTGGGCTGACGGATAGTGTGACCTTCCAAAGCACAAATGCTAACTGATGTCAACAGTCACTCATCACCTATATCACTGTTTGTTGGGTCTGGTACAGAGAAAAGTTTTTTCTAGGAATCAGAAATAGCACCATCTAGTAATACCCTTTGACAGCAATGGACACCTCCTGGAAAGGGGTTGGTACACTCTAGAAATAAAGCCAAGAATTTCTTTACAAGAAGCTGCCAGATGGGCTGTTTACTCAAAACCCGTAAAGCAAAGAAGCAAATCACAGCTGGCATCCTTCCCTCCCTCCTGTGGAGGAACAGGTATTTCCCCAACAGGCTTATCTAGTGGTGCTTTAATGCCACCACCGATAGCCTGTGCTGCATCAAACCTCGACCAGGAAATGTTTTTTAAGAGAGCTCCACACATAACCCAGTGTGTGGAGCAAGCCACAGACCCACGAAACCCAAATCCTGTTTCCCACCCTCTGCCATTACCTCATTGTTTTCAGTGAGCGACCAGCACAAACACACTTTCAGGAAGAAACTGGATTTTCCTCCGGGCCACCCTTGACAGGTGGCACTATGCTGCTACCCGGACTTTCCCAAACACACACTGCTGGTCCCAAGCAAACACGCCAGGTCAACCACACGCTGTGGGATGCAAGATGGGCACGTCGGTGGGTGCAAGGCGCTGCTCTTACTCACTGCCCCACTCGACAGGTTTTGGAGGGCACAGGAGAGGGAGTTCTCTTCCTCGCAGTCTCATTTCTTCCCCCCATTCCTGCAGGCAAAGACATGCGTTATTTCAACAACTGCTCCCTCGGCAGCAAAGGGAAACAAGAGCAACACAGGGCAGCACATCCCAGGCCTGGGGCAAGCCGGGACCCCACAAAGCCAGAACCCTCCCGCGGCCTCTCCACGGCTGCCACCTCCACCCCCGCGTCACTTTCTGAGGGGAACAGCAGGCTGTAGCACCCCACGGACAGCAAAACATCGTGGAGGGGAATAAGGGGAGAGCTAGAAGCACGCCAGCGCTGCCCCAGGCCGGGCCGTACCCCCACAGCCCCCCTCAGGCCGTCCTCCCCGCTACCGGGCGGCAGACAACAGGCCTGGGCAGCACGCTCCCGCTCCGAGGCCTCCATGTCGGCGAAGGGCGAGATGAAACGAGCAGAGCCATCTTGGCTTTGGGCAAGCGCGGCCGGAAGGCTCCGCGCGCGCGGCACGGCGCCGGTGAAGCCAGCGCTGACACGGAGCCTGCGGGCAACGGCGGATGCGGCGCCTCCGAGAGCGCCTGCGCGGGCGGCGGGTCCGCCTCTGAGGGCGGCTGAGCCGGGGCGGGCTCTGAGGGGGGATAGAGGGAAAAGGGGGGAAAAAAATACACGGTAAGAGGCGGGGGGCGGGGTGGAGATCAGGACTGTTTCCAGTCAAGTTTTCCTCAAAATACATTTAAGTCCGTTTTAAATTCTCTGAATTCAGAGGGAAGAGGGTTTAGTACCACCGCCCCTCACCTAGGCGAAGCAAGGCAGCAGCAGCGGGGCTGCCGGCGGCACTAGCCTTTGCCCTGCACACGGGTTTTTGTCTCCGCGTGTTCAGGACTTGGGTTGTTTTGTTGTCCCGAAAAGTGGGGGTTTTCAACCCGGTATGCAGGCACACCGGGTCGAGGTAGAAGCCCTGGCCCAAGGCCTGGAAAAGCTCCGAGCAGTGGTGAATGCAGGACTGTGCTGGGTCCACAGGGTGGAAAAATCATAGAGGGGCCCAGAGAAAAAAACAAAGGCAATTATCACCCAGGATGTAAGCAGGTGGGTAGGCTGTGAGTCTTCCTCGTAGAGCTTGCAGGGCTCGTCTACAGTGACTCGTATGGAGGTCAAGGAAATGTGAGGCCTGCCATCGCCTGCTGTGCACCAAGGATGTCCGTGCTCTCTCACATGGCACCGAGGAGTTCCGCAGGCAGCACAGTGGAAGCATTGCAAACCCTGCTGGGAAACAGGATACAACCCGCACTGGATTTGGGGCGTAAGCATCACGTCAGCATGTGTCACGAAAGCTGCGTGCTGCAATGGCCACAACAGGCGTGGTGACAAGGACCACAGCGGCAGTCATGACACAGACATCGCTGACCCTTAACAGGGGTGCAGCGAGTGCTCCCAGACACACGCCAGATGCTTTCCCGGCAAAGAAAATACATTGCAGTGCTGCCTGATGGAGCATGCATGGCACAGCCAGACATCCCGGGACACCGCCGCCGGCGGAGGTCAGGGAGCAGCCCCTTTTATTGTCCAGGCAGGCAGTCGGGAAGGAAAGCTGCCAGCAGCTTGCCGGGAGAAGTGCTGCCAGGGGAGAGCTGACTGCGCTTCTTGGCATGCATGCCACCCGTGAGACTGGGAAGGAGCTAGTAGTTTTTTCCAAGAGCCTTTGGACTTCAAAGTTACTGGTGGCAAACTGAAGGAAGTTGTTAAAAGGAAGAAAATAAATTTGAAGTCCTGTGGCTGCCAAGAGGGCTTTGTTTTTCTCCTAAGTGAGTTGGCTGGAGCTGGGGAAGGTTCCCACAGGGAAAGCCTTTGGGTCTGCTTTTCAGGCACAGCAGCTGTGACTCTGCCTTGCACTTACAGCCTCCCTCGAACCGGGCCTGGGATTTTGAGGTCACCACACAAGTAGGGGTGCAAACCTAGCTACCTCCTGGGCTGTAACTAAACCCAGACATTGCTCTAGAGCCAGGGTACCTCTTGCGATTCAATGTCTGTCCCCAAGAACTACCCATCACTTTTCTAGAGGGAGCACCCTGGTGCTTAATTTCCTTGCAGGGAGTGCAGCTGGAGCTGAGCTGGGGAAAGCAAAACATCAGCAGATCTGCTTTATTTAGCTATGGGAGCACATGCAATATTACAGCATCCAGAAACCAGCCATCTTTGTGATTTCACCCCACTGGATCACCCCAAGTCTCGCCATTAGAAAGGCTCCAGCCACTGGTAGGTACTGCTGACTCCTGGAAAAGCAAAGAGCTCCAGCAAGCAGAACTGACAAGGAAGCTGTAGTACTTATTAACAAACAAACAACTCCACCTTACCAGTTTCTATTTGTCATACTAGGTGGACAACCAAATCTTTGAATTTACCTTCATTTCCCTACTCTCCCTCACCAGAAGGTAGAGTCCTGCACCCTACTGATAGAGCAGTGCACACCCCTGTTCCCCCTGCCATTGTAATCTACACTGCTTACCTTTATTCCTTATGGACTGCATTATCAGCAGAAAGGTTACATTTGCCTATTTAGGGCAAGTCTGTAAGCATGTACTGTGCTCCTTCTTTTTATCAGTGTGTTAATGTTAGTACATGGTAAAACTCTGCCAGCAGCCATGTCTGAAGATGGTTAAAGTGGAAGGTACATGAGAGCCCGGAAATGCAAAATTAAACCCCACTCTTAACATTTACCAAAGATCAAGCTACTGAGATTCACACATGGAGAAAAGGAAATAAATTTTCTGACTATTGCAGCTCTGACGCAATGTGAAGTTTCAGAGTGTTTACAGTCTCAGGGCCAAAGTCTTAAGCTGTGCGATTTCATGTCAATGAAGCTAATGTGTATGTCCCAATTTACCTTTTTAAAAACTTAATACACAACATGAAGAAAAAAAGTCTGTCTTCATAAACAGCAGAAGTAGCAAATTCATGTCTTTTCAGTCCTTTCCCACTGTCACACCACAGGGGAGCAACTCTGTCTACTAATTTCCTTCTTTCACAATAGCTAGAAGTGAATTTAGTACATGAAAAACAGAGTAATAGCTGAATAGCTCCTATTCAGCAGGAAGTGCCCAGGGCAGAAGAGATGCTAAGGAGACATGAACAAGGTTGATTTTCTCGCGGTTGAATTATACAGAGGTTGTTCTGTTGTTTAATAAAAATGATTAAACCAAAGTTTATAGTCCGCGTACTAAGTGTTTTGAGTTCACTTCCTCAGCACGAACTAACCTTTGTTCTCAAAACTGAAAGCAAGAAAATGTCAGTGCATTTAAATCTATTATTTGCATGCATTTTAGTTCCCAGAGACAGTTACTAAAATGGATGGAGGATCAGGCTGTACTGGATTCCCATTCTGAAGTTCCCCTCAAGCTCTGCAGACAGTGCTGTAGTGGTCTTGGCTCTGGAAAAGCCTCTTGCTGTTATCCCAGGAATGAGCATTTTCAGGCTTCAGGCAAGCCAATGTGAGAAACAGCTCTTCGAACCCATGAGATGAGAAACTGCAATGGGCAACTCATCTCCACTCCTTCCAGACCAGTGAGATTTGGTGGTGGTACTGTGAATAGCAAAGGGCAGAGGAAGGCTGGAAGAAAAGCTCTTTTCCACCACCCCACAAAAGGTAAGACACATGGTATTCTCAAGTAAATTTTGCATGATCATCATCCCTTCATCTATAGCTTTGTCCTTTGTGTGCACACCATAGTACAGCATGGAATGTGCAGCTCAGCTGCAGAGGCAAAAGACATAAAAGCTGCATTGCTACAGCAGACACCCAAGGAGCATCTCCAGGCTCCCTGGGCTAAGTGTATTATCCATCCTGATTCCTACCAAGGCCAAACCTGGGTTAGCGAACTTGGGGCAATACATTTGCTTACCTGGAAAAAAACCCCAAACCATGCCTGTGCAACCTCCCCAAAAAAAAAGTATTTGGTTGCCCCAAATCTCATTGATTTATCCAGCTGCATTAGCTGGTCAGATGAAGGGTATTACTAGTCCCTCCAGATTTGCCACAGTTAGATTTCCAGGACCACATAAAAAAACATTGTGTGCTTCATGTTTTGCCACATCAAGGCAATCGTTCGAACCAGCAAACCTCCCTCTAAAGGGTCAGTTCCTCTGAAGCTGAAATACCCCTACTTCTCGTTACTATCTACAAACAGTGATAATTGCGGGGCTAACGCCTTGCAGAGTTTGGACTGCACTATCACAGAGCATTTACTGCTGATTCAGGTTCCTGGTTAATGCTAAGGTCAATATATAAGCTATCCTACTTGTCTTTCTCATGCATAGTCAAGTAAGCATCTACCAAGTTACCCCAACCCTATAAACTGTACTCTGGTAACCATACTTCTCTTCAAAACAGGTTAAGGTTACAAACAGCAAGCAGTCATCCACACTACAAAAAATGGGTGGGCCAGGCATCTGACAAGTTCTTGGCCTTCTCTTCCCTGGCTAAGTAATGCTCTTTGCAAAGTAATGCTTTTTGCTTCCTTCTTCAGTAACTAGGATTTTAAGCCTTTCGCTTGTTGCAATCAATACCCTAAGGTACAGGAAGTTTCAAGACCAAATGTTATTTCTGCTGTACAAACATGCCTGTAAATTTACTTCTTTTTTTCGTTTGGGGTTTTTGTTTTGTTTTGTTTTGTTTTCCCCTTCCAGGAATCTGTTGCCACGGGTCTGCCACCAGTATCTGACTTTTTAAGGTGCCACTTCTAAACTTGACATGAAATCATGGTAGCCAGTGCATGTATTGCTACCATGTCCTGGAATTTTGTGATTTCAGGAGAAACTCGCTAGTAGTTTTCTGTGGCAAAGGTTTGAAGTTGTGAATGTTAGGAATATTCCAGTACAAGCAAGAGCATTTTTTTTTTTTTTTACAATCCTGTACCAAATCCTGTCCCTCTCCTTTGAGAGCCTTCACTGGACCTGGAATGGGTGTGGAAGCATGGCTCCTACCCCTCTGATTGATATTACCTCTCTTCTTTTTTGGGCTACCGGCTTTGCATCTGCTGCTGCTTGAGTCTACTTTGGAGGGAAGTTTTCTAGGATGCTAACACTATTATTCTTGTTCTGCTCAAGCTTTTAGCACAGTGATTCAAAATTCGGAGCTTCCAAACTCCCTTGCTTTCTAACGCTCCTCACCGAGGTGGGAGGCTAGGTGCGGCTGGGTAAGGATTCCGAGATGAAAACTCAATAACAACAGAGTGTTATTAAGCAGGCATTCTTTATTGCAGCACTGGGCAGCACTGGGGATGCTCCACCATGAGTGCTCCAACGGGTTAGCAAAACACACCAGTTCATATACACAAAAATCATACATATTCATCAGATTTCCTGAGAAGGGCAGTCTTATGGTGATGAGTTCCCGGAATTCATCTACACGGTCCAAGCATGCGCAGTAAATTTAGGGTTAGGGTCTTTTCATCTTCCGGTGGTTGCTCGTAGTCTTCCTCATGCTAGTTGAATCTTCCTTCTTGAGCACAAGCCAGGGCCCCTGTTCTGATGCAACCTCCTCTTGTAACAAGCAGCCGTGTAGAGGTTTGCTGGGCATTTCCTTAACGTCTGGCACCTGTAGATAGCTTTGTCTCCTTGGTGTCAGGCAAGATGTTATCTATTTACCAACTTTGCTCAGCAAATCCCTAAAACCATCCTTGTGGGGGAAGAAAAACTCAGGAAAACAAAGACAAGTAAAACTAAACAGATCACAGTGAGGCCTAAGCCAGAGACTGTCAGAGTTTAGCTCTTTCAACAGTATGCAGACATAGGGCTCTGTGGGGCCTCATTTCCTCCCTACAAAGACTTTCTGCATCACCATTCACTAACCATAAAACGGAAGCATTATGTGACTCAAGGATAGGCACAAAGCACGCTGTAACTTAGCTCCCATCTTGCACCTAAGCACAACTTGAGTGTCTTAACTAGCATCGTATTTCCTTCTTCCAGACTTCCCCTCTTGCAACGTGTTTCTATTTAAGTCTCCACACCCATGCTCTTCCCTTGCATTCCTGCTACCCAGTGATTTTGTACATCATAATTGCTCTACTGTGACACAGCTGCTGCCCGATAGTAATCCTGCACTTTGCAGCCGTGGGGAAGGAAGCACATAGAAAGAGCAGAGACAGTTGGAGTAACAGGAGAGGTCTTATCTAGGCTTATCTCTCAGTCTTCCTCTAGGGGCAAAATAACCCTTTAAGCATTGGTTTATGCTCTGCTGTTTGTCCCCTTTCATTCTTATTTCTGCCCTATGAACCCAGTGATCTACAGTCTCTTCAGCTTCTTAGTCACTGTACACACCAGCCAGCAACTGGAGTCCTTTAATTCTGGCAGGAAGCGTGTGTCTTGAGTTCCCAGTTCTTGTACTCCTGGGCTATGGATGGAAATTGTTACAGCTGGGCCTACATACGTCTATGCACACATAAATATCCACCAAGGATTTGTCATGTTCTCATGCTATTGGGCCTTTAGGGAATTTCCAAAAGATGCTTCCAGCCTTGCTTGAAGTAAATAGTCCCAGGAGAACAGGAAATAAAGTCTGTCTTTTCGCCTGGATTTTCCGGTGCCTGATATAGTACGGAGGTCCAGCAAGAAGTGTCAGCTGCAGTATTGATGCACTTCTCTCCACTAAAAGTCCTCCAGTGCTCAAGAGCTGAGCCACCTCCACTGACTTTCTACACTGCTAGGGTCTCTCCCCTGTCTAGCAACAGGCTTTTGTTAGAGCAACCACATCAGCTCCAAGATCATCAGCTATCCATCAGATTTGATCAAAGAGTTCAAAAGTAACTTGAGATGAGCACATCCACATTGGTTTTGTTTCTCCTAGACTCCAGGCTCAAAATAAAGAGAAGAGTCATGTCTTTCATCTAAAAGGCTGGTGTCCTGTAAGTGGGATTATGATTAATAGAGTGAAATTGAAGGCCAGAGAGCGTGGAGTGCTGGAAGGAAATCACCCTCTGCTCACACACAGCATTATCTGCTCCCCCAGCAGTTCTCTCCACTGTATTGCTTCAGTGAGCTTCTAACTAGTTTTCGCAGTTGTCAGCATGTCATTTTACTTTAACCAAGTTCTCATGCATAAGGCATAGGATTGACAGTGGCTTTGGGATTAATTTCATACATCAATTCTAGGAGAGCATCTTTATAATTTAAAATGGAGGCTCCATTCTGATCCTGTTCAGTATATCTTGATTTGAGATGACAGTCTTATTACCTGCCCCATATGTTACGGTGGGGTGGGTTGGGGCTTTTGGGGGGTTTTGGGTTTTTTGGAGTAGTTACACTTTTTTCCCATAATTTCTTTTTATGAAGTTATGGCTGCTAAAGTCTCGCCTTCTGCTAAAGTCCGTTCAAGCAATGTCCACTTCTGGCTGAATTGATCTGCGAAAGAACTCTGCAATCAAAGTTGATTGTGAAGCAGGTATGTTTATTACAGCTCTGCAGCGCTGGGTGCAGCAAGCGTCAGGTACCCTAAGGATGCTTGCACCCCAAGCCACGGTAATTGCGTCCTATTTAAAGCAACAAAACTTACATATTTACATATTTATCACTCTGTCCCCCTTCGGATGTAAATTCGATCTCCTCCCCCTTGCGCAGGCGCAGTCTTCCCCTTCGGGGGTCTTTTGGTGGTCTTGGGGAGGAAGTAAGAGTTCCTTGATAGTGTTCATCATGATTGTCCTTTTGAACCCGTCCTCCAGAGTGCGCAGTTCAGCCACAGTTGGGCAGTGTCTTCCCCTGCGACCACAGCTCAAGGCAACATCCCCCTCCGTGGTCACGGTCTGTTGCACAAATACAATTCCTCCCCCATCACCATCTTACCTAAAACAATGACGCAGGCCTTCGAGTGATCAAGACCCTACTTAAGCCCTGCCAAGGGCAGGGGGTTACACTGTTGTTTACCAAAGACAAGGCTAGCTAGTTAATATTGCAGAGACTAAAGCATATCACATATTTCAAAAAGAATATTTTCAGATATTTTCTACTTTCCCATATCAGAGTTGCAGCTAAAATCAAAAGCCAGGTGTCTATCAGTGCCCCTACATGAAAGGGGCACTGTTGAGCTCTAACTCTCTGCAGAGACTTGCTGCTGATGGAAAGCAGCAAGAAAATGCTGAGAGCTGTTTCCTTCCAGCTTTTCTCCAGTACTTCACCTGGGCAGGGCAGGGCTTTTTCCTGAGCTGTGAAATGCTCACAAAGTCATTCTGGTTTCCCTAGGAGACCTAGCGGTTATGCCAGGAGGAAAGCAAAGGCTTCTCTTCACTGCTACCTTTTTGCTTTAGGCTATTCAGCAGTAAGAGAGTGGTTTGGGGCCTTCCTCTTCTGAGCTGTCAGCAGAGTAAAGTGCAATGGAAATTGTCCCCAGCCTGAAGAAGCTAAACCTGGCAGAGTGATACATTAATGCATAAACTGATCTTCCCCTCAGTCTCTGGCAGGCTCCAGCCTGCTTGCGAGTGTTCACATGAGCTACCCCGATCCAGTGTCACCAACATTAAGAACACGCTATTGTGCAATAAATCTACGTGACCATTTCAGAAAAAACACCAAGCTATCACACTCACCTCCAGTTTCAATCCCCACAGCTCCAAAAGCCCCCACTACTACTGAAAGATTTAAGCCAACAGTGGTTTTTGTTTAAAGAGACTGGAGCCTTGTTGCTGGCTTTAGGCTAGTATTTCCGATGTCCTTCTGGTTGCATTTACTCATGGCCTCCAGTTAGTATAGATAGCCCACCCTGTAATACCTTTTGGAGCGGGAAGAGCTGTGCAGCTCCCAGGGCTGGCACATCCCCACTGCTGCTCAGCCTGCTTTTCCACTCCCAGTGCTGACACAGCTTGGCAGAAGGAAGACAAGCTTTGGACTTGGGCTGAGGCAGGAGAACCCCACAAGACTTCTGCCCTGCTGGAGCACGATTTCATACACCGTGTTCCTGAGTCAGCTGGAGACAGTCTTGAGTTCCTTGGGTAAAAGCATCGGACCAAGACTGCCTTAGGCTCTGCATATGAAAGATACAGAAGAGACACTGCCCTATGGCCTAAGTCTTATTTATTGTCTAAAAGCAGAGACACATTGCAGATAGACTGCCGTTCTTTGTCCTTAGTCTCCAGACATAAGCTCCTTAACTGCTTTTCGGGAGAGCTCCCTCCCTAATCTGTTATTTTTAGATCAGCTATTTTTAAGAGATTGCTTGATGCCTACTTACTTGGAGGTTTTTGATGCTCACATTTCTCAGTACTGAATGCTGTTTTATTTGCAGTTATGTTGCATCAGTTTATATTCTACTGACTGGGTCACAGACCGAGTTTGGCCTAGGCAAGCACAGGAACAAAGACTTCTAATTAAAAAAAAAATAATTAGAAAAAAAAGAAAAGTCAAAGCTGTAGTGACTCAGTCACTGGCTTACATTAATCTGGGAACAGATTCTTCAGGTGGAGACTGCTTTTCCAGGGGTGATGCAATCTGTGAGTCCTGGTCTCTCAGCACTTTTTAAACCAGGGTGCAGTAGAAAGAACTTGGCACATACCTCAGGGCTACGTTACGCTGACACACAGGGAGATATTCTTCTGGTGATTTCAACTGTCACTTCAAACTTCCAACTTTTCCCCCTAAAAAGCAGGGGAGGGAGAAATATGGAGAACTCTTTATTCCCCCACAAAAAAAAATCCAAGTTTGCTGATGGAAATCTACCAACTGCAGCGACCTGCTGGACCAGCATCACCAGCTCCCAGAACTGGCCACCTCTTCTCAGCATCACATGATCCACTCGTGCTGACTTTCCCTCCTGTCTCCACTGCTGCTTTCTCATCGCCCCCAACTCAGATGGATGGCCCTACAAACCCCTGCAAGTGGCTCCCTGGCTCCACACAGCCTTGCCTTTTCATGGGCACCTCTTCTGCACCCTGACCAAGCTCCCACAGGAAAGGCCTACAAAAAAGGAAACAGAAGTGTGCCCAGATGTGAAATGTGCTTATCTGATTCGTGTTAAAAGTATAACGCATCTAACTTGGCATGGACAAACATATTCATTTTTTGCATATACAGGGGAACAAGTAGAACATTTTGGCATTATGAGAGCTTAAAATTGAGTCATGTAAGTTTACCTCTGAAAAAAAATTGAACGAGATCTTAACTCAATCCCAGGAACTTCGGGAACACATAAAAAGGCAAAATAAAACACTAGCCGAGTCTATCATTGGAACAGTGATAGCTGGAGACAGACTTGTTGGACTATCTATACTGCTCATCATTGGTGGGACATCTTTTCAGGATACTCACCCTCTGCAGAAAAGGCATTGAATGTTTTAATTCACCCACTTTTAATATTGCTGGTGTTTGTCATTGTACTAACAGTCGCCATTTGCCTTTTGTGGTGTAAGATAAAGAGATTGCCTATAAGAGTTTGGGCTTTGCCTAAGGTAATGAAGTATGAAAACTTAGAACCTTTGTAAAGGAATTTACAAAGTTTAAAGAAAAGGGGGGAATGAAAGAGCTAAACCCTGGCAATCCCTGACTAAGGCCCCACTGTGATCTGTTTAGTTTTGCTTGCGTCTTTGTTTCCCTGAGTTTTCCTTCCCCCACAAGGATGTTTTAGCTATTTGATGAGCAAAATTGGTAAATAGATAACATCTTGCCTAACACCAAGAAGACAAAGCTCCAGATATCAAGGAAACACATCTACACGCCCAGGACACATCTACACGCCCAGGACACATCTACACGATTGCTCCTTACAAGATAAATTTGCATCAGAAAAGGGGCCCTGGCTTGTGCTCAGGGAGGAAGATTCAACTAATGCAAGGAAGATTAAGAGCGATCACTGGAGGTGTAAATGAATCCCGGGAACTTATCACCGTGGGACTGCCCTTCTCAGGAGGTCTGATTAATGTGTGTGATTTTTGTGTATATGCACCGATGTGTCTTGCTAGCCCGTTGGAAAAGAACACGCCTATTATGAATATGTAATTAATGCTAGACTATAAAAGAAGTTGCTTTGTTTTTCACGGTGTGCGTCTTGGTTGAGCAGAGACTCCCGGCGCACCCAGCGCTCTTTGCTTGCCTCTATTCGCCTGATAAATTATAAACTTTAATTGGAATCCTGTTTGGGACAACATCATTTATCACACCAGACATGGATGCCATTGCGGTTTTAGTAAGGGATCACCTGATTGGGAATGAAAGAGTTTGCCAACTTCCATTTGCTCCAGGAGGTCATCTCAAGTGCTCTGTAACACAGGCTTGCATGTTGTTTTGCTGAAGGCTTCCATTAGCTGTCACCAAGTGCCTGATCCCAAGACAGCAACAGGCCCAATGTTTATTAATGTGTTACCACTTTTTTTTTTTTTCCAATCTTGGAGGAAAAAATGTCAAAGCCACGAGCACAGCCTGAAACCTGAGAAGCCCGAGCTGGCTGTGTCATTCTGCTTTGATCAGGTCTTCAGAAACAAGGGAGGGAAGCTCCAGGACCTGGCAAGTCACAGCTCCTCTCCAATAACAAACAGAGGGTCTGAGGTGTGTGTGTTTAGAGGCATCAGAAATAGCTGGGAAGTAGGATATATCTGTCTGCTACTCAGCTACCTGAGCAAAGAAGATCTCTGTGTGTTCACGAATACTGTCTTGGCTTGTTGTTACAAGCCCACAAAATCATATCAGGCTGTTACTACCGATTTTTCCTCCTAGTGGAGACAACCGTGCTGGGTCCCAGGCAGTCATATTCACACAAATGTGCTTTCTAGGTGGAGAAGACAGCAGCCTTCTGCCTCTTCTGCACCACAATTCTGCCTCAAAGTTACACTGAGACCAAACCATGCTGCCAGTCACTGCAGCTTTGCACTGCAAGGCTTTTGTACCCCAACCCAGAAGACAAGTCAAATGTTTCCAAGTCTCATGATGACTGAACTGACAAGAAATGCTGAATTTTTAGAATGCAGACATTTTGGAGGAAAGTTTGCAGATTTTCAAGAGGCTATTAGAGTAGATGAACTTTTATATATAATTCATATTTATATATATATATTCAGCCTGACAAAGGTAAGCTTAGCAGCTTTTTGCTAATCATCTCAAGGAAACACAGTACACAGTAGGTCTTCTGATGCATCAATAATGAATCACTATAAGAAAAACACTATTCCCCAGTGACAATAAAGAGAAAAACAAAAAGGCTTGGTTATACCCCAGAAGCTCCAGTTAGTTCTGTTCTTCTGACCCAGGTTACTCAGGACTCAGCATCAGAGGGCAGGTGCTGCTCGTCATAATTTTTGCTGCAACTCTGAAAGATTCAAGCCAAGAGTTCATTCCAAATAGCAGCACAAGTACAGGCAAGCAAGCCAAGAGATTTGTAATGTATTTTTGAAGACCAACAAGGAGCTAACGGGTAACTTAAGAGACTGAAGTAACTGCAGTTAGGCCTCTGAATCGCTGCTGAAGCTTGTATTTAAACCAAGCATGGGGTTTTCATATGGAAAAGGGCTGGAATGGTTTCTATACAGTATCCAGGTTTACTTTTGTACTGTGGTTTCGTCTTACTAGAGCTAATGTACCTTTCTTTCTTCATTCATTCTATAGTGGGAAGTACTTGTTTGCTTCTCCAGCTGGAGTTTTGACACACACAGAGCAGCTCAAGGCACTTGAAGCTGGGAGAGGTCGACCAGTTCCTACTTTGGCCACGTGAAAGTCTATGACTTTCTTTCCAGGGTCACAGAGCTGTTCACAGAGCAAGCCAGCCCCTCACCCTAGTGCATTAAGTGGTTGTACCTACCTGGCAAAACTATCACAGCCAAACCATGCACGTCTGTAGCTTAGAAGTGCCAAGCAGGTATTTTTACCTCCATTTGACCTTTTAAATCAGAAATTAGAGTAATGGTATATTTAATATACTGGTGGGATCTGTCACTGAGTCTAAGGAACAGCTGCTCTCTGGAACAGCCAGTCCCCCTACCAGTTCTGTATTGCTGTAATCAGGCACTTTAGGTAGCCAGGACTGTTCAGTTGGTAGGTACCACATGGGGACACGGGGGCTAGGCACCACAACTGGATCTCCACAGAGCTGTAATTTCCATGACTCACATTATTTAATAGCAACTCACTATCAGGGGGACTTGGAGTTACTAAATAACAGCAACTTCCCATAGATCAGAAAGAAATCTTGTCATTTTAGAGCACAGCGTGTTTCATTTTACAAAAATTAAACCAGCTACATGATTCTTGCAGTACCGTCACTCTGGCAATACATGCATCCTCCCTTCCTCTATCTTCCGCTCCCTTCCAGTCCCTGTCCACCAATTTTTGAGGAAGAGGATAGTGTTGGCAAAGCAGGCTTTGTTTCCTTTACAATATCCTCATTATTCTTTTAGAAATTCCCTTCATTTTTGGATAAATTAAGAATATATTTAGATACTTAGGATAAAAAAAGTGCAAAGCCATAGGAACCTGAGAAAGGCTGGGGGAGGTGGGGAGAGAAATTTGATATAATGAAAGTACTGATGCAGGTTTTTGGGTTTACATGAAAGGAATTCCACCTTCCACTTCCCTTATAAACATCACGTCTCATGATGCTTCCCTCCCAACTCTGCACTGGCATTTGCTTAGCAGTTCCCTGGCACTAATACAAGTTTCCATAGCAAAGGATGTTAACTGAGACTGTAATCACAAACTCGAGGAATCACTGAGGTCTGAAAGGCAACTAAAACAGACACGAAACCACACAAAAATGCAAAATATCCTTGGAATATCCCTCCTGGGACCTCCCTGCTAGCACTGAGAGATGGTGGGAAAAATATTCCCTTTAGAAATCCTGCCCTAAGTAGAGCACCCAGAAGTGTGTGAGCCACAGTTAAAAATGCCAGACTAGATCTGAAGTCCAAAACTGTGTCTGGATGAGAAGAGATGCTCTGTATCTACAGAAGTATCAAATCCATCTAAAATCTTGTGAAAACTTATGATAATGGGATAAAACTTAAACATCTATGAGACTTCGCCTGCAGAGCCTGAAGTGGAGCACTGAAACCATTGGCCATCAGAGCTTGAGCTGGCATCAGCTGGCGTGATTCATGGGCTTCGGTATAAAGAAGGCTTCAGAAATGAATGAAAGCTCTATTTACAACACTTAATGCCCTTTAAAAGGGCTTCTGTGTAAGAGACCCCCACCTATATTAGTAGGAGCATATTACTCAAAGCAAAGTTTAACCCTGATGGCAGCAGAAAGGTTTTCCTTCCAGGAGATAACACAGCAATGTCTCCTTGAGTGCCCAAGTAATTTGCAATCAAAACTGGCAAGGGCAAGGGAGAGAAAAAAAAAAAAAATTACTTTTAAAGATTTTTAAACAAGTAGCAGGTTTAATGCTTCTTAGTGGATGGGATCTCCCATCACTGAGAGCTACTGTGAAGTTTATAGGGGGGAATATCTCTCCCCTCCACATGTATTACAACATCAGGGCTGGTGCTAGTCTCTGTGCCTTTCATGTTTAGCACAGAAGGGAAATTTGGGTCCTAAGGAGTTAAAGGTCTAAAGAGACCATGGGGATGGTCCCAGCGGGAGATCCATCCCAGTTTTAAACAGGGTTAGTGGCAACAAGAGATACTGGCAGAGGGCTGCACCTTCACATTTCTCTCTGGCAGCTTCAGCATCAGGTCCAAGCCCAGCATTACACAAGACTGCTGCATTCACGGCTGCATCTCAGCCCCTTTCATCACGGCCCCTGGGCTGTTGGATGCCATTTCACAGCTGGCTGCCACCAAAACCAGCAGCCTAATCCTGTTCCTTGCACCCACTGCAAATGTTCCCCAAGCCCCTTGGTTGAGCCAATTCAATGTGCAGGACCACCAGCCTGACTTTCCTTACCCCCCAGCAGGTAAGTTTTGTGCCAGCTAAACCAGTTGGGCACTGGGGAACAATTTGATCACCTCCAGCATCTTGCAGGACCTCACCCTTCAGTGCAGAGCAATGATGTCTCTAAATGCTTGCTAGCTGAGTGCTCTTGCTGGGCCATTGCTGGTGAGCAAAGCCCCAGGGGCTGAGGTCCTGCAGTCCTGCTTACACCCCGCATTTACCATGGCTCAGGATATCCATGCTACATGGCCTGCAGGAGAGTGGATCAGAAAGACTGCTGAAGGCAACAAAAAAAAGCCCAAACCAAACACCTTGGGTTCAACAGCCAAATCTTTTAAGAGATGGGTTGCTGAACTGTCACATGTAGGGCAAACCTTAGAGCAGGGAACAGAGCGCAGCCAAACCTTCCCCTTCTGCCCTAAAATGGCCAGGGACTGCATGCTGAAGCAGCACAGACAGGTCCAAACCAGGGCCACCTGGCCCCGCTGACAGGCAGTCATGCCTGCTCCAGAAGACATACAGCTACTTTGGACCAAGAAGTGAGACTTCCACAGTCCGAAAGCTGGTGCTAGCCAACCCCTTGCACTGAAGGCTGTGAATAGATCCCAGTGGCTGCCCAAATTCACCCTTCCCACCTTGGGAACGATCAAAGGGATAAAAATGCACCATGCAGAGATTGCTCCTTGTTCCCCTCATCTAACACTATGTCTCAGCAGGAAAAACATTACCTCCTTCAGGACAAGTATGAATACTAAGTCATTAATTTGGGCCTTTTTAGTGCTAATGGTACATTTAGGTGCCCCTGAATCAAGTGAAGTGCAGTGGATTTTTACATTAGCACTAATAACAGTTCCCCATTCAGTTCCCCTGTGTAATTACAAGATGCAGGATTCATCTGAATTTTCCCCTTGAAAATACATTGTTGTGTTGTATAAGCCTTTAAAATTACAGATTAGGTTCCATCTTCCCACACCCAAGGACTAGCATACAGGTGCCTCCCAGTAAGACATACTGCTTCCATAGTGCTCCAATTCCTTCCTCAAAAGCACACTTTAAATTAAGCTACAACATCCCTTCACCACCCCCCCCAAAAAAAAGAAAATGTAGAGTGACATATTGTTAACATGGTCTCTTGCCCATTAAGCTTTTAGGTTGTACATGCTGTCTTATGTCAAATATGATTCAAGACAGTCATTGTACTTCCCTGCCAAGAAATAACTGACGACTGATTCATTATACTGAATGCCAAAGAGACAAGCAATCCATAATGATATAATCTAATAGCTATTTTTTAAAACGCATTTAAATAAAAATTTTGGACAAAATTAAGCCCAGAATAGGTAATGTGCTGCATACCTCTGGGGATGGTACTCCATTTCTGGAGGTAATACAGCCTCTGAATTATTGCAGTCATTAGCCTCGAGCAGCTGTAGAAGTTAGTACGTTACATGTCAGCATAAACTTTAAGCAGGTACACATGGATAGGTACTGGACGGACTTGGATAAGATATGAACAGGAAGGGTAAGGGTTGTATGATTTGTTTTAATCCACACTTGGACTTTCGCATTGATTTTTTACTAGCACAGAAAGTCAGGTTCACTAGCCACAACTTCCCCACCCTGTCCTGCATGACAGCATCAGAAGTGGGCAAACATCTTGTCTGCTTGTAGCTCTAGCGCATCCCATGCTGCAATGGGTCTTTTCAGAGCACAGGCCTGTCCTTGCAGCTGCCCCATGTCTAGAAAAGGCCAGAGGGTTGCTTGCTGGTGGAACAGCATGCAAGCTGCCCAGGAGCCAGCTGGTAATCTGCTGCCATTTGGATTCTTCCTTCCTCCCACTACATGGGCTCGTCAGGCTTGGCAGTCACAAATCCATAGGCTCCGCCCTTGGTCTTCCGGCAGCACATGCCAACAGGTGAGATTGTCATCCTACAAGTATTTGGTAGGAAGGGGCCTTTGGAAGTCTCTATTCTAACCTCTTTCTCAGAAGAGGACGATTGCCAGTGCTAAATCGGGTCAGCTGCGGCTTTGTCTAGCAGATACTTGAACGCCCTCTAAGGATGGAGGTTGTCCTAACCCCTCTGGTGACCTGTCCCGGGGCTGCACACTTTGCCCATGAGGAATTTTTCCCTCAGCATCCAACCTGAACCTCCCAAGCCACAATTTGTGATCTTTGCTTCTTGTTAACACCATCTGCCACCTCTGAGAAAAGTTTGGCTGTGTCATCTTTTCAGCTGCCCTTCAAGAGGTTGGAGGCTACTATTACACTGTCCTTTTGCCTCCTGGTCATGCCAGGACTTTGTTGCTGGCACCAACGGTGGGACATACTTCACAAAGGAGGTCACCACCAACATCCTGCTGGATGCTTGTGACCACTTGGCACCTTTCAGCTGGAGTCGCCAGTATTTGCAAACAAGCCACGTAGCGTCCACACAAGTGGGTGTGTGTAGACAGAGCAAAGCAATCACGTGCCTTAAGTCAGGGTACCAAGGGCAAAATCCTCTGCCAGGAATCTTTTAGCAGCTGCCTATTCAGTTCTCCTGCAACCCTCGTGGAAGGGAAGGCTTTGAGCCAAAAGGTTCATCAAGAATCACTGTGTAAACAAAAAGTACAAAACCTGTAATAAAACCAAGAAGCATCACTGAAAGATATCTCTTTGCAGGACCAGCCATATTTGCAGAAATCTTGTGCAGGGACCTGCTGAAGGAGATTGCTGTGGAGCTAACCCCAAACAAGCATCACAGGGCAAATGTCCAGTGTTTGGGAAGTCGAAGAAGGGGGAAGAGCATTGCTCCCCATATGGGTGTGGACACCACCACTCAATACGCCGCAGTTGTAGTGACAGAGTTCATGGGGTGTCCTTCTTGAGAGGGGAGGAGGAGTGTGCAAGGCATGCAGGCAGGAACCAAAAGGAGAGATGGGATGTTCAAGGTAGGACATTAGCAGCCCCATGGGGAAGAGGTCTCAGGAGCATTCTCACCTACCTGGCAGGTGAGAGGTGTCTTGTTCTGAGGGTGGTTGCCACAGCAAAATCTTCCTTAAAAAGTGAATGTGCCCAACAAGGCCTCGTCTTCGTTTCCTTAGTGCAGACACATTGCCTCCTCTGAGGGCAGCCAACAGCTATCAGAATGACTAGTATTGCCTTTTCGACATGGTTGGGGCATGTTAACCCACCTGACTTCTAATCCTGCTTAGCGTGCACAGCCTGAAAGAGGAGGGATCAGCTGAGCCCTACAAAAGGCCAGGCCTTCTTCTCCTGTGCCTCCACAGGCCAGGAAGAAGGAGCTGATGGAGATCAGGGAGTCTTGCAGCACAGCAGAGCGCAAGCTGGAAGCTGCTTGCACCAAGGCTACCACAGGCACACATCACAGCTTTGGTCTTCAGCTACCCCCTAGTGCAAAAGGGTGAAGGGGACCAGGAATGGGCAGCAGGAGCATCTCAATTCAGGGAAGAAATGGAGGAAAACTAGATAAAATGGTAGAATATTCAATACAGCAAGGGGAAAGGAAAAAGCAGCAATATTTAAAATAAGAGTAAAATAGATAGCTGAAGGTGGACAGCCTACCTTCCCTACCACTCAGGACTCAGCACCTAAGTCCTTCAGGCTCTTCTCTGAAAGCCATTGGGCCTTTATTCAGGACAAAATCCCAGCAGCAGGAAAATAAAGCCTCCTCCAAGGCCGAGGCTATTTACAAACACCAAACAGCTCCTTAAGAAAGCTATATGTGGCTCTCCCTTCTCTTGTAGGAACCTGCCTCCCATACCCAAACCAGGTGCTAAAGGCAGGACCACAATTCATTAACCCTTTCTGGCCTTGGTGTTCTTTGAATGCCAGTCGGACAACATGCCTTATTTACACATTCCTGCAAAAAAAAGGAGAAAAGAGGTATTTGGCATATCCTTGACAAAAAGGGGGTTTAATAGGGTTCAGAAAGGTCTAAACTTATTCCCCATCTAGGATTGGGCTGCGTTTTAGGAAGAAGTTAGATCCCAAGGGCATGTAATTCCCACCTCCCAGGAAGGAATCGCCTCAGGCTTTCACCAAAAACGTTAGGCTGTGGTTTGCAGAAAAGGAATTTTATATGTTTTTTTGTGAAGTGACCTAGAAAAGGTTGTGAGGCTCCACTAGTAGAGTGTATAAGCCACCGCTTATCTATGGAGTGACCTAAACAAGGATGTGATGCTGAGCTGCCAGATAAAAGTCTGCTTCAGTGATTCAGTGATTTTCAGTGATTCAAAGAGAGCTATTAGCCTGGTGAGTCAAGGTTTGACAAAATTTGGGTACAGGATCTGACTCCCAACCACCTTGATGAAGCTGTTTATGAAAAGGAAGAGATTCTTACAAGACTATAGGTAACCTGATACACTAATTTTAAAATCATGTCTTTCTGTGGCCTTCCAACTGCAATAATTCCCACTGCACTTTGCCAGCTGAGAGGAATATCATGCAATGCTGAGAAATAGGCGAAGGATGGGATGGTTTGACCCTGTGACCTTGGTAAAGCCATTTCATGTCCTTGTGCCTCAGATCCCTGCTTGTGAAACAGGAGTGAACTAAAACCTCCTTTCTGCCACAGTGCTGTTATTCTGCCTGTTCAGATGGCTAACTTTTCAAGACAGGGGCAATGCCAAGCGAAACACAGTCCATGAAGAATAATAAAGCAATGATCAATGCCCTGCATTCGTTGGCATCTGTTTGCAAAAGTGATTTGGTCGTTATAAATAGCTGTGGGCCTAAGGCAAGAATCACAGAGGGCCGTGGTTTTCAGAGATAATGAGAAATCTGCTTTTATATGAAGAATTTACAGATGATCAGTGAGATAAATCATCTTTTATTTCCCAAGCAAACAATAAAAATCAATAAAATCCTTAAGTGTCTTATTTTCAGTAACGGAAAAATAAATCAAAGCAGAAGTTTTTAGTCTGAGACACATAGGATCAAAACAGATCTGGGAAGAACAAAAGGAAGAAACTCAGAGATAGTTATAGTCTCGTTAAAGAGATAACAGGTTATCATCAGAATGCTTCTGTAAACCCAGCATGTTTTCCATGAGGTGCAAAATACTGTTCCCCAGGCGTAGAGCTCTTACAAGTGACACTGAGCAAAGGTATTGAACTCCGCTCCCACATGCTGGGCACTGGCTTGGTCCTGCTACACAGTTCAGCTGGGTTAGTGCTACTCAGAACTGCCTCCTGGCTAAGCAGCATAGCCCATATTACACATTGCATGCCCTGAGCTCAGCCATAAACCAGGTGCTTGGTTTGAGCAAGAAGGGCTTTTTCGTCTTCTAACTCAGGTGTGTTCATGAAGAAGGAATTGTGTTTGCCTGGGAAATTACTTCCTTATTTCTTGTTTATTCAATAATTTCTTCTAGGTTGCTAATTTAAGTGCTGTGGATCACATGGGAGGACTCATTATATGACCAGTAATATGAATGCTAAAAGATCCATAACTGGTTGATGTCATCTTCCCCCCAATTTCCACTTAGGCAACACTTTAAACTAGGTCAGAGCGTTAATTAACTTTTGTATGAAATCCCTCCTCAGCCCATCCTGCCTCCCACTGGCTAGTTAATTAAAATCAGCACCAATATTAGGCTGCTACTTTGCAGCAAAAAAAATTGCTAGTAATTATCCTTTGGGGGAATAAATTAATTATGGATTACTATGTCTTATCTCAGCTGCTCTCCTGTAGCTAGAAGCCAGAATCCTCTCAGTCCTGCTTGGGTTTCCTGAAGGTAACTGGGTCACCAGAACACGTGCCTTGGCTTCACCCTTTGCTGAACTTCAGCTTGACAAATCTCTGTGGAAGATAATCTCCTTAAAATAGAACTAGTTTCTTCCAGCTTTCTTGTTGGAAGCTGGCACCCTGAGCTCCTCACAAGGACATAGCTGACCTTGGAAAAGTTTGAGTTCATGCTTGCAATGAGCTGGGCTTTGTGTTCATGGAGCAGTACGGTATATTCATCTGTCTTAACTTGAAATGCCAACAGTGCAGGCTCCTGGGACTAAGTAAACTGAGCAGATTTTCGGTCAGTGAAGGGCAGAAACCATGTCTGACTTGCTGCTTATTACATCCTGAGGGAAACACCTAAACAATTCAGAATAACCCTGTTCTAGAAACCTTTTCTTTTCCCTTGATGAGGAGGGGAAAGTAAAGGAGTTGCTTGGCTGTGGATGGATATTACGTGCAGTAAAACAACTCTTGCCCTTAAGAGCACACTTTTTTCCTGGGTAAAATGATGTTTGTGCCCTGTGCTGTCCCTGGGAGGAGCGTGGCAGGTTCATTGCCCGCCTGTGGGGTCTTTTTGCCTGTGAGGTGTAAAATATTTACATGTCTTCAGGAAACCGTGGCTGTTATTCTTGGTCAAGGAAACAGTCATGGCTTCCCTGAATATACAAAAAGACAGTATTTATAATTAGTAGCTTGAACTGCACTGACCTGGCTCCGGCAGCTTCAATTCTTCTCCTAAAGCTGGCCAGCCAGGCTGCCACTCCTCCCTTGCTCTGCAAGGATGAGAAGAAAATCAACTAGCAGGTGTTTCCCAGGGACAGAAAGTCCATGCTTTTTGAAGTCACCCATCACGACAAGAAAATCTATCTATAAATATAGCTGCCTTTGTTTTGTATGGCGGGAACACAAAAGAGCTGTTGCTGAGATTATGTCTGTGGGCTTAAATTTGGCATCTGAATCCTTTCCACATCTTTGAAGAAATCTAAAATTCAAGATCTTATCACAATTTTAGATGTTAACTGCCGGCAGCTGAACTCCAAATATGTGTAGACAGACAACAAAAGCAAACAAAAGATTTTGGGTTTGTTGTTTCTGTCTTGTTTCCTGCTCCCACCCCGTGTAAACTTTAGCCTCTTCAGACTCTGTCTTCATCAATTTCCTTCCCCATTGTTTATATCTGACTGTGAGCCCAGGTAACTACTTAGGCAAATAACCAAATGAACTGAATTGCTTGCTGGGGAAAAAAAATCTCTGCTGAATGGGTGGTTTCTTTCAGTGTGGGAACTCTGCAGGCTACTCTGGGAACTGTATCAGAAAGCAGTTACTTCCAGCAACACAGCCCAGTGTGAAGGCCTGTATAAGGCAGCACAAATTTTTGATGCTGGTTCTGGTCCGTGTTAGAAGCAGAGGGAGTTATGCCAGTGAGCTCAATGCGAACAGGACTGAGGTTTTGATGAAAAACAAGAAGAAATGTTTAATTCACCATGAGATTTTGAGCATTCCTCAAAGTGGTCTTTCCCAAGTTTGCCGTCTTTCACCAGCATTCCAGCTTGGGGCAAGAGGACCATACGGTAGTTTTTAAAAACCTACCCCTAACTCATTTTTGTTATTTGGTAGACAACATTTCAGACCTTTTCTCATGAGGGCTGCTGGCCACCCACTGCAGGCTCCTCCGCAGGTATGCCCCAGATGCCTATTGCTCACAAATATTATCACAGCAAGTTAACACCCACCAGACCTCACCAGTGTTGACTTAGCAACTTCTATGCAGCAATACTTAGGCAAGAATCTACTTCCTATTTTAAGGGTCTGTGCCACTCATCTGGTAAAAAAGTGTTGATGCTGACTAGTTCTTTAAAAGTGTGCCAATGAAATTTCACTTACTTCCTGACTGGTGAATTTAAAAGGTGAAAAAGCTATTTCACGCTTTGGATGTATGAGGAAGAACTGAAGAGATCAAACAAGATAACTGCCAAGGTAGTAAACTTAGAAACACCATGCAGATAGGCTGAACTGGGAGTTAAAAGAATAGATGTATTAAAGGTTCTTCCCTAGCTGGCCATATCCTTGCTCTGGAGGAACAGAGGTGTCCAAGGGGTGCAAATGGCCTGACTGTGGGGTGGAAAGAGTAAAAACACGATGAAAAGAGTGAAACTACTATTAAAGTCCATAACAATATACCTCTCTGTGGTGCCATCAGAGCAAACAATATGCATGTTTAACATTGAGAGGAAGGGGCATGATGTGCACTTCTGCTCATCCTTAAAGTGGTGTTGAGTATATGTGCTGTGATGCAGTACTGGGATTTAAAATTATCTCATCTTGTTCCTAGACAAAAAGCAGAACACATTCCCCTGGTGAATCTGGCATTTCATTTGCATTTCTTTGTCTATTGAGCAAAAGTATAACATGGAATCTGAGACACGTGATTTCTTTTTCCAGACATTTTTAGCAAATTCTCTTTACATTACTAACTCAAAATTAGCCATTGTTCACCACTTTGACAAGTAAGTAAGAAAATGCACATACATTTTGGACTGAGAGACTAGGCTTCTGATTTTTTTTTGACTTGTTCAGGAAAACTACTTTTTCTATTTGAAGAATATTCTATATGTGCTCTCTGGTCTTCCCTCATCAGCCAGCATTCACACCCCATGCTTCCTTTGTTATCCTTATCCAAGGTACTGTTGTCATGTTAGATAATTTAGAAGTGCAAAATATGATGTGGCATTTTGTTTGGGAAAATAATAAAGCAATGTCTATTCGTTGCAATATGAGTATGATTAAAGACAAATATAGCTCCTTCCAAACACTCAGCTCTCCCAAACTCTTCACCTGTTTCCCAACTTTAAGATTTTATCTGCCTTTGTGCAAGACTTGATCACACCACAAGAAACAGAAGACCCAAAGATTAGACACTTTAGAACAAAAAAACACAGTTATAAACCACAAATTATCCTAGGACTTGTTCTCTTAGCACAATAGTTGCAAGGCAATGGCTGATGCAAACAATGATGATTACTTCCTCTTGCCTTTTGAATACAGGCAATTGCAGTAAAAGCAATACTTAGTACTCTTCATAAAGCAATTCATGTTTATCTGTTGGCACACTGAGATATGAAGCACCCAAACATCAGAACATAGAGTTAAGATCTAAAAAGGAATATATTGTTTCTATTTTCTAAATTAATCATCAATAACATGGCGTATGTTAGTGTTGAATTTAGACACAGCCATTCCTTGCATCCTTCTTGTGTCTGGGAAAAGACACGGTCATTTAGCTCTACCTGCTTTTCCAGATGTAGCCCATCCTTGTGGCATCTAAGCGACATTCTGAAATTAATTCCTCTATCTTTGCCAGAAGATATTGCTTCTGAATTAATTTCCCTGTCTCTGCAGAACTAGTACCACCTCCCCAAGTCACTGCGTAAAAGGTGGTAGCTGGTCGAGCAGACTCCACATCTCCTGCATGTTCTCACTTCCTAAACACATTCCCTGCTGGCATTGTGGACACAGATGGGAAAAACGCTGCTTCTCCAACTTAAGGAACCACTCAGGAGTTTTCTTCTGCAAAGAGAAACCTCCACCAGCTGACTCTGAGATCACACAGTCACAGAGGGGTTGAGGTAGGAAGGGACCTCTGGAGCTTGTCTGGGCCAACCCCCCTGTTCAAGCAGAGCCACCTAGAGCTGGTTGCCCAGGACTGTGTCCAGCCGTTGCCCAGGACAGATGGAGAATGGCTGCTTTAAACTGTGTAGACATTGGAGAGAGCCCAAGGTGCCAAATAATCTGGAACATTTCAGCCTGATTACCTTAATTTCCTTTCCACATCTTTCCTGGTCAAGCTGCTCTCCTCTGAGGTGGGATTGGCTCCCAGTGGGGTGTGTAGCACAGTACAGACACAACAGATGCCCTGCAGGGAAGAGGGGAAAGAAATGGGCAGCATGATGCAGAGGTGACAGAGCTGATGGCTTTGCCCCCAGTGTATGAGGCCACAACTTATCAATGTGAGGTATGCAGGGCTCAAGAGAAGGCTGTATATTTTGCTGTTGGAGCAGGTCAGTTCCTGCGAGCAAGCCCGATGCAATTGGGAGGCTTTGTCTGAAGCTGGTGATAGGAAAGTGCTGTAACCCTTGGTGTTCAACCGTTTTGCAAACCCCAACATCAAAGGAATATATTTACTTGACACTTCTGCATTTTACCCTGGTGTTACACGTGGGACACCAGCCCTCGGCATTATTGATCAAATTATTTGAAACTGATGATGGAAAAGCTGCATCTTCCTGGGAAAAGGTTCAGAAGATGTTTCATGGGGCCAGGCTTTCTGCCAGGCAAGTTATTTACTCATGGCAGGACTTTCCTGGAGAAGAGGAGGGCTGCAGGACTCACCCCAGCACATCTACAGAAACAATGGGAAAGCAGACAAATGGCTCCATATTTTGATGTCTCATCTATCATTGCTCTTACCCTTTCCTATATACTGTCAGCTCTGCTTGAGGTATTAAGGAGGGAGAGTGCCTGTGAATAAACAGCACCTCCGTATGAACAAACAGGGCCCTTGGGATGGTAAGTGTGACTCCCCTGGAAATTGCTGCTGCTTAGAAATAAAGGTCCTGAATCCAGCAAAACACTAGGAGCACGCTAAATGTGAAGTGCATGAGCACTGACATTGGCCTTGCAGGTTTTGTTGACCTGTGACAAGGACAGGGTCCCTCGCCCCATGACAGCTGTGGGTACTGTCTGCACGACGTTTCCAACACTTGTCCTCCAGGAAAGAGGCATTCAGTGTGGAAGTCACTGCAAGGTCTCAGAGGATGAGAGATCATAATGTTAAAGCCTAAACTAAAGCATATTGAAGTCAACACCTGCTCACTGATGGATCCAGATGCTGGATCGGGCCTTTAGCAAATAACTAATTACTCCTTGAGTTGGGGGCAGCTGAGTGGATTACTTGTAGGGGACTTGTACACATGCTTTCCAGTTAATAATTTATTTACATGAATAATCCTCCATTGTGCAAACAGTCTTATTGAACACAAGGATTACAATACAATTAAGGGCTGGAGGATGAAGGCCTGAGATAAGATGGGGAGTAAACAAAGTATGATATTACAGCTATTAATTGACATTTAGAAATAGGCAGATTATGAAGTCAGGATGGCCATGAGTCACAAGGCTTCACTGCTTCCTGAGCTTATGAGCAAAACTGTTCTCAGTGCAAAGGCATGGTTCTATTTTTAGATATAGCTACTGTCTGAAAAGTTAGGGCTGAGGTTGTAACCTATCTGTGACCGGGCAAATAAAGGTGGCATCACCCAGGGCATAACGTTTTGGCAGAAACTCAGTGTTATTCTGTGCAAGCCACTCTCCCTGCTATCTTCTCAGCTAGTGCAAATTTTACTTTTAAATTTTTTAACATGCTTAATTTATTTTCATTCCGTAAGAAAATAGAGTTTTACATGATCAGGTTGTGCGTTTATATTTTTCCTGCTTTCCAGTATATTCTGAATTCATTCATCGGTTTTAGACTATACTGACAAAGCACAAGGGCCTTTGGGAAGCCTCACAGGGCTTGAGCAGCTCGTACAGTAGCACGAGTAGCTACTGCAAGGGAATCCGCTGGAGTCCTCAGTGTCAGCCTGTGCTGTGTGCTGGTGGCTGTTACGATGGAGGTAACAGTCCAGGCTGTCAGGAGAAGATACCTGGTTTTGTACGTTATGCAAACTAAAAGGCACCATGGCATGGGAGGGAGACAGAGCCTCTCCGCAGATGGGATCTGCACAAAATCCATCTGGGGTCTGTCCCTTGCTGGTTGCAAGCCAGATTCCCAGCACCTGAAGGGGTGTAAGATTTACTTGCTATCTGTATTTTTAAGCTATTTTATTAAAATAGCTATTTTATGATGCCACTTGTCATTGCAATTTTCTTACTGAGATCTGGAAAAAGCCCTGCACCATCTTGCCCTCTTACCCTCCCAACAGCGTGGAACAGGATCTTAAATGTCCTAGGACACGAGGTGCAATCAGGACAGGAGGGGCAGAGCTCAGGCGCCACGGCTGAGGGAAAGGCTGCAACATGAAATTAGTCTTTAAAACACACAAGTGGGAAAGAGATGCTGACAGTCAGACACTTTTAGCTCTAGAATCTGTAATATTTAATTTTAAAACACTTTTTAAAAAATAGTGTTTTAACTCAGTTAATAAATAAAAACATCTCTGAGCAGTGCGGTCACTTTGTGCAACTGCATGAGTTGGAAGAACAAGATATCTTTGTTTTGTTTCTGTAATAGTTTGCAAAATGCTTTCCTTATTGCAAACAAAAAAGATTTTCTGAACATGTGTTTTTCCAGAAACATCTGCTCTGTGTGAAGTTATTTGATAAAACAAACCATAACTCTTTATTTAGATTAGAAAATATTAAAGGTCTGGAGTACATTGCTAAACAAAGTAAACAGAAATAAACAGGAAATAAGTGACTGAGTAGACACAACATATTAAAGTCAGTTCCCCCTGCTTTGGATTTAAGTGGTATTCTTTTCCATTGTGTACTTTTTCCAGGAATTTTTCTCCCTCTCTCTTTTTTTTTTTTTTGTGATTGCTTCTTTTCCTTTCCTGCTTTGATTGAATGATTCCCTTCTATCCTTTACAGAGTAAATTTTATCACTGCTCTGCAACTGGAGGGGATGATCCCCATGCACAAGTCATAAATTGTGTTTCAGAGTATGTCAAACCCTGGTTCATTTACTGTCTTTTCAATTACTTTGATTTAATTCAGCCTGACCTCAGCTTGGTTCAGGATCCTTTGCAGAAGATCCATGGGATAAAGGAATTAGAAAGCTAACATAACTTTGTTGAGGCAAGGCAATCCCCCTCTCTCAGAATCAGCCTACTCCCTTCAAAACTGCCCTCCCAGTAATTCCATCCCTGGGTAGAAAGCATGGGATTGTGCAGGTGCCTTTTGACACTCATTCCCTAAAAGATTCCTCATTTCAGCCAGCATCTAAGAATATTTGCAGATTTTTGATGGCATGCAGACAGTCCAAAAGAAGAAATACAGTGAAAGATCACACTTGTTTCTGTTTGATTCTCAGCACATTCATTAATCTAAGAGACCTTACTGAAGCCTTACTTAAAGGGGGCTTATAAGAAACATGGGGGCTTATAAGAAACGTGGAGAGAGACTTTTTACCAGGGCCTGTAGTGACAGGACAAGTGTAATGGTTTTAAATTGAAAGAATGTAGACTTAGATTGGACATAAAGAAGAAATTTTTTCCTATGAAGGTGGTGAGACACTGGAACAGGTTGCCTAGAGAATTTCTGGATGCCCTGTCATTGGAAGTGTTCAAGGCCACGTTGAATGGGGCTTTGAGCAACCTGCTCTAGTAGAAGGTGGCCCTGCCTATGGCAGGACTAGATGATCTTCAGAGGTCCTTTCCAACCCAACCCATCCTGTAATTCTAATTCCACTCGACAAAGGTGAATGTTTAGTCTCCAAAAAGTCTTTTGCGTGTCATATGATCCCTTAATACAGTTCAGGTTCTGAGCCCCCAAGATACTAGAACTCTGGTTCGTTTTAATAATGTTAAAAACTGTTTCAATTTTTAAGCGATGTAACTGTTTGTGGAGCAATACTTTGAAGGGAAACAGCAGAAATAATTATAGCTGCATCTTGTTCCAGAAGAGGGAACACCACAGGCTTGCCATTAACACTAAAAGATATCATTTCTGTGCTCTCACTTTACCCCTCATGCTAATACATTTATTTCCTATTCACAAAAATAGCAAAGTTTTGTAATACAATGCATAACTGGCCATAATTCAACACTAGCAGATTTTAAAAGCAAAGATTTTTCCACTGTGGAAGTAGGTGGGTGCTGTTTATGAAGCAGCACGCCTGTGTGAAACACAGTCTCAGCTCAAGGCAATCGTTAACAAAATTGGTACGAGCCTCAGACTACCTCCCTGCAAATCAGCAGGATTTTTGTACAGCCCAGAGAAACGCAAGGATGCCACAGAACGACACTTTCTACCCAAATGGTCTTCTAGAGTAACTCACGCAACTTAAGTCTCTAAGTAACTGATGGTCACACCTCAAAACAGCGCCCCATTTCCTCCCAGGAGCACCCAGCAGGATCATGCTTGCTGTGCTTTGTGGAGTGCTGGCCTGCGTTCAGGATGACCTAACTCAGCCCAGGACTGCAGTGCATCTCTTCCTCACTGGGAGTCTTCCCCATGGGTTATTTTAGTCATTATTTCACCTGACCTCTCTGCAGGATCAGGTCACGAGAGGAAGAGTTGCAAGACAGCATGGAGGGTTATTCCTTCAGCAGTTGTTTTCAAGCGACACACGGTTTCCTAGATCGTGAAGAGCAGCTGAGCTTTGTGGCTGCAGTCTCACCGGCAGAGCTGCCAGCACCGACAAAATAGAGCCCCGCACGTTTGTCTGTGCCCTGTCTGCAGCTTCATCTGTGCTGCCCGTGCACCTAGGCTTGGGATCAGGGCAGTACCCTGGCACGCCTTGACGTCTTTTGGTCTCATGGCTGAAAGGAGACAGGGAGATTTTCAGTGCTGTTCTGTGATTCACAGAAAAGGGTGCTCACACCAACTAGCAAGGTAGCTTTGAGATCTCACTGCTTCACACCAGTTAGGTTTTGCAGCTTTTATTTTGCTACCATTAGTCCTGGTACTCTTTTTTTTTTTTTTCGGCTGAGAAAGCCAGCCAATACTCCCGACAGATTTTGTACTGTTTCAAAAATTTATCTACTCTTTACACATCTGGGGTGAACCTGATAAACCAGTTTGTGCTGCTGTTACACAAGTGCCATCCATTATTCTGCTGTACCATGTGTCATTTTAATCATTGCTCTTCCATTTTTGTAGTGGTTGCTCTTAATTTTTAAAGCTTTGACTAAAATGTGAACAGCAAACTTGTGAACAGCTTCGTGTGGAGTCAGCCACTGAGAAGAACTGTCAGACTGAGCTGGAGCAACAACCTACTTGCAAGTAAATCTGGATTTGTAAAACAAGGGAAGTTGTCATCTTTAAAGTTGCATACATCTGTGTGTATCTTCTGAATTTTGGAGATAGGAGTTCTTACTTCCTCCCAGCAAGGAGAATAAGAGTCGGAATTGCTCCAAAAACTTTCTTGGTTTTTATCTGGTCAGACTAAAAAAAATAATAATCTCTGTTTTGGACATTTTCAATGCTGCATGACAAAGACAGCCAAGAATACAAAGTAGGTGTAAAGTAACTGACATGTTCTTCTGTTTTCCTGCAGAAGTCCTCTCTGAGGCTGCTCACCAATAGCTGTTTTAAACCTCAAGTGATAAATCTGTCTCTGAGCTGCTTTTTCTTGCAGCAAGCAGTTCCCTGGCAGCTAAAGAGGATTTAACTTCTAGTTGCTGATGTCGCCACTTGTGCCAAGACAGCTCTAACACTCATCCAACGTGGCTTTGAATTGTTTCAGCCCACCGACCCAACACAGAACTAACCTAATTTAAAAAACCCAACACAACAACAATAAAACAAAAAACACACCCCCACCCCCCCTACTTTCTGACAGAGAGCTGTTGGGCTCTTTGGTGTTCCCATGAGCACGGGGAGCACCACGGTCCTTCCTCCCTGGGAAACACTAGGCACCACCACACTGCATTATTGCTAGCCCTGGCCTGCGGAGTCCAAAGGAAGCACTTGCATCACTACTATTGTTGTCTGGCAGAGCATAAAGTTCAGCCTTACTTTTCATTTAAAGCCCAAACACGACCTTTGAAATGGGATTATGAACACACCAGAGTCAAACCTTCCTGCTGTCACAGGAAACCCCTTCTCTCAGGGCAGGTGTTCCTCCCTGTTGTGAGATGGAAAGAAAGGAAGCAAGACAGAAAGAAAGCAAGACTGACAGTATCTGTGTCATATTCCACAGCCACTCTTGTTCTCCATTTGCTGACCACCGTGAAATGGGTGCTGCTGGCAAAAGGGGCATGGGAGGCCTTGAGTATGATTTCAGAGACAACAAGATGGAAATTGTAAGACAAGAAGATTTAGTGCAAGAACACAAGAGAACAGCTTGTAACTGGCATGCAGACAGAGCTAGGAGTTCACAGAATACCACATGTACGTTTATATATGCAAAATAAAACAAAAAGTTATGTACACAACCTACTATATAACTTAAGTTACATATACACATAAAACTTACTATGTAACTCATTTTAGTTACATTAAAAAAAAAAAAACAAAAAAGTTTCATATTTGTAATCAACTTTGCCCAGTTTAAATGTGGTGGTACTTCAGCTCTTTATTTGTTTCCCAGTAAAACTCATCTTACATGTTTCATTTCAGAAACTATGAACTAGCTTAGATCAAGAAGCAAATCATGCACTGGCACCCCCAAGACTAGATTACAATATGTCTCATTTCTAATGCAAATCTAATTTCTGCAACACTGTATTAGCAGCTGGGTTGGTTTTTTTTGAAAAATTTCTATTGTAACATCGTCTACTACTGGTGCCAGATTATACATGAAAATTTACAGTGTTTGAAAGTGACTGAATTTTCTACAGGGGAAAGTGAAATATCCGTAAGTATTCTTTTTCATGTTACAAATTTGATAATTGTTGACAGTAGCCACATAAGGGTACCATTTTATATTTACATTATTTTTGTATTCAGCGATGCTCTTGCCCACCTTTCTGATACGTTGTGGCATTTGCTACCAGCACACCTAGTCCTTGTATTAGGCAACAATCCCCCCTAGTCAAAGAGAGATCTGAGCTGTTGCAAAACAGTTGCATTCCTCCCCTCCCTCCAAACATTTTGTTTACTCTCTAGGCTTCCCCACTGTAGGCATTCAAAAAGTTTTGAACACAGCTTTATCTTCTTGCTTAATTCTTACCACCTGCTTCTCTGAGGTACTTCTGTGCTTCCTGACTAACTGCTAACTTGTCCACAGAGAAAAATACTGTGCTGTATTACAGTATACACTGCAGAGAAAATGCCATTGCATGACAGGCCTTTTCCTAATAATCCTTTCTCGTCATTCTCCATGAGACTGAGAGGCCTTTGCCATGCTAACAGCAGTTCTACTGTCTTCCAATTTTTATTCTTGCTTTATACCTTCCAGTTTCTTAGCACCACTTTTCTTTAGTGCCTGTAAATTGTCCAGATTTCGCATTAGATAACGATACAGAAACACCCTCAGCACCAGAGAAAAGCTCAGAAGTGCATTTTCAAGAATAAGTGATTCTACAAAAAGACAAAAAAATAGCTAACAAGATCCTGCACGCCTAATGCTGTGCGTTCGTTTGCATAATTTTACCAGCTATTTTTATTCACAGTAACCCAGACACTGCAGAAAAATTAAGTGCTGTAAAATAAGGAGCACAATTCATCTGAATACATGCAGCTTTCATCAGCTGCAAGCACTGGTGCCAGCATAACCAGTTCACTGGAACTGATAACGCAAGCTATGAACGGGGAGGAAGCATATCTGTAATTTGATGTTCACAATCGTTATAACTACTCATAGTATACATGAAGCTTGATTTATAGGTTGAATCTACGATTCTGGCAGATGAAGAAAATACTGCATTGGCTACAGAAGTGGACATAAACCTTGAAGGCATTTCCTAGTGCCTTTTCAGTACAGGGTTGCTAGTGTATTCTATACGTTAGCCTCAACCACTGACACTTGGGCAAGTATTCTTGTCATTATTTACAGAAACTAGGTTGCCTAAGTCCCATCGGGCTTCGCGTTTCAACTAGCACAGCCTCAAGGCTACTTTGATATTCTGCCTATGGCCCACACCACCTCCAAGCCCGCTTCACCCCCTGTGTCATGGCTGGGAGCAAGGTGCAGCTTTAAGGTAGCTTCCACAGCGTTTGGGGAGGCTGCACACAAGCAGCACCTTTTAGCTCTTTCGTTCCTGCTCAGTGACTTCATCACAACAGTGTCATTGCCAGAACAAAGCAGTTTGCCAGACAGTACTAGCTAAATATTAGTAATTCTTATTAAACTGCTATAGTGGAAAGGGGAAAACATGCGTTCCAACGTGTGCTCACATAGTTTAAATAGAGTTTGTGTTTGCACACTTGAAACAGATCCTGTAGCCTTGTCTTTGTGGATCTCTTCGGGACTTTTGCAAACAGCAACTCGATTGAACTCAGGTTATATGATATAAAGCCCCATTTCCTTTGTTTTTATTTTGTCACTACGTAAACAAGAGAAGCAGACCACCAAACTTAACTTTTTTGGACTGATATTTAGCAAGACCTCCATAAATGCATCTACGTGCTCTAATTACTGTACAGTTTTATGTTACCTTAAGGAGCAGCTGAGACTTGTCTGCTCTATGGCAAAGTATGACCTTATCTCATCCAACCATATTGAAGCAACTCCTTGTGGAGAAAAAAAAAATGTGCAAGATTAATTAAATGTAGACTTTTTTCAGGTTAAGCCAAGACATAACAGTATTTCCCATCCCACCCTTTTCCTACTTTACATTGAGCACAAGCTTAATCATCATTCTTAGTTTGCTGGGTTTGTTTTATTCAGCAAGACCAAGAAGTAGTGCAGTGGAATTATTTACAAGAATAAAGTTATTAAAATTTGTATTTCAGTGAAAGGCTTAAGAACTAAGCAAGACAGGGGGATCTCCCAGGTTGATGAAGAGCAGAGAGCAAAAGGCTTGCCTCAACCCAAAGAGCAGTCCTACTGATGCAATCACGGTAACATTAATTGTTTAGAGAAAAAGGCTCATACAGCTAAACGAAATTTCTTCCCTTTGAAAAGCCTCACTAACTACAGAATGAAGAACATCGTCTCTGATTTTGTCAAACTCGTGTTACCTTTAAAGAGAAAATTAGTCCTTGAAAGTTACCATTACGCTATTTAGAATCAGCTGTTTCTCTTAATGCAGCATAGAAATTCCTATTAACATTCTTTCCAAATGAATAAATATATACTACTTTGACATCCTGGAAGAATTAGAAAATTATTTATTTGACAGCATGTCAGCTTTTAGCTAAAATCAACCACATAAGTTTACAAGGAGAAAAAGAGAATTCTCTAAGCTTTTCAGTTGAGCTGATTATATTAACTTCTCATCTTAGTGAAGTAGTGAGATGTACTTCTTCAACAAAATGAACACAAGTATTCTTGAATCCATCTAGAGTCAAAATTGCAATTTTTAGCTATAATGAATTATTGTAGAAAATGCAATAATAGTTTTGACTAAAGGCATTTCTTGAAATAAATACAAGGGCTGCTAGAAAGCATTATACTTCTAGTTTTTAACAAAAATTTAATGGTACACTTTTATAGCATGACTGGCACCATATCAAAGACCCAGTTTTGAAAAATTTAACACCCCAAAGCATGTTTGAAAGTATTCAATTCTATTCCTGCTTTACAACAAATTACTTTAACTAATAAATCTTAAAAATGGGCAAGAGAAAAGAAGTAGGCAATTACTTTTCTAAATACTATTTTCTCTAAAGTTTCTTCTTCCTCTTTCTTCAGTTCACTGTTGACTACACCTGTAGAAGTGATGGCTCCTAGTGCTTACTTAATTACTAAGGGTTCGTAACTAAAGTAGTTTACATTCGTGTTTAACAAGATCCTCACTTTCCAACAAGCACCTTTCACCAACCTTCCCTCCACAGGAATTCCTCTTACCCTTTTGGCTTCAAAATAAACGGCTTTTGGCTATCACTTCCTTTTACTGCATACCTCCCTCTACCTTTGTTTTCCTTTAACCAGGGTACTCTGATCTCGGCAATTCAGTAGTACATACTTTTCTGGTATAGAACACCTGATATTAACATTCATTTCCTCTACAACATCCAGGGCTGTGTCACCAATTACTTATAAACATGGCTGGATTTGCAGGGGACGAATGAATAGAAAATAAATCTGTAAATGACAGATGGAAGGACAGCATAGAGCACCACACTTGTAAAGGTGCTAACTCCCAGTGCAAGTCAGGATAAGCGGTTTCTCTGCATACTCAGACTGGAGCTTCTTTGTCAGCTGGCACAAGTTGTATAAAGCAGAAGCAAGCTACATACCAAACTATTTATGCAAGCTTATTATTAGAGTAAAAGGACCGGTCATACTACCACAAGTCCATAGCTCTGCTACAAAACAGAGCACAAGCTCCCTCAAAAATGCAGAGAAAAATAGTTTCCCTTTATTTGTGAATATTTTGTTGGGCGAGTTCCAGTGGGATGCCCTTTTTGTCGTAACATCAGGTCTCGGGAAGGCCACAAGGTCATAGTCCCAAACACAACACTACGTATTAGCACAGCAAAGCTCCCCGGGGTCTTCACTCGACGGTCTCAGCTACCCTGAAACAGAGACAAGGACCACACTTAAACTTTGCCTGCAGCTTCAGAATGCCAGCATGTGCATTCCCACATTGATTTGTCTTGACACCATTGCTGTGAAGATGTGTTTTTAGCAGTATCGTGAATTAAAGCCCTTTTGCTCATGCAACTGGGCACACAGGCAACCACACCTGTGCAGAGGAAGAAGCAGAGCCTGCGTGACAGCAGAGGGGCTCCCCGGGAGCCCCAGCCCAGGTGTGCGGGGAGCACAGGGCACCAACTCCTGCCACCCCACATTTCAGCGGGCAATGTAGGCCACAGCCTGCAGGCAGGGCTGGAACACCTGCACAGGCAGGGCCTCAGAAAAACGCACATGGAGACCAAAGCCATTCAAGAAAGGCATGCTGCCTGCCCCTTCATACCTCAAAAAAAAAAAAAAGCCATTGCGCCCCCCATGCTACGAGGTCACAGCCAGCCTAAGCCGCTGTGAGCCAATGCTACCTCAAAGAAGCAGAGATACCTGTCCCCGCGCCCCCTCAGCTCAGAGCCAGGGCTTTCGAGGAAAAGGCATGGGGGGTGTGTGTGTGCCCCCCCCCCGCCCCCCCGCTCGCTTCTTACTGGCTGCGGCGGGGAAGGCGGGACTGAAGCCACGGGGAGCGACGCGCAGGCAAGAGGAGGTCACGTGGGTGAGCCAGCTACCCGCTTCGGCCGGGGGCGGCTGGAAGCGGTTGACGGCCCCGTTGCCCCCCGGCCCTGGGCAGCGGCCGCGGGAGGAGGGGTAGGGAGCCCAGGCGGCGGCGCTGCTCGCAGCCCCACATAAAGGGGTTGGAAAGCCGGGTGCAGCGCTCGGCCAGGTCAGTCCACGCCGCCGAGGCGCCGGGCCCGTGGGGGTGCGGCAGGGCTGCGTGTTCGCGGCAGGAGATGGTTGTTGCGTGACCTGGAGGAGACCCGGGGCCATGAGGGGGTCGGTTCGCGCCCCGGTGTGGGGAGAGCGCTGGGGGGAGCAGTGCCGCTCGCTCTCCCCGCGGGAGGTACCGGGGGGGCGGTGCTCGGCACTTGGTGGGTTGCCATGCGGGGCACTGCTGGTGCCTAGCCCTGGTGAGAGGTCGGGAGGGCGGAGCTGTCCCCCGCTGCGGGCAGGCGGCCGCAAGCCCGCTCACCCCTTCAGCGCCCCCCTGCTCCACGCAGCCGCCCCTTCCCACCGCCCCGGCTCCCCTCACGCACCGCGCTTTTCCTTAGCTCCTCACTCCGTCGCCCCACCCGCACCCCAGCCCGGGGCTTTCGAGGAAAAGGCATGGTCTTCCCCCGCCCTTCCTGCTCGCTTCTTACTGGCTGCGGCGAGGAAGGCGGGGCCGAAGCCACGGGGAGTGACGCGTCGGCAAGGGGAGGTCACGTGGGGCCACCTCACCCGCGCCGCCCCGCCCCTCCCCGGTTCCGCCGGGGGCAGCTGGAACCGGTTGGCGGCCGCGCCGCCCCCTCCCCTCCCCCGCGCTGTCAGGTGGCCCTGGGCAGCGGACGTGGACCCCAGCCGCGGGAGGAGGCGTAGGGAGCCCGTGCGCCCCGCGCAAAGGGGTTGGGAACGCGGAGTTGCGCTTGGCTGGGTCAGTCTGCGCCGCCGGCCGGGTGTGGCGATGGGGCTGTGCGGCGGTGGGGTTGTGTCGGTGCGTGCCCCTGGGGCCTGAGGGGGGTCGGTTCGCGCCTTCCCGTGCGGGGAGGGCGCTGGGGGAGCGGTGCCGCGGTCCTGGCGGGCGGTCCCGGGGGTGCCGGTCGGTGTGTTGTGACCCAAGGAGAGGGATGGCGCTCGGTCCTGAGGGGATGTGGGGAAGAGCGAGTGATCCAGGGGGCGGGACGGCGCCTGCCGCTTTCCCGGAGGGGGATGCCTGCCCGCCCGCCCCGTGGAGGGAAGAGAGAGCCTGCGTGCCGCCGGGAGCGACCCAGGTGTCGCACGGCTCGAGGGGGGGGGACATCGTGCCGGGAGGGCAGCGGGCGCGTCGGGCTCCCGGGCCGTCAGCTGGTGAGCGTGGCTTGGTGGGCTCCGGGGACAAGCCGGGCCGGCGGCTCTGTTTGTTTACGTTCCCCTCGCCGAAAGCCTTCGCCCCGGGCGGTCCCACGGCTGCCGCATTATGTAAGCGGCGGGGAGGCTGGGACGGGGCGGGCCCGGGGATGCAGCGCGCTGCCTCCCGGCCAGGCACCGGCCGCGGCGCTGCGTTGCGCGGGGCTTGCGGTGGGGCGGCCGCCGGCGGCAGGCGGGGAGCGCTAGGTAAGTCCCCGCTGGGGCGGTCGGCGGGCTGGACACCCTGCGGCGCCGTCCGGGTCTGCTGGAGTGGAGTGGGGGGGGGGTTGGGCGGGCTCTACTCGGCGCTGCTGAGGGGTGGGCTCTGCTCTGCTCTGCTGTGCTCTGCTCGGCTCTTGGTCTCTGCTGTGGGCTAAAGGAACATGCTAACGCCTTGTGTCTTAGTATTCTTGATCTCACAGGGACTAATAAGACAGCTCTAGGTAAACTTTGTTACCTGCTTCCTAACCAGGCTGTTGCAGGAGGCGCAGATTAGTTTTTCTATCTTTTTATTTTCCCCCCTTTTTCAGTCAATAGCTTTTCATGCAGGGTGTTAGTGTTTTAAAAATTAATTTAATTTTTAAAACATGCGCTGTTAGATGGAGATTAGCCTTCAAAATATTTTAACTGTTAATGGTCGAGTGAAATAGTTGATAAGTGGAATTATTTTTTATCATAAAAGATTTTTTTTTAATAGGTTTTTATCTGTGTTCCTGTTCTGATACTGTTGCCTGGAGAATAACTATAGAAAACATTAAAAAATCAGGGGAACGCTGTTTGTCTTGAATAGAAGTTAAAATTGCCACGTAATTAATTTCTAAGTAAAGCAGGTTGCTCCTGAATAAAATGTGTACAGGCTTTGAAAACACTTTTAAAAAGTTGTCTGTTGTTGTACTGAGAGCTGCGGGGAGCATTTTATACATGCTATTTGTCCGTGTCATTTCTAAGAGGGGTGTTAACATGATCACAAAGAGCTAAATTACGGCTTGATTCAGCGCGTCAGCCACACGTTAATAATGAACAACACTTCAGCAAAGAGAAATCAAACTGCGGCTGTTCTGGTTTACTTGCAAACGTGCCCCAGCCATTTCCTGTCTTTTTCAAGAACTTTGTCTGCAAAACTGCTGTGACATAGCTAAGACAGAAGAGTCTGCTACACGGACAGGTACTTGAGAAATGCTGAAAACCATTAAGTTCTTGTTATTTAAAACGCATGATGGCTGAACGTCAGATAGGATCTTGTGTTTGATTACCAGGGCTGACTTGGCCCTGCGAAATGGGTGGTTAAATTGATACTGAAAAGAGCATCTTAAAGATATTATTCTCTATGGCCATCTACTAACGTGATGCTGTTTCGGAAATTGTACTTGGGCTTCGCTTCTTTCTAAATGTCAGCATAACCCCATTGGTAAATTTCCTGCCTTTGAATTGGAACAGCATGTCCAAATCTTGTATGCAAGTTTGTTTTCTGTCCGGTGTTAATACTGCAATGCAGTATGAGAGGGCTGCTGACTGTGACTGTCCTTTCTCATGCAGTCAAGGTGCGGGGGGGAAAGGAGGGGTCAGGAAGAACCTTCTGGTTGTTTGGGTGAAAATGAAGGAGTTGATGCTGTAATGCTGTTTCTAAAAATTCTCCTCCAGCTGTCAGAGTGAATGTCCTGACAAGCATATCCTCTGACCTTGTTCTAAAAATCCAGGTCTTGTTGCTTAGTTTTGTTACATACCTCATTCGTTACTTTAGACATACTCTGTAATACTCTGGTACCTTGCTAGGACCAACCGCAAGCAACAAAATCTGTTCTGCATACTACAAGTTTAATTGTATTTGAATAGCCATCATTTAAATATTAAAGGAGTAATCTGAAGTAGCACGAGTTGATATTTTTATGCTGGAGCGTCTAATGCTGTGAGTAAAAACGCCAAAACTGTGTCTTAAACCAGCAGTTTTGTGAGGTTAGGCTCGTATGTCGTCTTTGTTCAGCATAGCACCAGATCTGACGCATGGTGCATTTTCTGTTGCTGTGTGTAGTACAGCTTTCAAGAAGGTAAAACACAAGTATGGTCCCTTCTGCAGTGCATGGTAGTGTTCAAATGCAGGCTTCCAGCGGGAGGTTGCAAGGGGCTGTGGTGCCCTGCATCAGCCCTGCTCCTGCCAGCCTGTGCTCTCAGCTGTGGAAGGCCTTGGCTGGGACAGTGGCACCTTTTCCCCCGCTTCAGGCTGGAGTTGGACCTCTCCTTGGTGTTTGTAGGTCTCATGGGTCTGTACTTTTAAGATGGAGAAGGTCTGCTTAAAATTGGGGAAAATAAAAGCAAAAATATTGCAGCCTTCTGGTCCTTCCCCTTTTGATCTTTATAGGCCAAAAAATGGAGCATATTTTGAAATAATTGAGCGTATGAGTACCAGTGGTCTGCACTGGGGTCGGTGATGAAATGTGTGCTAATGACATGAAAGAGCCTGTTTGTGCACAGGTAGTCTTTATTTTTCCGCAGATAACTACACAAATTCAGCAATATAGTGGTTAAAAATAGCACTGCATTAAGAACCAGGTGTTTGAAAGTATTAAAAATGTGTTCCAGGAACATCATGGCACCTGGGTACCTAGCTGTCTCATTTTAGTTGTCTATCTAATTACCTTTGAAAAAAATCCCATTAAGTACCTATAAAAAATTTTACGTAACTGGATATCCTGGGTATCTTAAAAAAAAATTCGCCCACTAAGAGACACATTTGTAAGCTGTATTTTACCCTGATTGAAAAGCCTGTGGTGTGCATTATCCAGTCATCCTTAAACATAATGTTACCCAAGAGAGTTTTGGGTTGATAGCTTTACATCAGAAATATCTACTAATAATTTATTAGATAGGGTTCTGGGGCTTTTTGTGGGGAGAGAGAAGAAATGTGACATAGTGTATTTCAGGGTAAGTCTGCTGCTCTTTGGCTTTCTCATCATACTGATTATCCTCGGTGGACTAAGTCCATGCAAAGAGTTGAGGTCTCATGATCTGGAGCTTCTAGGAGCTTAAATGAAGTTGTTTTAGTTTACACTCCGTTAGATGCATCCTAAAGAGTACGGGACTTGCAAAACCTTGGATTTCCCTCGTGTACTGGAAGAGCAGCATTTTGATTCTCCTTTAATCTTGAAGTTATTTTTGTTACGAGTTCTGATTATTTTCAATGGAAATCTTCCCTGCAGGCCCCCCAATTTACAAAGCTACTGTAGAATTTCCTGAGGCTTAGTCTGTTTCTCTCCCCTCTTTTCCCCCATCAGAGGTCAATGTGTATTTTTCCTTCTACTGCTGAGTATAACGAACCATTCTGCAGCCCTTACAGCCAACTCACAGTTGATAAAGTCAGCTTTTCATTCAAATCTATCTTAATATAGTTGCCTAAAGTGTTCCCTGCCTAATTTTGAAAGCCTTTTGTCTATACAACAAAAAGAAAGTTCAAAGTCTTCGGGCTTTTAAGTCTCCACAGTAGAAAAAAAATGATCCCGTCATACTTCAAGCCTGTCTCAAACATAGCCCTTAGAGTGTAGAAGTCAGAGCCTCGCAAACCTGTTTGAGTTGCTTTTAAAAATCTCACTTTTATTGAGACAGAGCATGCCATCTGGCTTTATGAATGCTGTGAATTTTTATGAGTTTAAAATTTGTTCAATATTTGCAAGCTGGGCTATTAAATTTGAGGATTGTCCCAGATTACTTGGTATGTATTTATCTAAGCCTGAAATACTGAGCATGAGATGTGGGACAGCAAACAGCTGATACCTCTTAAAAATGTATTGGAAAGGTTAAGGAAATTAAGGGGGGGGGACACACACTAATCTACTCAAGATGAAATGTTGTGAAGGTGTTTTATATACTACCAGACCTGTAAGCCAGAAGGTTCAAATGAACTTCAAGCTTGGAATTATTAAATTGAGACCATGTTCTGGTATATTTTGACTACAGCCAAAAATTATCTTGGTCTTCCCCATGCACGATGACCTTTGTTACCTCATTTTAGTGGAAAGCTATTTTGTGACACATTAATAGTTGATTGTGTTGTGCCAGGAGGGTCTGAAATGTTGTCTTTTCTGTTCTTCCAAGTGTCTTCAGGTGTCCATGACTGCGTCTTCTAGAAGTGCCCTTCTAGGATCAAGAGGGGAGAGCTTGGCTTCCCTGTTATTTAGCGAAGTATATTACTTCCTGTCACTCTTGTACTCCTTCAGGTGCCCATGAGGAAGAGAAGATTGTGAAAGCAAAGCTTTACAGGCAATGTTAGAACAAAGAATACTTTTTTTTTTTTCCTCTTCTGTTTAGCATGCAGGATACTACGCTTAAAATCTTTGTGGCTTTTCTTTTGGGTGTATGAAGGTAAGTGGATTTCTGAAACTGCAAGATTCCCACTTACTTTTCTTCCTAAGACCGTGAGGAGAGCTTTGTCTTGTGTCAGAGGAATGAAGATTGCACATGACCCTACCTACTGGGTGGCTGGTCTTGCCCCTGCTCTGGAAGCCTTGCAGGCAGCCTGTTTTATGCAGTGAAGTTGGTTGATGGGCAGGGTTACCTGAATCCAGCTTTTGAAGGCAGGTCAGTACAGCCCCAGGACTTGCAGTGCTGCTGCTGTGCAGTCACCATTTCATTGGGAAACCACCAGAGATTGTGAAAGGTAAGGGTTTGCTTTGTGAAAGGAGGAGAGTGTGAGAGGGACTTGAACTGTGGCATGGTGAGGGGGAAAGAACGTGTTTCTGTTGTAAAATCAAGAATCTCTAGGTAGAGAAACACTTTTTTTTTTTAGTGAAGTGCTGGTACCATTGTGTGAATAGTCTACCTGGGTGAGACTTCTCCTTCCCAGGAGGAAATGACCCAGATTCAAGTTTTCATTGCTTGCTTGCATGTAGTTGCCATCCATAAAAGCTGACCAAAGGAAGGAAGTGGGACTTAGGATGAGGGGCAATTGTTTGCACCCCAGGCTAGCACTTGGACACATGTAGTTACAGCAGATGTGGATTCCACCTTAATACTTTTGAACCCCAAAGTTGTTTAAAAATGGCTGTCGCACAAGGACTTCTAGTTCGTAAAACTGCTCAGTTGACTTTGCTAGTAATTGCTGATTAGGAAGCGTTTAATGTTTTTAATGTAACCAACTTGTTTCAGTTCCCCTAAGCAGACAGTTAGGACCCCTCTGAGCTGAGGATTCTTGCATTCTCTCTAACAGTCCATTTTTACAGGCGTGGGGAGCAGAAGAGGATTTTGTTATTCTTTGTCAGCTTCTTTGGTGAGACAGTGCTGAAAATCTGAAGGAAGGAGCATAGAGTTTAAAAGATTGCCTGACACCTGCTGGTCAGAGGATTTGATTATCTAGGGTTTCTTGCCATTTCCCTCTGGGAATTAAATTACTCCCTCTTCTCAGGAACCGTCAGTAACAAGACAGCTAAACTTAGGCTTTTTTCCCCTGAATCAAGCATTTGTGTATCACATCTTGAAAGTACAGAATGCTTTGTAAGTGCTTGATAACATACACCATAGCTTTGATTCATTAACAAAAAGCAGATCTATTTTTTCCTTGCCGTGTGTTTCCATGCAGTGCTCTGCTACAAAAGATGTTTCTTCAGAATGAGGGGTAGTGCTTTGAGCCTAAATGTGCATGTAGGTGCAATACCTGTAGCTGCAGTTCTGCTAGAAGAATCACGCCTGTGTTTAGTAATGTAGACTAGAGGTTTTTCTGATATACATCCATTAGGCAGGTTAAGTAGATCTTTGAGATGCTTTTTGAGCAGAACTTTGATAAACTGAATTTGTAAAGTTGTCAAAATCTCCTTACAATTAACTACCGTTATATAGAAAAGTAATATTCTTTAGCTAGGCAGTTTGGAAAAGCCCACAATGTCTTGCAAGTACGTACATAGAATTTTTATGAGATTGGCGAAAAGCTTTATAGACTTAACAGGTTCTCAGGTTGTTCTCTAGGAGCGGGTGGGTAGTTAATTAATTTGGAGCAAGACAGATGTGCTGGTTTTTTGTCAAGTTTAATTTTGAGTCATGTTGCCTTGGCTTTGGAAACAACTGTTTTTGCAAGGCTGTTGCGTGCCTGCTTTGTAGTCTTTAGCAAGGCATTTTTGTCTATTTCATCTCCCCTTTTGCTCCTCTGCCTTTTCAGGTAAAGGGTGTCCAAGCAAGGACAGTCATTGAACACAGCCAAGGCCCTGCACTATTCAGTGTCATCATAAATGCACAGTAGTAGCTTATATTCTCTGCTTTAAACTCAGATTTTTGTGTCATACTGGACCAGTTTCACAAGTCCAATTTTAGTTTCAGCACTGAAACATGCTGTGTTTCTGTGTCTATAAATAACTGCTAAAAATAAATGCTAGAATGTGTCTCTGTTAACATACAGACTGCCTAATGACACAAACGTGACAAAGTTCAAAAGGGTATGCCCTTCGTGGATTTCCTGGTTATTAAGTGTGCTTATTTCTAGCTTTGGTAGTTTGGGATTTTATCGTTTACAGAAATGTTACTTGTAAAAGATCACGTGCAGAATTGAAATATATGACCAGAAACATCTATATTGCTACTATTTTGTGGCTTTCATTTTACTGCTGATAAGTCATCTCCCTTGACATGGGGAGAGGGAAATAAGGGAGGAAAAAAAGGTATGTAAAGGCAGCAATAGTTAGAAAAGGGATAGATTGAGAGGAGGAGGAGAAGATCCAGAAGAAAAATAGTAAGTGTTTAAGCTTCAGACCTTAACTAACTTTCTGATTGCCTGGGAGGAATGAGGATTGCTTATGAGCTTTTTTTTTTTTTCCTCCCCTACTTGGTATCTGACTCTCTTCAGCTTTTCTTGTTTTCAAGACCTCTATTAGACTGCCCTGTGCCCTTTGAAAGGCAAATTTTTCTGTAGTGTCGTTAGTTCTTCTTGTCATTATTATCAAAGCTGTTACTAAAGGATTGCTGACCAACATTGTACTAATATAAAATGCTTTTGTCCTGTTCAAAAATAGCAACAAAAACATCCTACTCGCTTGGTTTAAAAAAAAAAAACAAACCAAAAACAAAACCAAAAAACAAAAAACCCAAAAAACAACAACAAAAAACCACAAACCACAGTGATACAAAGAAATGGATTAGTTGAGAGCATTGTGAAATTAATTCTGCATATAATGAGTATGATTATTTTGCAGCCCGTGTCCAAATGAATATACTTGGGTGATGACAGTCTAGCAACATCCGGACTTGGGCTTTGATACGTCTGCTACTTTCATAAATAATATAAAAGTATAGGTTTCATCAATAGTGTTTCTGCTGTAATGGGGAGAATGGGGTTCTGCCAGCTGTTTTTCCATCAAGTTGTTGTGTATTGGAAGAGGGTAGAAAATTGAAGCAGGGTCAATCCTCCAACTACTGTCCTGGCTACAGAGGCTATAGGCAGTTCCTTCCTTTTGCGGTGTTTTGAAGACTGCTTGGTGTTTCTAGTTGCTGGTGCTCCGTGTGAAAGGCTGGAAGTATTGGTAGGGGAGCAGAGTCCAAGGTGATGAACAACTCGCTGCTTGTGACAGCAGAGAGGTGTCATCTGTCATGGGTTCTTCCCCTTTTTCCTACAAGGTGGTAGTGCTCGTCTATGAAACCTTTCTTGTGTTTTCGAGAGGATGCTGAAGAATAGCAGAGGAAGACAATCAGAAGTTAGTGCTTGCCAAAGGTGATAATTGTAAATGTCTTACGGCTTCCAGTGGCCTCTTTGGGAGCAAAATTAGTTAAAGCAGGTGTTTTTGGAAAATTTCAAGATTGATGAACGCTACATGATACTGATGCTTGCATATGGTGTTTAGTTTAGTAGCCTTTTTCTCGTGCCAGTGTTGCAACAGTGTCTTCTGCAGCTGGATGCTGTTTTTTAGGGCTGCTGCTGGTTTTAAAGAGTTTTCTATTTTTAATGCACATTCAAACAGTAACATCAATACTGACTTGATTCCCTGTAAGTGGTGGGATTTGTGTTTCCTCTTACTTAGGACAGCAACAGATGTAATATATCGTTCCTGAAATGCAGTATCTTTTTCCTCCCGCTATAGGAGATTTCAACTATCCTAAGACAAAGGTTGTGCAAGTATGACCTCTTCTCAAGTCACTTTTGAAGTAAGAGGACCATCAGTACCAGGTACCCAAATCATACTTTTTCCTTTTTTTATATGGTTTAACTAGGAGAAAACTGAATAGAAGAATGTTCAAAGGCCATCTTGTCTGTTTTCCTCAGAGGTAAAAGAGTATGTCAGTTCAAATTTCAAAAGGATAAGTCGTTGTAAAATACATGAATTAAGATATTTCACGTAGGAATTTTCAAATGAGATTTGGGAATTAATTTTTACCTTTTTCTTCAAACAGTGATTTCATAGTGAGCTAGAGATTTTGGTGCTAACTGGAATGGTTATGATTGTTTTAAAATCAGTGTTCTGTCTCTAGTAACTTTTTATTCCATGGAAACGAGTATTTACATTCTGGACCAGGATAGACATGCATTGATGTGTTTGTTCTGTTTTCTTATTCTCTCTGCATCACTGTTGGAAGTTCTCCATAACAATATGTGACCTCTACTAGATGTTAAGGACAGAAAGAATTGCAGCTTAATTTGATATTCTGTGGGTGCAAAAACGTGTGAAATAACTTCCGTAATCTAGGTGAGGACCACAAGGTGTCAGATGATGTAGAACACCAAGGTTTAGTGCTTAGATAAATTGTGCTTATTACTTTGACCATCATCTTTAGGAACTTTGAAAGAAAGTCCCTAAAAAAGTAATCGGTGGTTACCAAACAGAAGCAGATCTGTGTGGGAGCATGTACAGGTTGGCAAAATTCCTGTTACAGATGAATACCAGATGGCATAAGTGTCTGTGTAGTTGGGGGGGAAAAAAATGATAAAACCATTTAAAAAGTTATGACGTCTGTCCCATGTTAGACCTTTCCTGTGTTTCTCCCATTTGATTGGGAATTTGGGAACTGAACATCGACACACACAATGTGTGTGGAAGCCTTTAGTAAGGAGTAGTGTTTTTATAGCATTCTGGAGAAAACTTTAAAGAATAAGATGACTGTGCATAGATCAGATGAGGCTATAAAGAGCTGCTCTAGCTATAGAAAGGAGCATTGCAATCCATGCATTTTGCCCTGTTCACAATGTTGCTTCCACTGTTGTCATGGCTCTGTCACTAGTGAGTGACTTTGCATGTGTAACTTTTACTGATAATATCTGCAGCAAAAATTAGAATTGGGGAGAACTAGATCCTGCCTCAGTGGCTAGTTACAAAGAATTACCTGGAAATACTTATGTATGTATAGCATATGGAGGTGACACAGAAGGTTGCTTCTGCTTAGGACACTATTGATACTGATGGTTTTGATGGGGGAAAACAGCTTTGAGATGTAGCAATGGCAAGATGCAGTCCTGTGAAAGAAGAGAGGTAGGTTTTCAGAGCTATCGGCAGTTCTACAGCAAAATTTCCAGGTTATTTAGAAACGTCATGTACTGATGTGTCAGATCACCATGATGAGTGGTTAGTTGGCGAGGCAAAAATGCTCACCTTGAGCGCTGATGTGCTCTCTGTGTCCTCATCACTATCCCTTCCTGTTGATGTCAAAGCCAATGATTCCAGGCTAACTGGCAGGAGAAAAGGGCATCACCAGCATAGGAATGATGCTTTGACTCACTCCCTGTAGCCAGATCACTTCTGGAATCAACATTGGTGATGAAGCCTGACACATTGGCGTTGTTTTTTATGTATTAGTGATGCGGAGTGCTTCATTTTTGCCTCATCCCAGTGGGAGGAAGAGGGTCACTGGTTATTGGCTGTGACTCCTTTAGGTCTTCCTACCATGAGACTACTGGACGACCAAAGATTAGCTATTACGAAATAAAAAATGGAGCTTCTAGCTCCCAACTATACATAAAAATTCTGCTCCAGCAGAGCTGGCCCAAGCAGAGAGATTGCAACATCAGTGAGGCTGTTGAAGGCTTCGAGACTGGGCACCTTCGCTTTTGCTGTCACTGAAGGAGCTCTGCCAGTAGTAGTGTCTGATTCCCTGGCAAGGGGAGGGGGAGAAGTTGAAGAGCCCTGACCTTCAAACAAAAAAACCCAAACCAGACCCTGCTGAGTTTAGAATTGCCTTTGGAAAGGCAGTTCCAGTTTGTCATGCATTTCACTTGTGCCTTTCCTGGGATAATTTGAGCAGCATTTTACAAATCCTGATTCCGCCTTGCAATGTAATTGAAGTGAGTTCAGGGGGGACTGTGCATCTGGTTCAAATGTTGCTTTTTGTGTGTTGTACCTTGCTGAGGGATACCTAGTCACTGAATGTTGACACATGTTTGTTTAAAAAAGAAAGACAGGAAACTATAGCTAGCTGCTACTGAGAGGAATGTGATCTAGATGGCACTTCAGAAATTGGCCACGAGGATGTACTGAATGCTGCTATTTTAAAGGGATATTAAAAGAATTTTAGCTTCTCTTTAATTCTAGTCGGAAATTCTAACTGTGTGGTATTCGGGTAGTCTTCCTCCCTGCAAAAACAAACCATAACGTGCCTTAGTACAGACTGGAAAAGGTAAAGCACCTGACCTAAGCATTTGTGTGCAGTGAATTGCATAGCAAGCGTATATGTACAGCTGATGTTTGTCTGCATTTTTATGCTTACAGTGAGCATCCAAAAATCTTGCTTTTTATATTTTTTTAATGAATTGGAACAAAAGATTTTATGAAAAAAGGGATTATAGTTCAAGATGTTTTCTAAAATTATTTCAGTAAGCTGTTTTTGGGAACAAATTATCTTACTCAATTCCTGGCTTTTTTAGATTTTTTGCAGCCGCTGGGTCTGCAAGGGTTTCTTTCCTAAACAGTCCTGGTGGTGTACCCTACTAGATTAACCTGTGTAACTGGAAAAAATGGACACAATTTTAGAGGCAGAAGGACTTCCTCGAAACTGTTATTTTAGACTTTGAAGTTCCAGCTATGATGTTTGGCTTAGCAAAAGGTAGCGCATCTTTGTTGTATATAGCTTGCCTGCTTTGTATCTTCAGATTACTGTGACTCCAATGCTATTGCTACAGCTTCCCCAGTTTGAGAACAGGAAATCACCGTCTTAGCTGCTTGTACCTTGCTTTTCTTAAGACTGATACTTTTTCCCTCAGACTTTTCAGCTATCAATTTGATCCTTGCTTTTCCTGTTCATGAGGCATGCAGGATAGTTCTGGATACCCTCTCCCCTTTTTCTTGGATGCTCCCCCGCCCCAAACTCCACCCCTAGTTAAGGGACTAATTTGACTTTAGCTGAACTTCCTTATGTCTGCTTTGGTTTAAGGGTGATTTTGTTTGAAACCTTACATTTAGGCATTTCATCTTAGAGGTTGAAGTAAACTTCAGTATTTTATTTATTACGTTTTATTTAAAAGTTGCTCAAATACTCGTAGTTCTTACATTTTGCATAGCAAGATTAAACGATTAAGCAGATGATGCCTAAATATGCTTTAGAACTTCACGTTTTCTACTTCCACAACAGATTTTTTTTTCTTGTGTCTAAAAATGTCATTGAAACTCTGTAAAAGCAAAATACTAATTTGTCCTCCATTTGTACTTACCATTGTGTTTGTTCTCATTCATATACATACAGATTTTATATTAAAAACAAGTGTAAGTTGCAATGTTAACTTTAACTCCTGGATATCCCAGAGTTAAGCATTTTTACACTATTGTAATCTTTTGGATTCTTTCTGTATGTGTGTATGCATTAGGGCAAACAGTGTGACAGTTTCATGTGTCTTTTGTGTAACAGGGTTATGTCTTTATATCTGATTAAAAACCTGAAAGCATAGCAGGAAAATTATTTTTATTTATCTCGGGAATAAAATTAATTGGATGTGTTGTCTTGGGAACAATGCTAGCAGCCTCCTATTTGTCTGTGCTTTCTAGATCATTTGGGAATGAGAACTATGTTTTTAGACATGCGTGTTAGTACTGTGCATGTATATATAAATATATAAAAAAATACACAGCATATAGGGGAAAAACTAGTTCATCTTTACAATAAGCATTTTACAGGGAAAATCTGCCTGCTGCAGTTGCAGAGATTTTTGAACAGTATTACTGCAGGATGATTTGGAAGTCAGCCCTTTTAGGGGCTAGGGTTGTCAGTAGTCCCTCTCTCACAGAGATCCTTATGATGGCAAAGAAAAAACACTGTTGTAGTTTTGGGTGGGGAAAAATTAGTTTCTGAACAGAAAAGGAAGTTTAGGTGGGTGATTCTGGTGTGTATGTTCAAAATATTTGATGGTTTCACCATGAGGCTGTACTTAGTAATTCCATATAGGCTAATGATGATTCCATAGACTAATGATGGTTGTGGGTTTTTTGTCTGTTTGTTTTTGTTTTTTTTTCTTTAGGAGAGGTTTTTGCAATATGTGGGAGCTGCAGTGCTTTGGGAAATTGGAATCCCCAAGTTGCAGTGGTCCTCCAAACTGATGATCGGTAAGTTGGGGTTTTGGGTCATTTGTTTGTTCCCTTTGAAGTAGCTGGAGTTCTGGAGCAACACATTTTTTCTGGCTTTGAGTTTGCAAACTATTGAGCTACATGTACCATTAGCAAAACTCTGCAGAATTTCTTGTGTTGCCCTTGAACATTTTGAATGCTTAGGAGCGTGTCTAAGAAAATGTTTAACTTGGATATGCTGTTCTAGTTACAGATGATGCTTTTACCATTGTGGTTGGCATATTTCAGTAGTTTAGTTGTAGACATTTTGAATTAAGAAACTGCTATGGATAATTCTCAGTCCCATAACTATACAACAAGTGATAGGAGATGTTTATAGTGTTTACTTTCTTTTTAACCCACACAAGTTATCATTGTGGCTGTAAAGAGATGGGGAGAAGATTATTTAAAATGAGAGTTGCATTAAAACTCTTTAAGTGATTTGTGTCTGTATGAACATGGGTGTACATGAAGGATGTTTAAATGCAGTGGAGGAATTCAGTGTTTTCTTTAAAATGGTGCCCTGCCTATTGCTGTTTGTATGATACAGGAAAATAGGGCTTGCAGGATGTATTTATAATTGTCAGTGACTTGCTGTGTGATCTTGGATGAGTCCCTGAATTATTTCATCATGTTTTCCCCATCTGTTAAATGAGGATGAAAATTCTTGCTGCATTAAAGCACTTCAGAGCTGTAGATTAGAAAGTGCAATTTCAGTTCTAAGTATTTATTGTGCTTTGTGCATGTTTGGTTAAGTTACCGTGTAAAAACCTTTCTTGCAGCAATACACTAAACTTTATTTTGGAATATCACTTAGGACAGACATATATCTGAGGTGGCTGTTAGGCTGTATTTTGAAACTGGTTTGGTTGGTTTGTTTGGTTTTCCCCCACAGTCAATTATGGAAAACTACCGTAGAGCTTCCTAGAGGAGTTCCTGTTCGGTATCGGTATTTTAAAGGATACTTCCTAGAACCTAAGGTATGTATAACCTTTTATATTTTAATTTGGTTCATCCTTAGTAAAAAGGATTCATACTCATTTGAAGTAAAAGGATTTTCTGAGTTAAACTTGAGTTTTTAGAAATAAATCTTAAATTGCAACATATGAAACTTTAAACCACTTGTGGCAATACAAGCAGTTTACTTTTGGAAATAAATGGCTGTATGCTGTTACCTTTAATTATTTTTGTTAAATTGTCTTCTCTCTTTTTACCAGTGTCAGTGTGTTAAAAAGTCCAGTGACAGTGAAATGCCTGACGTAATTATGAAGCTTAAATAGTATGGTGAAGTTCTTATTCGTTATAGTGGAGCTATAACAACTTCTAGACTTATTGAACATGGACTTCAGTAGGGCAAGGGTCTCTAGCATGGAAGAAAGAGATAGCAGGAGAAAAATGGTTAATGTGAGCAGGTGTATTTAAAATTTGCCTAATCCACTGCAGTTTTTAAAATTACTGCAGATTTTTTGGCGAAGCATGGGAAGTATTAACTAGCTTTTGTGTAGCATGATTAACACATGTTAATCTCTTGGGTTGAAAAGGTAAAGCAAGGAATGGGGCATCCCAGTGCTTTCTCTAGGTTTCTATATAGGTATTTGCATGACTTTGGGGGAAAAAAACCCCGCAAGAGCCAGACACAGATGTGTTTTTACAGGTATTGATGTCAAAGCTTGCATGTGAGTTGAATGTATGTGGCGGTATACTGGTGTGTAGAAATTGTACTAGGATAAGGGGGAAGTTCTTCAGACTAGGGCTGAGATTGTATCCAGAAAAAAGTTGGACTAATTTGGGAAAATAAGCAGCTACTACTGTTTTTCTTAATAACAAGTAATAACTGTAAGAAGTAACCCATTTAAAGTTGTCTTTGCTGTCTTACTCTATTAATATCCTGTAGATACTCACCCTGGGCTTTAGTTCTTCATTGAAATTGGGGTTATGAAGGCTGTAGCTAAATGTGCAAAAGGCGTTATACAACCACCTGGTCTATGTCTTTTCAATATTTTAAATTACTGTCAAGAACGTGTTAAGTTTTTGTCAGCCAGACTAGCCTTTCTTTCACTGAAAAAGTATTTTGACAGAGATATCAGGTCAATGAAGGATACTCATTTTAATTGAAACACAAGAGACTGCATTCTGTTTTTTCATCACGGCATGTGAAACAGTCTAATCTGAAACTGATGTTTGAATTGTTACGCTGAGGCAAAAGAAGGGAAGGCCAGTAACAGATTTCTTTTTCTGAGGTCAGACTGAGGCCAGAAGTAGATCAGTTCTTACAACCTAGCATCTCTGATGGCACTCTTATGCTTTTTTGGCCCTAAGTTTAAAAAGATAGCAATAGCAAACTAGAAAAAGCACACATAGTGAGAACAGATTGGCAGAAAATGTCCTCATAAACAACACAATTTCTGTTTTAATATTTGAAAAAGTTTACCATGTGTATTGGTGAGTGTGTTTCTTTAAGTAGGTGCTCTGTATCGTGCACGTTTTATGTACCGTGTGATGCAGAGTCTGCCAAGGTAAGTATAAATTTTATGGAATACCAGCATAAAGAGCTACTGTATATAAAAAAGGAGGAAAAAAGACAACCGCCCTACAAAACAAAGCACGTGACTTGCCAGGTTACATGGTTATCCGCTTAGCGGTGTCTTGTCGGTACCTCTTAAGTGCACAGGACTTCCTTTCTTATAACATAAAAGTTTTTTGGAGAAAAAAAATTCCAGCTACGATGTTTTCTTTCTCTTTTTGTAATTTTTTTGAAGAACAATGAAAAAGCAGGATCTCTTCATTCTAACAGGAAGACTCAAATGAGGCAATGTGCAGAGGACTTTAGCATTAACAACTCTGTTAAGGAAAAGATACTTTAAGTAAAATTATTCTGAATTATTTTTATTTCAGTGTTTTTTTTTTCATTAGGCATTGCATGTGATTAAATTTGATAAGTTTGTGATATCTGATCCCTCAGACACTGTTAACTTTTTGTATCAGCACAATTTTCTGTGTCATGATCTGTAGCAGAAGAACTTAAATACACATGTAGTCTTAAATGTCTGTTAAAGTCTGACTATATGAATTTGACACCACATAATTGCATAAATCATGTGGAAGACAGATCTGAAGTTACTGTTCCCTTCCTTTCTGTATCAACTGCGTCTTTAAAGATGCTTGAGGTGGACGCAATGGCAAAGCTGGGGGTGATACATGTTTACACAGAGAAATGGTAGTTCTCATATTATCCGAAATACTGCTACAGACTAGATGTGAAAACAGATACAGTAATTCACATTTTGGAAAAAAACAAATAGGAAAATATTTTTCTTACCTCCCTTTAAAAAAAAAATCATTGTTTGATCTCTGTTAAATTATTTTTTCTTGAAGGATAGTACCATGTCATGGGAGGTTTAGTTTGTTTGCACTGAAGCTTTTTAGTGTTAACATGATTGCGATTACATAAATAGTGTATTTTTTTTATACTTAATATATTGAAATTTATAGAATTTTTGTAGGAATACAAATAAATGAATATGCAAAGAATCTTTTACTACAAAACTGGTACAAGTCGGCTCCTGCATATCAAGAGCTTTTACTACCTTGAAAACATTTTAATGATAATGTAAGAGTCATCTTAAGCATTTAAAAAGAAAATATGTACACTTGATAAAATAAGACAGTAATTTAAACTATTTTGCTCAAGGTTTGTTCTTTCCTTAAACATAGTCCGGTACCAGTTACCTTACTATGAGCATCTTCCCATGTTTTATTCTACACATACCTTCTGTTTGTTTCGAGGGGACAACACACCAAAATCCCCTTGTCTGGAATTTAAGACTTATGTACATCCTGTGTTTCTGTATGTGTTGTTTGCATGATGCATATTTGAAAACCTCAGTAAGGTAAATACATACCTCATTCTGTTAAGCTATGTTCTGTATTTGTTTTTTCAAACAGTAAATAAGCGTGCAGGTTTAGGGTTATTTCTTTCAATGAAAGTGTGAAATAACTAAGCTATCTGTGCATGTAGCAGGACTTCTAAAACTGGGTTAGTGAATGTTTTTCACACTTGTGGGAATATTGCTTAGTTACAGAGATTTCAGATGAGACTTAAATTTACTTTTCTAACATGTAAATAAATAAAATCCATTTAGTGCCTGGAATATAGTAATGAAGCTGAAACTTAGGTCTAGACTCAGTAATTTCTTTAGTATCGGAATGCCTTAGAAAAGTGTTGCTAGACTAATAACCCATAGTTAACCTGACAATAACAAAGGAACGCCTCTGCTGTGAGGGTAAGATAGCAGATTGGGTGTTAAAACTGTTCATGGAAATACTAGAGCTGTCAAATCTCTATTTAGCCCAGGACTTCCTGGCAGGTGACTCATAGGCGCTGTTGCCTTGCAAAGTTAGTTACAATGGCTGAATGGCTTTGGTTGGTTGTTTGGTTTTGTGCTTAATTGTTGTCACTTACATGGTACAGAAATCCAGAGAGATTTTTGTCAGAAATCCAGCACCAGCAGTTAAGTCTAATTCATTCAGCTGTTTCATATTCTTGAAGTAGATTAATATTCTTGAAACAGTTTTAAGAAGTGCAGTTGAAGAAATGAGGTTATGTGTGGTGTTTTTAAGATTCTCATTTTTTTTCCTAATGCCCACTCTGTTATGTTGCCTTGAATCAGGAGGTTTGGACCTGGCCTCATAAATTATCATTTAAACATCCATGGTAGTGCTTTCATTTTTTTAAATTGGACTGAGCAGCCAAACACCTCATGCAGACTGTGCATCAGGCTGTTTTGAACCTCTGGAACGTCATGATACATAGGCACTTTACCCTTGATTTCAAAAGTGTCTAATGACTATTTTAAAGAAAATTCTTGAATGTCATTTAAGGGCTTTAGAATTGCATTAGATATTCAGCTGAATACAGATCAAGCAGCATAGTTTTAATGTATTTTCTTTAAAAAATATATGTTCTCTCTGTTAGCAGAGAGCGATCCATGCCATACAGTGTAATCTCAGTGTACTGCCCACTGGGATGCTTGATGTGACCTCTGTCCTAGCAGAGGCTGACTATTTGTGTAACGTTACCATACCATGAATATTGATGATGCATCATTTACTTCTGCTACAGTCTGGTCTGAACTGGGCTGTTGTTCAAATGTGGTCAGTATATGCCACTGAAATGACATCAGTATTTTAACTTCATGGTAACAATGGCTTCTGTTACATGTAATTAGAACATTATTTAAATGCCTATAAACACAAAGACGGTCTGAGGGATTATGAGAGGGCTCTCAGTCATGTCTGTGCCTGTTCTGTAATCCATTGCCCTTTTTTTCCAGGTAGCTTTGCTTGCCTCTTGTTAGTATGGAAAGTGTTGAGGGTTCCTGGGATTAAATGCATAAATAGCCCACTGTATTCCTTTCAGGGGATGAAATTTTGCTGAATGTATCCAGTATGTTGTGCTTATTGTTGGGATAATGTTACTCAAATCCTCATTCATAATTTTAGAATGTAAAATTAAAATGTATGATTATGGTAGTGTAAGAAATAAACTGGTATTGGTATTTTAATACAATATGTTGGGGGTTTTTACAAGGAAAAAAACCTTTGCTTACTTTTTGAAGAAAACACCTTAATCCCTGTTATGACAGACTTGCATTCCTTAGGTTCGCAAGCTACAGGTTCTATATGCGTTTGTGGGAGTCACTGTTGGAGAGCTTGCAGGCCCGCGTGGCGTTAGGGAAGGGTAGCCTCCCGCCTGGCAAACACAGGTTTCGGCTTCGTAAACTGAGGCTGTGACATGCAAATGCGGATCTGCTGTGGAAGAAGGGGGAAGAAACTTCACATGATTTACTTTTCTAGAAGGCTGTAAGAGTGGTCATTGTGGCAGCAGTGAGAAGATGGGAATTAAAATTGCCCTATAACAGGAATAAACTGAAAACAATAGTATAATTTTATTTAGATTTACAGGCATTCCATCTTTAAAGCATAACTTTAAGCGTATATATTTTATTCTGACATGATTCTTAAGTGTAGGTGCTTCCGAATGGTTAGAAAAATGGAATTGCCTTTAGCCAAGACTCACAGAGCAAAGCCATGTTATTGAGTGCTTTTTAAATATTTGGTGTTTGCTGTTAACTCATCCAAAAGCATAGTAGATTAAATGTGTTTGATAAGTGTCAAGAAATCCCATCTGCTGCTAAAGAATTTATTCAGTGAGCTGTAACATAAAAAAGCGTTACGGGACTGTGTAATTATATTGCTGAGTTTGAAGCTTGTCTGGATGTCCCTGTTGATCTGAAATCTATTTAAATGAGAACCTGAAGTACTGGGACAGGCAGGCGTTGAAGCTTATATGACTGGCAATAATAGCAAGTCTTTTTGGAAATAAGAGTTACTTAGGCCCAAAACACCAGAGTGACAAGCTCTGCAGCTATTGGACAGTGGTTCTTACGACTGAGAGTAACATGTTAAGGGAAATGTCTCAGGGTGACTGAGCTGGGAATCGGGCATGTTCTTTCTGGTGTTAGCCAGTGGTTACTCAGAAAGCTAGTCAAAACTTAAATCGTACTGAAAGAAGAGATTGAGTTACTGTTCTGATTATTTATCTGAGTCTTGCCTATGCTTGTTAACCAATGTAATCTTCTGAGGGACAGTAAATTTTGCTTTTTGTTTTTTATTTTTTTTTTCCTCTGTGGAAGAATCTAATTTATTCTGCTCCAAATGGAACAGCCTGCAGGGGCTTCACTGCTGGCCGATTGGATTGTATCAGTGTCTTTTTCCTTCTGAGGCAGCAAAATTCCAAGTATTTGTGTTTTAATTAGATGGCAAATAATTTGCTTTTCTGTACCACAACTAAAATGACTGTTTTACAGACTTTGAATTAGTCAAGCAAATTTTGAGAGAACCCACCCCTGCAACTGTTAACTGCATGAGTAGATACTGAGTGCTGTTTGGAATTCGAGATGCAGGATATGTTTTTTCCTGAATTGTTGCTGTAGTATCTTAAGAAAAAGCAAGCAGAGTTGATGAATTCAGAGATACTGCAGTTTTTTGTATCAGAAGGAAACGAAAGTAGTCCAGCAGAGTAGCTGTAAGCAGTAAAGATTTGATAATTCCATGTAACTTCTCCACCCTGTCAGGCTTTGTCACAAGTTTTGTCATATATACCTGACGCATCAGATAGTGTCCTCAGCAGTTGCAGGGGTAAGAAACAAGCCTGATTTGTTTCCTTTCTCTTTCATTCTCTCTCTCTGCTCCCTGCCCCCTTTCTTCTCCTTCTTCTGTTTCTTTCTGAAATCTGTAAGTTTAGTTCACAGCCATCCCAAACAGCTTCATGGGTAGAAAATCAGATATAACAAAAGAAATTATTGCAGACATTTAACTTTTAAATTACAGACTATCGATGGTCCCTGCGAAGTCATAGTTCACACGTGGGAAACTCATCTACAACCACGATCAATTACCCCTTTAGGTATGGGCATCAACTGCATCTGTTTGAGGCATATGCATAAGATTGCTAATATGCTGCACATTGGTTTAGAAGGATTGATAACTATAGTTTTAAAATACTTAAATTTATTAATGTGTTGGAGGTATAAATTCTGTCTTTGCTCGACATGGGCCTTACTCTCAAAATGTATATATAAAGAAGTGGCTTAAAAATGGAGTGGGTGTGAAATACTTCACTGCTATCCATAAGCTTATGTGGGTTGTTTTTTTATTAATTTGGAATTGTAATAATTTTCTGTAAGTTTTTAATTCTTTGAGACTAAGGATCCATATTAATTTTTCAGAGGAAATGTGGGGAGGGGGAGGGTGTGAAGTCACTGCTGTTTTTATTTAACTACGATTTAACTTGTAAAATTTTAAAGTAAAAATTATTAATTAGGCTTCTTTAAGTAAATGGATTAATGGAAATAGAAACCTGATGGGTTTATTTACCCAGCAATTTATCAGAATTTTATTTTGCTGGAAGAAGAGGTGGCATGCAGACTTGCATACAAGTTCCTAATGCTTTTCTGAACAGGGAAAAAGTTTCTTTTTTTAAGAGTGACTGAAATAACCTGTCAATGTAGCTTGTAATTTAGATCTCCTGCTATGGGATGGCATGTTTTATGTGCTGTCTTGTCTAGGATATGAAAAATGTTATTTCCTCCACACTTAGGAGCTCACATCTGTTAAAGACCTTCTGATGCATTGAAATAAATGTCTTTTAGAAAGAAGCTGATATTGAAGAAAGTGTTAATCGTGAATAGTGCCATGATCATGTGTTGTCGTGTCCTGCCCCCTTTTTTTTAATTTCAATTGAATTAGTTGTGTTTTTATTCCTGTAACAAGATTATGTTTCTGTATTTGTCAGTAGCTGATTAGGGAAGCAGCCTACCCTCTGTTAGGGTCTAGACTTTATCTCTAAATTTGTGTAACTTCACTTCAAACAGTTAGGACCCCTCCCTGCCCCCAGTAATGCTTCATAAGCAGTCTTTAAGAAAATGCAGCAAAACCAGGACGTTAGCACTTGGTCATTATGATCCTAAATTGTTGCCTGTGGTTATTAGAATTTGAGAGTAGGCCCATGATTCTTCTTAGGAAAAAAAAGAAAAGGGATTAATGGCTGCAGACACAAAATTTTGTTAAGATTTATGTTTTGAGAAATACATAGTTTGTTTAGAATACTACAATTCTGTTAATGCTGGTACATTTACTTAGTGCTTTAGGATTTCAGTTATTAAAACTGTGGAGAGGGTAAAATGTGTGAAATGAATTTTTTTAATATTTCATCCTAGGTTGGTTTCTGTCACATGGGCAGAATAAGCATTTTAATTGTGACTAACTTGATTTGGAAGCTTTAACTATAAATGTGCAGGAGGACAGCTTTCTTGTATGTTTGCAAGAAACTTTTAATGTCTTTCAGACTAACAAGAAAAGCATCTTAGATTCTAGCAGGGTATAGACATTATCAGCAAAATACTGCGGCAAACTAGGAATTTAGGCAACCTTCTTGCGCTCCTCAGTTCAGATTACTTTAGTTAAAACATGTTTTGGCATCTTGTGTGTTGATTGGGTTTTTTTGCAGAAAGTAAGAAAAAGCATAAATTGGGAAAAAGCTTTATATAAGGTTGCAATAAACATGCTTATTCTTTGTCTGTTTCAGTTTTCCTGCTTTTTTATTAGATACACTTTTTAGAAGTGAAGTGGAAAAGTAGAATTAATTTAACTTAGCAATGATTCTTTATAATGTGAATACTAATTAGTTTCATTCTTTTTCCCTCCTTTTAATTCTAGAAAATGAAATTACTATTGACGATGGATACTTTGGGATCCGTAGTAAGTGAGATACATTGACTTTTACTCTTTACCACATATTTAATTTTTACAGGATTGTGTTGTAGTTGAAAAATACTTGAAATACCAAGTTTTGACAGGAATTGACTGTAAGTGATTGTTTTCTCTACTTACATGATTATTTTTGTATCCAGCATTTGTGAATTCACACTTAGGCTGTAATCCCTTCGGATGTTAATAGAAGACTGCTAGGAAGAGTTGAAATATCATCAGTGTGCTGGTATTAAAGGTTGAAATTTACAAACTTTAGATCGTAAGCAGATATTTTTGGAAATACACAATAGGCTGTTAGTTTTCTTTTAAAACCTAGCCTTAGAAAAAACTTTTTGCCTAGAAAAATATCACTTGTACTAAGTATACAGTCTGCCTCTTCAGTTAGGCAGATAACTGCCAAAACCTTTCATAAGCTCAAACCTCATGTTCTTGTGCATGTGTATGTCTTTTTTTTGGCAGTTCTAACCTACCTCTCACTTAATGCTCAATCCTGTGGTGCCTAAGGTAACTCTTTGTCGCATTGCATACATCTTGTCTTAAAGCTTGTCCATTTTTCTTTGTATCCTCATCAAACGCTACGTTTTGCTAGGAACTTATCAAAACATGCGGGGTCTACTTTGACACCTGGTCTGGCAGCTTGTGCTTTCTGGCCGCCCTGCTTGTAGGCTTTACTTGTCCTGATGGTGAGATTGAGGATTCTCCTCTGTGCTTTCTTTCCCCGTCATACCTGTTGTTATATCCTGTCCTGCAGACTCACACTGCTTTACTGGCATTGGTTATGATGAGCTAATTTGACATCTGTATCTCAATAGAAACAGGGAATCTCCAAGTTGCTATGAATCTTCAGAGTTTCTATCAGTGTTATTCCACGTATTGAGAGATCCCAGGCCAAGGGGATGTTATGTCTACCTTTGGAGTCTTAACTTAGCCCTTGATACCGTAAATAAAATCAACACTGGAGTACTTGGTGCTGTCCTGCAGACGGTTTACACGTGAAGCTGGTGAGGATCATTGTTCCTGTTTAATCCTCTTAAAAGCCAGCCAACAATTGCGGTATCTGTCATCTGTTCTGGCTAGAAAAGACAGGTGAAAGCATGCACTCAACAATTGCTCTGGAAATACTATTGATTAAGGCTGGTGATAAGGAAGATTGTCCGGAAGATGGTGTCAGAGGAACTGTATTTCTATTTTTGTATATTAAACTGTCTAGATCTCACTAAAATAGGTTATTAAAGTGTCTTCTACTTCTGCTTATTTTTTGATAGATGGTATTGAAACTGTGGATGCTGGGTGGCTGACATGTCAAACAGAAATAAGGTTACGTCTGCATTATTCTGAGAAACCACCTGTAGTGATATCTAAGAAGAAATTTAAAACATCAAGGTTTAGGTAAGAGCCTGCTATCTCAGTTTGCAATTTCTCATGTTAATTGTCTATACTAGTGATTCTTTTTTGACTTAATTAATGTAGTCTTTAAATTAATTAATGAACACATTTGCTAATAGGGGTGTACTATCAGGCCGATTTCCAGGTCATTTAAGCACTGTGTAAAAAATCTGTTGATAACATTAAAGCAGTGGTGTGTTTCAGTTATCTCATTATTAATGTGGTGTCAAGAGTTTCTTCTGTTTCAACAAAGGAAGACAAGTGGTTGAACAAAACTATTCTAGTTTCCCTGCTGACTTAATTTTCAGCTCTCGCCTTTCTCATAGTTATTAAGGTATTAAATATGTATAAAGTAGATGGGATAGCAGAAGTTAAGCAGTAGGTAACAGGTGTCTTTCACAAATACTTACTCCTTACTGGCCTTGGTGTTTCCTGCTTCTTGGCTGGAACTGTAAGGTTCTGAAGTAGTTTTCTGCTGTTACTTTCAGAGAGTTTTCTTCTTTGTTCTTTTTTCTTAACTTCTTGAAAAAGGCAGAATGGAAACAGAAGTTGAGGGGAAGGAAAGTGAGAAGGCTTCCAGGTTTTCTGTTGCTTACCAGTTTTTCTCCTTACCAAAGAAAACAGCCCTCTCCATTTAATGTATGGTTGATTCTCCACTGACATTACAGATTTCCAGTCAACATGGATGGTGTAGGTGATAGCATTCTCTAATCATTTCTGTTGCTGTTTAAATCAGTTTGATGGTTTTATCTGCAGAGGTTGTTTGTTTGTTTCTTTTTGTTTTTTAAATGTTTATTCACATTCCAGCTGCTTCTGATGAGTGGAAGGTTTGTTTAGTGCGGCATTCTTCAGTGGGAATTAATACTTATGTCTTGTTCTCTAGAGCTTTGCAGTTTTTCCTTGTGTGTTATAGCAGGGTAGAGAGAGAGCAATTTCCGAAGCCTGGTCCTTGTCTAAGTTAGATGGATTAAATGGTTGAAATCCAAACTTGATCAGCTGGATGCATTCACTAGGTACTCTTGTTTTCCACATTCTGCCAAAAATGTTAGATCTGCCCGCCTGGTTTTGTGACTGTCGCTTGCTATGGCAGTGTCATTTCTCAGGTTGGTGGAGCATCTGTGTTGTGACTTTTTTTTTTGGTGAGGTTATTAAGAATGTGGACTTAGTGTAAGGGATTTCTGTGACTGTATATGTTTCTTTGATATACATCTTCAGTTTTACTAGTGAATTAGTGTGTAACTAAATGATAACTCTGTTGCATCTGCTGCTTAGATGATTCAGAAGGGGATTTGGATTACTCATATGCTTCCATCACTGGCCTAATTCATTCTGTGTGAAAGGTTTGCTCTGTATAGTAATGAACTCTGAGTCTTATAGAGAGATGACTTCTTAGTCCAGGATTTTTCAGATATTGCATTCAATTTACTTTTAAATGATCACTTAGAATTTCTCAAGGGACGTACTAATTACTTCAGACTATCTTGTTTATGTCTAGTAGCATACACTTATCTGCCTTATTGGTGTTCACAGAGACTTAAAGTTGTGTGTGCACGCTTAGTAGCAGCCACCAATGATCAGGTATTGATCTTAATTACTGCTATTTTCAGTGCTTTTTGTTAGCCTTTTGGCATTATGGGTATCAATCTGTGGAGAAAGGATGTCTGTTTGGCAGCCCAAATTGTCAGTTTGGTGGAGTGCTGCTTCTCGGACCGCTAGTCTAATTTTCACATTTACCTAAGTTCCAGTTTTAGAAGTGAGTTGAGGACTTAAATCTGACTCAAATAAGATCTAGACAACAGCTGCAAACTCTGATTCTTGAGAGGGCCCACTGTGTGCAGCGCTGTCCTGTAGGTGGTGGTGTTGGGAAGAATTCTTGCATTGTATGAGCTTCTGCTCAAGCTTCTTTCTAATCCTTCAGTGTTTCCAAAGGCACTTCTGAGACTTAACCATTTGTTTTGTATTTCTGATTGAGTAGAGTAAAGTTGACTCTAGAAGGCCTGGAGGAAGATGAGGATGATGAAGAGGGCCAAGAGAAAACATCCCCTACTGTTCCTCAGAAAATGGCAAACACTGTGGAGTTCTCATTAATAAGTAACAATGAATATAAATGTCGACACTCTCAGCCAGACTGTGGTTACGCTTTGCAGCCAGACCGATGGTTAGAATACACAATACAAACGATGGAGCCTGATAACTTGGAGTTAATCTTTGATTTTTTTGAGGTACGTCTTTTTAGCATGCAGGAGCAACCCCAGTCTGCCTTTGGGAATTAGTCGATTACCATGAAGATTTCACTGTTGGGCTAGGGCTGTTGCCTGACATTTTTGATCTTTTTGGACTTGTGTAAACAAGTTATGAGACTATTGGTGACTGCCCCATTTCACAGAAGCATTTTGTGAACCTTCTCAATATGGCACAGAAAGTTTTGCAGTTTCTGCTTATTTAGAAGTCAGTATGAATTAGACTGAAATCTTAGTGTGCAGTACTGCATGTAGTTATGTTGCCTTATTTTTATCCTTTAACAGAGCTAAGTTTTGCTTATCTTTCTTGAACCTGAACAGTGTGAATGAACTAATTACATTATTTGATCTTAATTTTTAAGTTATAAATAAAAGAGATTTCTCTGAACTAACCAGTGCAAATTAAAACTGGGTTATTACCACTCCATCTGTTATTTTGCACTCTATTTTTTTCTCTGAAAGATTGTAATATTGAAGGTCCTTTTTAAAAGAGAACAACTTTTGTCTTTTTATACTGTTTATGCAGAAGAAAGTTTTAAGCATTCTCTCTTTGGTCTAAAAATGCCCTTAAGATCCCATACGCTCATAATTGTAAAGTGGCTACATAGTTCCTGAACTTGGGTCTGGTCAAGTGGATGTTCTGCATGTTAGTTGCCCTTCTCCTTCCCTGCCAATGAAAACAAAGTTATTTTAAGCATATGTATTGTTCTAGTTCATCTTTGTTCTAAGAATGACTTGGGCTTTTTAGAAGACAGACTATTCGTTGCAAGCAGTTTCGATCTGAAAAGCTTATCAAATCTCAAGAGTTTTCCAAGACAAATGTACACTTGTAATTTCCATCAACAATTTCATATGCCGGTAAAATTTGCAACACACTGTTGCAAAAAACCCAATTTTTAGCCTGATACTAGTGTTTTCTGTATCACACAAGAAGCTTCCATTGCATCAGTGCCTGTATATATCTTCCTGAGGAGCAAGGAAGAAGAATTCTCACCTACATATAACAGTAGGTGTTTTGGTTTTTTTGTTTGTTTTGTTTTTAGGAAGATTTAGGTGAGAAAGTAGTACAAGGTGATGTGCTCCCAGGTCATGTAGGTTCTGCCTGCCTCCTGTCATCCACAATTGCAGAACTTGGAAAGAGTGCTGGAATTCTTACACTTGCTATTATGAGCAGAAATCCAAGGAAGACAATTGGAAAAGTTAGAGGTACAGTTGATGCAAACAGATGTAGACAACTTTACTCAAAGTCATCCATTATCTATTGACATGTGAAGCATTTGGTATTTTTCTTGTAGTGGACTATATAATTATTAAGCCAATCCAGGGATACACTTGTGATATGAAGGCTTCGTATGCAAAATACTGGAAACCAAGAACAACCCTAGACGTTGGACACAGGGGAGCAGGAAATTCTACGACAACAGCTAAGTAAGTTCATTTGCATTTTAGTCTGTGGGGGGATTATGTTTAGTTTCACTGACATCAACTGAGGAAGCAGACAGTTTAAAATAAATAGCAACAACCCATAATTATTTAAGTGACTTCAATAGCAAACGTGGGTGGTCCCCAAAAGAAAGATTTCTGATTTGTATTTCTGTTGTTTCAATGGACTTTTGTGCTATGCTGCATCTAACAAAACTTTTTTTCTTTGGTGTTATTTCAGACTTGCTAAAGTTCAAGAGAATACTATCGCCTCTCTGAGGAATGCTGCTAGTCACGTATGTATGCACATTTGCATGCATATAGTGGCTGTATAGTTAAAACCAGCTTGGCTTCTATGCTTGATTTCCACGATTTAATACAATGAATGGTAATTGCACTGATAGAAAATTACATCAAATCACCGTGGAAATTCCCTGAGAGATAGGAAGGGAAGTAATAGCTAGATTAGACTCTCATTCTCAAGTTCCTCAAAAAACCCAAAACTTCCATCTAATATGTTTTGATGGTGTTCTAATACAGGGAAAACTTTAATCTTATCCCTGCAGAGATGTAGGGTTGGAATAATTTTGAAGAAACAAATACAATTTTGGCTCTGCTAGAGTCTGTCAGCGTACTTGCAGCTGGTGAAGGCCTCGCTCAGGGACTGCTGAGTACCTGAAATTGGTGGCCAAAAATCAGACCTGGGAGCTGAGCTGGTAGAATAAAACAGTCCTGTGTTACAGTGCTTGCTACAATGAAGACTTGGAATCCTAAGATGAGACTTTCGGTTTGGTAGATGCTAGCTTCGAGTGCTTAAATTCTGTGATTGAGGTGGTCAATTTTATTCCTTCGGATAACCTCAGTCGCTAAAGTGGTCTGTGATAAGGTTGATCCAGACAATTTAGTGAGACACTGCAGCAGAGTAGCTGGAGTCAGAAGCACATTCAGAGGTTCCTTGTTGAGCTCCTGTTTTCACAGTGAAGAGCTGTGGTTACAGTTACATTAAAATGCTGCTATGAGATCACCTGCTGCTCTAACTTGTAGGATTCCTGAGCCTTTTCAGGTATTCCTTTACTAATGTAGATTCTTACCAAACATCTTTTGAAGTTGTTAAGGGGATGGGAGCAGAATCTGGAGTGTTAGGCTTCTTGGCTACTGATTCTGGAGTGCTGTACTCCTCAGGAGTATAGCTGAAAGGTGTTTTTTGTTTGGGAGTCAGAGTATAATTTGAACATAGTGTCTGGAACATGCACTGACTGCAGAGCAAAAGAAAACTGCAGCTACTACATTATATCCTTTTGAATAGTAGCTCTTAATTTCTGGGTGGATGCTGCAGGCTTATAGATGGCTTTTAAAAAGCCCACAAGAAGTCTGCATTGAGGCAGAAATTTGCTATGAAATCAGCAGCAGCATCGCCAGAAAAGTACTTTTAACTATTTGCAGACTAAAAAGGCTGAAAGCCACCACTCTAAAAAAATTTCTGCTGAAAAAAGCCTGTCCTATTTCTTTCCGTACTGATTGAAAAAGAGTATGCAAGTCAGGATGATAACTTGATGAATGGCGTTCTTGGAGGCCTTTCAAAGGAGTGGCTTACAGACAAAATAAACAAAAAAAAATTGTTTCTGTGTGTTTCTTTATTTCTTCCTTTCTGGCCCTCCCTCTTTTCAAAAAGATTGTACTTGGAGCTCTTGTTCGGTCCTTCTTCCTCCTTTTTAAGCTTAACAGAAGGTAACATGTGGTTGAAAAGGACAGGATGACACTTGATGCAGCTAGCTCTGGTCTTACACACGTTACAACACACTACTACTGTGTTACTCACTGGTGACTCCAGAAGCTCTTCACTATATGGAATATCTCCCTAAGGCTTTGCCAATTTGTAGTAATCACTTGTCTCTTGGTGGGGCAGTGGGGAGGAGGGAGGAGTGGCACAGTAAAAGTTTCTGTATTTAAAAACATCATCTTAGCCTTTCTCTGAAATCAAGTTTCCTTGGATGTTACTAGAGGGTTTACAAGATTAAGCAAGCTGTATATAGCAGAACTGCATTATGGCAATTAAAATACTTTCCCATGTGGTGGTTTGTTTTGGTTTTTGGGTTTTTTTTTTTCATTTCTGATCCATTGTTGAGTATAATTTAGCTGGTAACAGCCAGTTGCATTCAGCTTCTGGTTGATGTCCAGAACCTCTGAATACTTGGCAACTTGTCTGCAGTTCTGTAATCCTTGTGCATCAGTAGTTAATGGGGTTTTGTTTTGTTCTGTGTGTTTTTTCAATTTTCTGTAGGGAGCAGCATACGTGGAATTTGACGTACATCTTTCTAAAGATCATGTGCCTATTGTATACCACGATCTCACATGTTGCATGGCCATGAAGAAGGTAAAGAAGATTCTATCTGTTTTATCTTTTAAATGTGACCGTTCCAGAAACTAAAAAGCCAAGCTCTCAGAAATAATTCTGGGGAATCAAGGGATGGAATGGGAATAAATATGCAGCATTACTGTATGCATAAAGTAGAGCAGGGAAGTTGAGTTTTTCCTTTTGTTGTTGTAGCAACAGCTATTTCAGACGCATGGTTTGAGACTATTCAAGCCTACGTTGTAGTTATTTTTTAGCTGCTTTTTTTATTTATGGTTTGGAAGAAAATTGCAGGCAGCTCCACTATGTTCAGTAGCACCTCCAGAACTCTCTTAGACTGTCAGAGTAAGAAATTCTGGTTGTTTTCTTTTTGAGGGAGAGTTGGTGTGATTCTCAGCATGACTTCTCACTCCTGCTGATACTTAAATGTGTACTTCTTTTAAGCAGTTATGTACTCATAAGAGCTCTTTAGGTCAAACCAAAGTCTACCTTGTTTCGTATCCTAGTAGTGGCCAGTAGATGGAAAGCTGAAAAGTGGAAGAAACAATGATCTCCTCTATTTAGAGAGTTTGATTAGCCACACGTGGCTTGGCTTCCATTAGTGTTTCTAACTCTTTTTTTAACCCTTTTTTACTTCAGCATTTTGCTCTGTCCTTTAATTGTGAGGTAAACAATATACTTCATGTCTTGTTGGGACAGTAAGTGGGACTGAAGAACTGCTTTTGGATGGCTCGGTGAAACAGAAGGCAAGGAGTTAAGACAGAGGTTCTAGGAGCAGGAAAATGGCTCTTGGAAAACAAGTGTCCCCATTCTTTCCTTGCTTACCTCATGAGCTTGCAGTTGTTCCTTCTTTTCTTAACCAAACCCTCTTTTCTGCTGTTTTTGTAAGCGTCGAGAGTATTATAAGAAGCAGTTGAACAGTACTGTTACTCGTACAGACAGCTAAGCATTCATTAAAAGGTGCTCTAAACAGTCTGTCACAATACCTCTTAAATACCCAACTTTTATGAAGCATAATGATCGAATGTCTTCATAAAGTGACATTACATTCCTTAATAATGAGACAACCATAGGCATAAGGGCTGGGTAACTCAAAAAAAACCCACTGAGGTTTTTTTTCCTCTGTTGTATGGCTTCCACTGAGGCCCAAACACTTACGTTCAGCAGCTGTGCAAAGAGGTTGGACTCTTCTGTTTGAACTTTTCTTCCTTTCTGGTTCTGGTAGTGAAAACAAAGCAGGCATGGCAGAGTAGACTGCAAGATCAGTTCTTCTTTCCTTCTTGGCACTAAGTCTGTGTCATGAAACTCTCATGCCCGTTGTGAAAGTGCCATTTCTATGAAGTTGGTTTTGAACAGTTATGGAAATGGAACTTTTGACTACGGGAAATGCATATTCGGTATATATTGAATCAGTGTTGTGTTGTGGAGTAAGAATTTCTTTTATAGTGAAGAGAGGAAGTGAAAAATGGATTGACAAAGTTTTTTTGAGACCAGAACTTTATTGTGGGGGTGGGGTGTGCATGTCTCAGTTTTACCAGGACTCTTGTCTCTTTTTATTAGTTTCTGAGACATTGGCTGGACAATAATAAACTCAACTGCCTTGGAGTATTTTTAATGTATTCTTTACTTGCAAACTCATTTCCTGACTAGATTAACTGCTCAAGTTTTTACAGAATAAATGTGCTAACCTTTTCTGAAGAAAGAACATCGAAACTTCTGACTTGCATGAAAGACAAAATCCTGGTTTTTTTTTTCAAATTGATACCCGTTTTATGCTTCTGAGTGCCTATGTCATCTCCTGAAAACCGATCATCTTACTGATATTATAATAAGATATCATGTGTATCTATCAATAAAAGAGGAAAAAAATGAGTTGCCTTTAAAGTTACTGTATTAAAAATATGTAGGCTTTTTTGTAGTTTTCAGTGATGCTTAATTATGTATTACTTCTCTTCAAAGAAACTGGATACGGAGCCTTTGGAACTATTTGAGATTGCAGTCAAAGAACTCACGTTTGATCAGCTGCAGTTATTGAAGGTATTGTTACTTGGGCTAGTATGATATGCTATATATAGAATTTAAAATTGTTTATGAAGCCGGGATTTTTGTGAATAATTTATAGATAGTTTGGGAGAGCACAAGTTGTGAAAATTGTACAAGTAGAACAAGTAACTAATTCCAAGGATAGTACTTTTGCACCGTCATTATGACTTGAATATATTTCATTACTTTTATTGTCTAGAAAGCTGGGCTGACAACTTGTGTAGATCTGTATTGTTATGCTAACATGGATTATTTTTAAAAAGACAGGCTGAAAGTAGTGGTAGGGTTCACTGGAAGCCACTACTTTGGAGTCTTTGTTGAAGAAGAAAGGCATATGTCACAAAGTCTACCTAGTTTTCAAATGTTTCCCTGTTAGCAGGGAGATCTAGATTATGTTGAACTACTCTTTGGAGGTGTAGAAGGGTCCATGATTCAATGGTATGGATTGAACAAACTGGCTAGAACTAGTTGATTTGTTTTATTTAACTGGGTATCACTGTATCTTCTGAACAGAAGTGCCCTGCCCACATAAAAAGCGTGGCCTGGAGATGAACCTGGGCCACTGAAGACTCACTTGAAACACCTGTCCTCAGTCAAGGAAGCACCTGGCTGGTCCAAGAACTATGTTTCTTTTTACTTGCAATTACTTGGTCTCCTACTTTTTGTGGAGAGAGAGAACTTGAACAGAGCAAGGGAGTTGGCCCTATGCCTGGCCTGGTTCTGTCTCAATGTGTGACTGCATTATAAAAGCACTGTCTGTCCTCTGGCTGCACTTGACTGGAAACACGGAGTCTTAACATCTGACAGAGGAGGGTTTAATGTTCAGACTTCTTCCCATCTTAATGTTAGGTTGTATGATGTGTGGTTCTACCCTTGAACATGCTTTCTGAATTTTCAGTAGGAACATTTTCAGTGTATGTTTGAGCTTTTCTTGGAATCTTTGTTTTAAAGTTTGGAAGAAAATTGCTTACGTGTAGTACGATGGGTGGAGTATTTGTTAATTTTCCTCTTCTGTTCTTCAGCTGGCTCATGTGACTGCCCTGAAAGTAAAAGATCACAATGGTATGTACTAGTTTGCAAGAGTCTTGAGATTTATTTATTACCAAGTAATGCTATATATTCTGAGGTTGCAGTCACTTATTTCTAGTCACATTTTGCTGCTCCCTGAATATTTCTAAATGCTTATGTAGTTACTTTAATTTTGTGCATGTTGTAGGGTTCTTTGCTGGGAAGTAAATACCTGGATGGGAGTTACTCCTTGGAAAGAAGGGACAGGAGAGTAAAAGATGAATGCATAGATAAATATATATTTATGAATATTCATAACAATTGCCGCCAATGTTTCCAACTTATGCTTCTGCTCTTCAGAATTGCTAACAAGGGTAACCGCTGTAGGGTATCTTATTGGTGCTGTAAATTTCTGGCCTTAGTTCATCTCCTTTATAGGGATATCTAAATGGCAACGTACCTCACGCATTCTACTTGTCTGGGGAAAGATAAAATAAATAATAAGCCTTGACAGGCAAGGCTGCTTCTACTGGATGCGTTTCAGTGACTGAAACAGTGAGGCATGGAAGAAGCTGTTTCTGATAAATATTCTGGCAAGGCTTTTAATGGGGGTTCAAAAGATTTTCATACTGACAAAACAGAAATTGCCAACACTATCGTTTGAGTATGTCAGCATTAGAGGGAAGGATTAGATAATCACCAGATAGACCTGATCCCGTCCTTTATTCTTAAAGGCCTTAAGATTCTGAGCTAGTCTTTTCTTGCTGGCATTACCAGTGCTGCTGTTTGTTTTGATTCAATATTTTGTATTTATTTTCAGCATCTTTTAAAGAAGAAGAAAACTCTGCTTTTGAGACCCAGCCATTTCCTTCTCTGCAGAGAGTAAGCAGTGAATGTAGAGCAGTAGGGATGATTGTGGAACATGAAAACATGCATTTTGCTTTCAGCTTTGCACACATAGCAAGGCATATTAATTTTTGGCTTAGGCCTCCAATATTGATGCCGGAACTGAGAACATAGGCTTTATTGTTGTCAGTGCTTAAAAGTAGTAGTTTGCATATTTTCAAGCTTCTTAATTCACAAACCCAAGTTGCATAGCTCAGGATTCACTCAGTTTTACAGCTGGTTAACATCTGGGCGTTGCGTTTTAATGCATTGAAAATTGTTTGCTAATTTTGAAAAAACAAACAAACAAAAAAACCCCCAAAAACCCAAACCCAAACAAAACTGAAAAACCGCAACCAAACAAAAACAAACCAGGAAAAAGGCCTTTGGCAGTTCATCGCACACTCTTGGCCATCTGGCACAGCCAGACACAGAGAAACATTAAGCAAATTTCTAGTATGTTCCCATTTATGACTATTTGCCCCCTCTGGGCTTTGTGTTGGCTTCTTTTTCACAGAAACAACTGGCAATTGTTGACCAAAACCAGTGGTTTTTGTTTTGTTTTGTTTTTTTGTCTAGAACTACTGTATTTTTTTGCTTTACTGTTTTTCCTAATGTCTGAACTGCTCATCAGCATGCCTTTTAGGGACTTACTTTGTAGACTAATACTGCTTTTTATTTGGATTATGGAGATGATTAGTATCCAGTTATTTATAGGTTTATGTCAGAGCATGTATGAAATATCCATCAGTCGTATGTCTCCCTGTTGGTTTGGGGATTTTTTCAGTAATATTACGCAGGGATCAGATTACTGCATAACTACAGAAAATAAAGAACTTTGTGTAATAGACTATACTACTGAGATTCAACTGCTCTACCTGTTTTGATTCCCCAAATTTCATTTTCTTCCTATAAGAAAGGGTATTTTAGTCCCTTCTACACCTGCCATTTTTGTAGGGTTAAAGAATTATCTACCAACACTTCCTTAATTTCATTAATTGTTAGCTTCACCTTTTGTTTTGAAGTCACCTTACAATTGATTCTTTACAAGAGTTTCATGCACTTTTAATCTCACCATCATGATGGCAAGCTCATGGATTTCATACTTGGGACTATGTGTTACTTAAGATACTTTTTGCATTCAAAAAAATATCCTGGAGAAGCAAAACACATTTATTCTTTAGGCGTACGAATGGGGCATTTCTCACGCATGGTAAGGTGGATTGACTTGCATACGTGTCAAAATTTTGTCCTTAAGATTTTATCCGTTTTTATGTATTTCCTAACTTGAAACTGAAGTAGAGAAAGGAAGTGTGTAGGTATCCTGTGTAAAATGTTAAAAGCTTAGGGGTTTTGTTCTACTGTTAGACCCCATTGGGGTTAAGCTCCAAAGTATTCTTCCCAGTAATTACCTTCATAGTGATTAGTTGTCCTCCTTTACTGTGGGGTCTCTTCATAATGAAATTTTTTCAGGTCCTGGAGTCTGTTTCTGAAGATGTTGGGTTCAACATAGAAATAAAATGGATCTGTCAACAAAGGGTAAGTAAAGTACATGTGATTTACTTTGTTTTGCCATTCTCGTGGCTAAAGATTGTAATTTGACATGGCAACTTATGAGCTACAAACAAAGCCATAATTTGGTGTTGTTTTTTTTTAACGTGACTGTTTTGTTTTATTATAACACACTATCTTTAAAACTGGGAGTATAATAGCACTGCTCTAGTAAATGAACAAGCTTACTCTTAAAACAATAGGAAATAGTTAACAGGATTGAGTTCGTAATACAGCTCAGACTGCTTTTAGTAGAAGACCCTTTTTAAAGTCAGTGGATCGCAATAGGTCAGGCATGCTACGTGTGTGAAAAGCGACAAGAAATTCAAACTCCTGGTCTGGTGCAGGAGCAGCTACAACATGATGCAGTAATACAAGCAACTGTTTCCTCCCAGTCAGCAGTAGGACTGGAAGCCTGGAGTGGGGGGAAAAAAATTAAGTAGAGTGGTAGGTGGAAGTCTGTGTGAATAGAGACATGCTAATACTCTCGGAGACAGGTCAGCTGTAGAAAGACTGGTGGTACCTGCTGTCCTCAAAGACAAAGGATACCTCATTTATTTCTACAAATCTTAGTCTTGCCTTTTTATATTTAGAAATAGAAATACAGAATATCTGTAATAGTTTTTAGTGATCTTTCATGGAATTCTTTTGTGTTTTCAAAATTAAAAAAGGCTTCCTACGAACTCTGTCATTGGATGGGGAAGACAGTGAATTTTTCAGTGTGGATCTTATTGCTGCTAGAATTCAGCTGCACCTCACAGATTGACAGCCCTGTAGAGCCAGAACTAGCATTCACTAGACTAAAGGAGTGACTTCTGTATTCAGATGGGCAAACTGAATTCTCATTTTGCTCAGGTTGAATGGGAGACCATCGCTGGTTAAAATAATTTTAGTAAGCATTAATTTGAATGGCTGAAACTTGTCCTTTCTTTTTCTAGGATGGACAGTGGGATGGCAACTTGTCAACTTATTTTGATATGAACCTCTTTCTAGATATTATTCTAAAAACTGTTTTGATGAATGCTGGAAGAAGAAGAATTGTGTTTTCTTCTTTTAATGCAGATATTTGTACGATGTAAGTTAAGATGAGATAATGCGTTTTCTTCCTTTTTTTTTTTTTTTTTTAATTTGGTAAAATTGACTTTGGACATAAGACTACCCAACAGGAAATGGATAACATGTGTTTTGATTAGACCTAAACTTTGGGTGCCAAAGTAGTTGGGAGGTGAAATGAGACCACTTTGCCATCTGAGCTGTGCCAAAAATAGAATAGGAGAGCAAAGTCAAAGTAGCTATTTTTATCAGTCTTTCTTGACACAACAAAAAAGGTCAAGATTTCTTCTGGTATCACAAAGTCTTTTTTCAGTCATGCTGGACAGGTACACAAGCCTAACTTACAAAAAGAATCATCTTGTTACCATTTTTTCACTATATCTGCCTTTTTAAAATGACAGAAAATGAAAGAAATTTGGGTTACCTGTATTTGGTTGTGTGGGGTTTTTTTTTCTTGTTTGTTTTGTAAAGTGGTTTCCTTTCCTTTTGTGTAATATCAAGTTGAAGGTATTGGGGCCCAGAAAAAGTGTCGGAGTTGAACTGAGGCCCAAACAGCTGGGGTACATACGAACCGGCAATATGCTCCAGTACTTTGTAACAAGAAGTGATTTAGCACTGATAATGAAAGGCTTTGTGGAAGTCTCATTCGATGAGAGACTGCACTGATGAAATACCATTGAAGGTTAAATGGCAAGGACAAAACCAAATCAAGGTACTGATAAAAGGGTTAAGAAGCAAGTGGGAAAGACTGCGTGACACACTAGTCCCCAAACTTTGCTTCCTTTTGTTTCCGTTTTGTACCATGGTGCTGGTATCTGACTTGAAAAAGACATTAGTAAGGTTAGGTGTTGGGTAATAACCATGTTTAGAAATTGTTGTGAATCTTCATTTTACTCTTAACATGCATTTAAGAAAATTAGAGAGTTGAACAGCCTTCAAGGATTTTACATAAAGATTTTGAGGATGTGGATCAGAGTTCAACTTGAAGTCTAGCTTCCCTTAAACCGTATGGTAGTCTCTAATAGTGGCAAAAGGAACAGTTGGAGCAGTTTGTCACGTGGTTTGTTTGAACTGGGGCCCAAACAGCTGGGGTACATACGAACCGGCAATATGCTCCAGTACTTTGTAACAAGAAGTGATTTAGCACTGATAATGAAAGGCTTTGTGGAAGTCTCATTCGATGAGAGACGTGGTTTAGTATCAAACTAACACGTGGTTAGTTTGATACTAAACCATAGTAGCATCTCGTTGCACCAGCTAGGGACTAGGAGAACATGCAGTAAAGAGCATAATTCTCCTCAAACAGTATGACTGAATTCACCTGCTTTTTACACATTTGCTGCTTGCGAACTTTTTCTTTTTAATAGGGTTCGGCATAAGCAAAACAAGTATCCTGTGTTATTTCTCACCCAAGGAGAATCTAAACTCTATCCAGAACTTATGGATCTTAGATCTCGTACGACTCCAATTGCCATTACTTTTGCACAGTTTGAAAACTTGCTGGTAAGCTGACAAGGTTTGGTATTTTACTCTGTGGTAAAATGAAACCAAATTATTACTTCTTATAAATCTGGTTTTGGTACTAATGCTTCAAGTTATGACTAACCTCATGGAAGAAATGCACTAACATTTGGTAACTGCCAAAATAATATCCTTTCAATGTCTGTTTAATAGCATTTAAAAAATAGTGCTATCAGTAAACTCTTTAATTGTATTAAATTGTGTTTTGTTATCATGGATGAAATTGTAAGGAGCTGCAAGTGTCAAAAGACTTAAAAACCTGATGTGAGAGTGTTTCAGAAACATCAATTTTAATTGAAGTTTTCTGTATTTCAGGGAATTAATGTGCACTCTGAAGATCTGCTGAGGAATCCATCGTTTATTAAAAGGGCCAAATCTAAAGGCCTAGTTATTTTTTCATGGGGTGATGATGCAAATGACCCAGATAACAGGAAGAAGTTGAGAGAATATGGTGTTCATGGGCTCATATATGACAGGTACGTAACTGTGTTTTAAAAATAATATTAAAGCTGAGAAACTAATTTGTATCCCAATTCTTGTGAAATTTCACACTGCTTTTTTTGGTTGACTGGGTGCAGAATATCTTTCTTTTGTACTAGAAGTATAAGAAGCCCCTAAACCCAGTTCAAGATCAAGACTAACACTAATTGCTACTCTTTCAGCTGTATATATGAAGCAAAATATCTTTTGTTTCTCCTGAGGTTAAAGTAAATGTAATTTGATTCTTTAAAGAACTAGTGCATGGCATACACATTTAACGTGCTGTTAACATTCATAGAATACCAGCTTGGAAGGGACCTCAAGGATCATCTGTTCCAACCTTTCTTGGGAAAAGCACGGTCTAGATAAGACAGCCCAGCACCCTGCCTAGATGAATCTTACAAGTGTCTATGTTGGGGAATCCATCACTTCCCCGGAGAGACTATTCCATTGGCCAATTGTTCTTGTGAAAAATGTGCTTCTTGTGTCTAATTGGAATCTCTCCAGGAGTAATTTGTACCCATTGCCCCTTGTCTCTTCCATGTGACTCCTTGTAAAAAGAGAGTCTCCATCGTTTTCGTAGCCACCCTTTAAATACTACCAGGTGGCGATAAAGTCTCCCCTAAGCTGCCTTTTCTCCAAGCTGAACAAACCCAATTCTTTCGGCCTTTTCTCATATGGCAGGCTTCCCAGTCCTGATGTTCATTCCTGATGGTAATTTTTAAACTTTGTACGTGACATTTTGAGGACAATGTTATTTGTTTGGCTGAAATCAGCTTTTTATATGTAGTTACGGAAGTAGTTAACACAACTTAAATGAACTATTTTAACTTAATTTTTTGCCAACATTCTGTTGTGTTTCGAAGCTGTGAATTCACCATTTTTCCTATTAAAATTAGCTTGAAGTAACTCCCAGGGCAAACTGACAAATTCAGAAAGTATTTATCTTATCCACACAATTCAAGTGGACATCAGAATACCATGGTAAATCTTTGAACAAAAGTGTTATTTTAGTTCATTAAAAAAAACAAAAGTTTTTGCTCTTTTATCATAAAAGTTGTTAAATTTGTTATTACAAGATGATTATTAATTTGGAAAGCTGTATTAAATTAGAATTTCTGATAGATTACAAAGAATACGTAATTGGGAAAGCATTAAGTGTAACTGAATTGTCAAATTATAGAAGACTTCTGCTTTAGCAAGGGCATTGCTTTGCATATTGGTTTTTTACCTAGAAAAAAAAGGGGGGAAATCAAGTAAATGTCCAGGGCTTTGCTTTATAAAGTGAAAACCAAGAGTCAAGTTAACATATCTAGAGGCAAGAAATCAAATATGTTTGCTCTTGGAGTTCTAGGCTCCCAGTCTAAAAAAATAGTTCATTCCCTTCAATCTATTCTTGACTATTGAGAGTCCTTCCAGAACAGTGGGTCCAGTGCTTCTCTGGTTTACAGAGGTCTGCATTGTTGTGCTGTGTAGAATGTCTCTTGGTTATTGGTGGTAAAAAGGAATAACGAGATTTTTACACTGGGGAGCAGTTTCAGACTGAAGTTACGGAAACTTTTAAGTCCTTTTTCTTGCTACAGCAGTGCTGCATGTTGTACCTCTCTTATAACTCAAGATTGAGGCCCCTTTAGTAGATGAGAAATATCTGGACTAGTATGCTGACGAAATGGTACCCTGCCTCTTTAGTGTATGGTCATAGCATTGTTACAAAATGTGATCCTATGGTATGCGTAACTTGAAGTGGTAAATTATTGATCTATATACAGGTGGCGTGTTTTAATCAACTACTATTGCATGAAATGTTCTTATGAAATGTCTGTTCATCTGATGTCTACTAATCCAGTCTTCTGGAGTTCTTAATTACCTCTGATGTGAGAGAGATGCACTGCTATGGTAAAGTAGTAAAGCAGGTGACAGCCAATTTCTGACTTCATGTTGCTTTTGTTACTTTAGATACTTAATGGCTCAACACTACTTAAATGATGCCGTGTTTGTGTCAAGACTGCAAGTCTGCTACATGTCACCTTATGTTCCCTTTTGTACTGTTTAGTGTGTTTTAAGTTGCAGTGTGATAGCAGAACACCTTTTGCCTCACCTTTTGATGACTAACCAATTCATTGGAATTGCTTATAGACTGAAGTCCCTCATGGATTTAACTGAATAAAAAATTCTTAACCTTCCTGCACTGTTTAGACCATCTAGATGGTAGTATTCACCTCTCCTCTTACCATCTGCCCCCTGTATCTCTTCCACCTTGTTGGCATCTTTATCGAAAGGAACCCCAAAATTAATATTAATTCCAAAGCTGTTTGAAAAACAGTATTTCAGTGGTGCGTTTTTTTCTTTTTGAACTTACAAACTGCAATTGAGTAGCAAACAATTATCTTGTTTCAGTATAATTGTTGCAGGTTCGTTAGCTCTAATTTCTACACATTGACACACACACACACGCCCCGTAGGCAAAAACAGATATTGGAATGTTCCTTTACAACTCTTAATTGTTTTTCAGAATTTACTGATTGTCTGAATAGAATTAAATTTAATCTTAATATAGGTTCCTTAAAAGGAACATGAAGGCCACTTTCTGCAAACTGCATCAGATGTCTCAAGCTGGATGTTCTGAAGTGCAGGTGGTACCTGCAAGTCCTGGATGGTGTGACTAAATGTAAAACCTGGCAGCAAGTGTTTCCACTCAGTTGGAGCTGTTGGGTAAAGAGGCAAATTGTTCTTTCAAATCATTTGAGAGCATGAAGTTAGTATCAAGAGTTTAAATTGTCAAAAGTTTAAATAGGTATGGTGTGAGCATCCATATTCTGTGTTGTTTGAAGTTTAGAAATAGATAAATTTAAAACTGCTGTGAAGCAGAAGTAGAGAGGGGTGTATGTGCCTGTTTCAAGGTCTAGAAATAAGTAGGAGCTGCAGTAATCTGTTTATTAGTGCAAAGCCAGTTTATGCTATGGTTGCATCTTCAAATTGCAGAATATTTCCAGGGCTGAATCAAGATGCGCTTCTTCCATGGCTTCTGCAGAATTTGTGTTCTCTGGACTTGGAAGGCCAAGTCCAGGTATATATCAAAACTCTCTGTGCCTGGTGTTTTGCATTGCTGTGTACTAGACCACCTCTTAAACAATCTTAGAAAGTGATATCTGTCTGAATAAGCCAGCAAGTGAACACAGGAAGTTTAGTGAATTTTAGGTTGCTTGGATATGACCCTAAGTTATTGTTGTTGCATGCAGTAATTATTTCAGAGGTTGTGAACTGTCTGGGTAGAGATGATTTCTATAAGCTATTTTTTCTGCACTTTAATGACCCATGTAGAATTGAGCAAAACATTGTAGCCACTTGCGAAGATGGCAGAAAAACTGTGTCCTGAATACCCAAAGTTGCTGATACCAAGTGTCGGGCAAAAAAAATGCAGGTAGGGGGGGTCTGACTTTGTTTTGCATGGAGAAAAACTGCAAGAGCGAAGATGGGAAGCTTACGATCGCTGATGCTATTAAAAGAATGATCTCACTGGGGCAGGGGAGAGAATTTTTTTTTTTTTTCTCCTCATCCAGTCCTTTCTCCACTTGGGCTGCAGATTATTAGACATAACCAAAGTCAATAAACCAAATGGATGGTCAAGTGCAATTGCCAGGACAATATTCTGCTTTTTTCTTATGTTCAACTAGCACTCATCTCTGCATCTAAAATATCCGAACTGCTTGATAAAAGGGCAACCTACAGAAAAGGTGCCACCTCTGCCTCCAGGCTTCTATTTGGGCCCTGCTCCGGAAGAGTGCTTTAATTGCATGACTGGATATCTTCTGTTCACAAAGAAAATTAAATCTCCTGCTTAAAATGCTGTATTAGTTTGATGTTTAGGTTTTATTTAGAGAAGAAACTTTAACCTATTGTAGTGAAATTCTCTGGATTGGCAAAATTTAAGAATTTTAAAGCAGGATTTGTGGGGTGACTTATTTTTCTCCTGGATAAGCTTTGTAAACAGTCTAGGAACTATTTCTGTGTTCGAATATACTTAACTCAGCAAGAACAATGCAGTCTTATGTTGGCTATGTATTCAATACCAACGTGGAGAGGGGGTGGGTGCTGACTTACACTTCCGTTATCTTTTTTTAATTCACTTTACATGATTTGAGTTCTGCTCGTTGAGTAATACAGCTGCATGAAAATATTAAATCAGTAGTCCTCAAACATTTATGCTGAAAGCTTTTCCATGAAAATCTGCAGTGTGTTTGCTTCCTCTCTAAACACTACAGTTCCTTATGGCTGCATGTTGCACTTGTAGACTCCAGACAGAAGTTCTGTGCTCTATTAGTGTTAGTAACTTTCCAAAACTAACACAAATTTAGCTGGAAATAAAGGCAAAAAGCACTCAAAACACTTCTGAAAACTAGAAGACTGTCTAAACCTATGCCCTATTATTTGCCTGAAACTGAACGTTACTTAAATAACAGCGTGGATATGTGTAGGAAGTTAACTAATATTAGTTGATTTATAATTTAATCTACTCAATGATTGAATTAAGATGTCAAGAAATGGCAGTCTAAGTCTTATCTATTTTGCAAATTGCAAAATAAACTCAAGTTTACCTCGAGACGTAAAGAAAAATGCAAAGTTTTAGTTGAAAGCTTCAGAAAATCTTTTTTCTGAATGAAACCAGTATTTTGGTGCTATTTAATTTTTGGACCAAGCAATAGCAAAGAAAACCAACTGTGACTGGGGCTTGGTGGATGTATATGTTTTTGGAGGTTGATAAACACCTGATGGGAGCTAAGCGCATTCGTTCTATGCCTACTGCATAACCCTGGAATGTCCTGCAAAGCTGTTTGTAGAAAGTGCTGATTTAAGAGCGCAGTATACAGAGGACTTCTTGGTCTTCTGCAGGGCTTGCTTAGTAATAGGAAGTCAAATGGGGGAACTTCAGTGTGTACTTATCAATAATTGTTGTATTGAAGAATGAAGGATAGGGAGATGAGAGTTTGTTCCTTATTTTGATGGTGATATTGGAAGTAATTCATAAGAGAAGTCTTGGAGCTGTGCTCTGGTTTTGCCAACTACTGGTGTACTTTCGTGGACCCAAACAAAAAGTGGGGACAAGAAACTCTGAGGTGCAAGGATAGCTGTGCTTCAAGTTGTCTTCTCTGCTTTCAGTTTAGAAGAAACACAGTACGTTGTAACGGACTTGTTTCAGCAGTCTGAAAGGAGCTTGGAGGGCTGGACTTGTCCAACATCTCAATTGAAAACAATTGACTATGAAGCGAGAATTACAGAATTTATGCTTGCCCTAGTAAAGAACTAGTAAAATACCTGCTAGAAGCTGCTTAGAAACATATTCTAGGAACAAGGGGCTCGGAAACTTTGCTGTTCTAGTGTCTGACTGATGGAAAGGACCTAAGATTTGCAGTTCCTAAGGTGTGATGCTATACAGAAAACTATCTTCTAATTTCAGTGCTTTGTCTTGAGCGCATAGGGAAATTTATAACGTGTAAGCTAACGTAACTGAAGAAAGCACAGGTCGTACCTGCATACTGGAAGGAAGGAAGGTTGGGCTTTTAGTTTGCAGCTAGCTTCTCTTGGGCAGTTTGGGGTCATATCTTTAGCCTGTATTGAATTATATGTGCTGTGAAAGTAATTTAACTGCTCTGCCTTCTGCATGTATTCCACAGAACTGGACAGCATTTGTCCTCACTTCCAGAAGTTTCTTTACAGAAACTGTCTTTGATCTTACTGCAGGGAACGTGATCCATATCTAGATTTCCTGCAGAAGTGTTTCCTTGTTTGAATCTCATTTACTATATTGCTGTTTGAGCTGCATATATTTTTTTTGGTTGTCTTGGACTTGCCTACAGGTCACAAGTTGTCTTGCCGGGGTAAAGGCACCTGGCACTATTTCGCGTAGCACTCTGCTGTTTTGGTTGTGACATTGTGTTCCTTTTGGACATACCTTGAAATTACAGTATGAAGGAGAAAGGATGATGCAATAAAAACAAGGAATCTTGATTTCTTGAAGGAATCATGCATGAAAGAAGGAATATTCCTAAGAGATGAAGGCAGAAGCCATGATAATTTCTTCCAGAAGTTTTCATTCAAAGGAGATAAACCTGGAGACCTGCAATTCCTGGAACTGTGTGCAATAGCTACCAGTGAGGGGAACTGGATGCCAGTATTTAAATCCTGGATATAGATAACGTACAGATGTTAGAAATTAATATTGGGATGTCAGAATGTATCCTTGTCACAGTAAGTGTTGTACCAAAGTTAGGTTACAGAAACGTGAATGCTTTTGCTTCATAAGGAATGACAACAAAATAGTATTTGAGCTCTGCTCAGTGCCTATGCTGTCAAACTCAGAATGTGGTTTGGATTTGGACAATCTGGTACAGTGTTGACAATTTAAATCCTGTGGGTTTGTTTACATGTGTGAAAACAAGCAAGTGAAAAGAGGATATGGTGTTTAAAATAGTGTAGGTAGTTACATTTGCATTAGGTATGAATAAAGATCAAACTTTCTGGTTTTAGGTCCCACCTAATACTGTAATGGTAATTTTAAAAAAAGGTTCTGAATTGGGAGGAGGGGGTGAAATACTGCTTGAAACAGTATGTATAAACTCCACTCAGTATTATGTACTAGCAGTGTATCATAGTCTGTTGAAATAATCTTAGGGCTCTGAAATTTCTTAAGCTTTCAAGTTTGAAGCCTGGAATTCTGCTCTTACTTCACTGCATTGTGCCACCTGTAAAACCACGTTTTTCAGGAGTGTAAGTGAGGTAAATGCCAGTGGGTAGCTTTTTTGTACGTATTTTTCATATATAATATGAAATAGTAATCATTGCGTAAAAGGAATACCATTTTATATTGCAAGAGGAGCGGCAAAACTTAGGGTACTAACCTCAAACAGACTGGTTTTATAGACTTGATACCTAATTTTGCTCTAGTAGGGGGGAAAAAAACCCAGTTGCTTCATCTAGTCTACATTTTTGTGAACTGTCAGGTTCATGCTGATCAGTGTGTTTTTTCTCTTCTCATTTATTCAGGATATATGACTCGAATCCTGAACAACCAAATATATTCCAGGTGGAGCAGCTGGAACGTCTCAAGAAAGAATTACCAGAGTTGAAAAGCTGCGTGTGTCCCACAGTTAGCCACTTTAAATCCATATCTCCGTGTAAATGTCATCATAGTTGCCTAGAAGAGAAAGCTGTAGATAACTTGAAGAGTGTTCAAATGCAAAAGGACTGATTCCAGGCAGGATGCTGTTTTCTATCTATTTAACTTTCACCGTTGGAACAGTGCTGTCTATGCCTTCAGGTTTATTTGGTTTAAGTCCCCAAATAGCAATAACTGTGTTCCTTCTTCCTGACAGTACCTGTTAAAATTGAAAAGAAAGTTAAAATATTCAGACAATTATAGTTACTGTTCCAGTTGACGTACGGAGTTTTAACTTTTTTCCTATAATCAAATCTTGAAACAGAAAATTAACACTAAGTGTGTTTTTAAATATATGTAAAAATTAGGCAGTCTGAGAAGTGAAAGCTCAGAAACTAAATTGTAGGGGAATTACAATGATCTGTTAATGAATATGCTGAACAATTAGTTTGACTTTTGATTTTACTTCAGTGCTACATCTTGTCAGCCTGTATCTGACACCAGGAAATTACGAGAGTGATTGTAAGATAAATATAATTAGATCTGGCCTGGATAAATTGGTACCTCATATATATGTATTTGCACTGATAGATCCACCTGTACAAAGCTTTATGCCATTATAAAATATCTATATATTTTTAAGTAAACTGCAATGCATATTAACTTGGTTTTTTCCCCAACTTCATTGGACGCTTGGGCTGCTGCCATTTTTTTTCTGATTTGCCAATTCCTTGGTACAGTGTCTGTGTACAGCAGTCAAGGGTGACCCACAAGTAAGATTTTTTTTTTCCATTAATCTCACACAGGCCTGCTAAACTTTAGAAACATTGCAAGTAATTTTAACAGAATTGCAGAAACATCTTCAGTGGTTGAGAATCTTTTTTGCACAGTAACCTTAATAAACAGAATATGTAAAATGCACAAACTTTACAAAATGCATGCTTTGATTATTAAGCATGAAATTTAGGTGTTTGCTGAGGTCCTTGCATCTTTACGGTGCTAGTTATTTGTGAAGGGTGCAAGGACTAACTCAACTACTTAATCTTTGTTGCCTAAAACCACAAGCCTATTTTTCAGAAGCATTTGAAGAAAAGGCTGTACCATACATGGTTTGTCTTATTTACATCATACGAGCTACTAGCTTTTGTATTTTGCAAGATTGTTTGGGTTTTGTTTGTTTCTTTTTTCCTTGGAGAAAGAATCACAAATGTACTGAATTCAGATAATCGGTATTCTCTTGGCTGGTATCTCTCCTCTGTAATTTATTACAAAGTCATAGCTTAGAGTTCTTAATAGATAGGTATGCATGTCCTTTTTCCTCCTGAAGTTGCAGGTCATGCCAATACAACAGCTGTAACTTTCTACTGAAGTGTTAATGTATAATAATGGAAAATATTTATTTTTTTCTCTTGTAAATTGACAATGAAAACAATAGTGTGTACTATATTCTTTATATACAGTCATTGCTACATAGAACTGATTGTACAAAGAGGAAAGCCATTGCAAATAAGTGCTTGAGCCTGCACTGCTGAGCAGTTTGAAGCAGCTTGTTTCAACTTGCCTTGTGCATTTTAGTATTTAAAGTTTGTTCGTCCTGCGCAAACAGCACAGTAATGATTAGGCATCTAGAAGCTGTCTTTTATTAAAAAAAAAAAAAAAAATAAAAATTAAAATTTGGAAGTGAGAGCTGTGTTTTTGGAAGGGAGGGGGCACTGAACCTACTTCTTGGGATCAGGAACCTCGGGCTGTTACCTAATACAGCAAGTCCAGACTCCTCACCTGCGTGATCTTAATTTTTTTTCTCATTTGTATACCCCTGTGAAGTTCTCTTGACAGGTCTTGAGGGCTTTGCCAGCAGCTATGCAATCCCTACCAGAGTTGCTCATGAATGCTGGGCAGCGCAGCCACAGAGATGTTGAATGTGACGGCTGTTTTGTGGGAAGGTGGTTAAAAGTTGTGCTGTCTGAAGCACCCTCTCAGGCTAATCACAATGCGATGCTGAGAAGGGCTTAGGCACCCTTAAAAGTTTGTTTCCCAGCCTTCAGATGCTCAGAGAGTAGCATTTGCCTTTTCTGTTTGTGGGGGGTGGAAGTGGAAATAAATACAGCCACCGTGGTGATGATTTGACAAGATGGTTTTGAGCAGCGTTACCATTTTGGTGTGTTCTTGCCAGCTCCCTTATTTACTAGTGAGTTGCATCAGCAACTTGCTCCAAAGCTGAATAGCCTTTAACAAGATCCTCTGTTGTGTCACCTCCTAGAGCTGAGCTCACAGCAATGCAGAGGGAACCAAAGAGCAGGGCTCTGGGAACTGGTGGTGGTGAGTTATGCTCAACTAGATATTCTACCAAAAAACCTCCTCTTGTAAAGGAATGCTGTGGTGATGAGCTAAGACAGGATGCCCACCTCTGTTAAAGCTGTGGTGATCAGCAGCTGCTGATAAGCTTTATGCTAAACGGGCCAGGGGTGCGTTTTATGGGACTTCATCTAAGGGGGAGGAAAAAGGACCTGGGAGTTGTGGTAGATAACAGGTTGACCATGAGCCAGCTACATGCCTTTGTGGCCACGAAGGCCAATGGTCTCCTGGGGTGGATGCAGAAGAGTGGGGCCAGCAGGTCAAGGGAGGTTCTCCTCCCCCTCTACCCTCGTGAGGCCACATCAGGAGTGCTGTGTACAGTTCTGGGCCCCCTAGTTCAAGAGGAAGAGGGAGCTACTGGAGATTGTCCAGCAGAGGGCTATGAAGATGATGAGGGGACTGGAGCCTCTCTTCTACAAGGAAGGGCTGAGACCTGGGTCTGTTTAGCCTGGAGAAGAGAAAACTGAGCGGGCATCTTCTCAACGCTTCTAAATACCTAAAGGGTGGGTGTCAAGAGGATGGGACCAGGGGCAATGGGCACAAATGGGAGCACAGGAAGTCCCACCTCAACATGAGGAAAAACTTTACTCCGGGAGTGACAGAGCACTGGCACAGGCTGCCTAGGGGGCTTGTGGAGTCTCCTTCTCGGGAGATATTAAACCCCCCCGCGGATGCAGTCCTGTGTGACCTGCTCTGGGTGAATCTGCTTTGGCAGGGGTTGGACTAGATAATCTCCAGAGGTCCCTTCCAACCCCCACCATTCCATGACTTGCCTTGTTAACTTCTAGCTCTTGGAGGGAAAGTCTGTGGTGTTGCCAAAGAGGATTTTAGCTACTCCTGTGCGATTTTTCCACCCCTACGCCCTCACATGAGTGCACAGCTGCTCTGCGTTGATGCCCAGCTGGGCGAAGACTCCTTAGAAATGCCAGATTTCTGCCGAGACCGCTACGCAGCCCGACTGCCCTGGCAGCTGCTTTCCCCCTTCGGAAGGTAAGCCTGCCGCCTGGCACCACGGCAGCCGGGGGCGGACGCCCTGCCCCGCCGGCCCGCTCGCAGGGCGGGCTCAGAGCCGCCCCCCGAGGAGGGGCCCCGCCGCGGAGGGCCGGTCCCGCCAGTGCCGCGCTGAGGGCGGCGGGGTGGGCCAAGATGGCGGCGGGACGCGGTCGGTACTTCTGCACGGCTGGCCGCGGGCTGGAGCCCTTCCTCGCTCAGGAGGTGCGGACGCGGCTTGGCGCCACAGAGGTGAGGGGCGGGGGGGGCGGTGCTGATGTCAGTGCCCAGCCGGGGCGGTCTGGCGGGGAAGGCGGCCTCGTTCGCTTCGCGCCCCTGAGCCGCGGGCGTCCGCGGCGTGGGGCTGTGCCCGCCACCTGCCTGGGGCCCCACGGGCCGGGTCGGGGTCGGAAGGGACCTGTAAAGGCCGTCTGGTTCCGCCTGTGCCGTGGGCAGGGACAGCTGCCCCTCGGTCAGGCCGTGTCCCCTCGCCACCCGCGGCGAGCTGAGGCCTGTGCTGCCCCGCACCCTGCGAAGGGGACGAGCGGTGGTGAGGGGCTGCTGAAGGCGCTCACCCAGAAGACCATCCCGCTTTGGTTTCTGTTTTTCCCCTGAGGTGGACTGCGTCTCGGGAAAGGTCTTCTTCAGCACGGAGGCGGAGCCGGGCGAGCTGAGGAAACTCAAGTCTGGGGAGCGACTGTTTCTGCTGCTCAAAAAGCACCCCCCGCTGGCGGTGTCTAGAGATAAAGGTGTGGCACCGACTCCTTCCCTCGGGTCGTCCCTTCCGGTTTGCTCAAGGGGCGGTGTGCTCAGCACCGTGAAGCCCCGGTTTGGCTCCTATTTATAAAATTAATATTAAGTTTATTTTATTTATCGACTAACAGCTGTAGTTCTAATGGACAAGAATCAGTTCTGAGGTATCTTTCACCCAGGTGTGTGTTCAATGGGGTTTTTTAGTGCTATAAATGGCTTTAAAAATGTTTTAAATTGCTGTCTTACCAGCTTGTGTTTTGCTAGCACTATGCATATATGTGTATGTGTAAGACCCTCCCAACACCCCCGCTAAAGAAAACAACAAACATCCCCCATAGCCGAAGTCCAGTTCTAGGCCTTTTGTGAGCCTTTTTCCTTTAGGCAGGCGGTTCTAGAGGTATGTCCTGTGTCGCTTCACTGTTCAATGCATAGATGTCCCATAATACCGGTTACTCAGGTTGCATTCTTTGTTAGTGTTGGAATAAGAATTTCAAGTTAGATGGATTGATATCTGAGTGTTGGTGGGACTTTTTTTTTTGGAGATCATGGGTGGCTTTCAGCTTTGAGGATCGAATTTAATCATGATTTAAAATGAGAAATAGAAATACTTTGCCCCCCCCGCCCCCTTGACCAGCTTCGAGGTTTTCAAGTGAATTGGTCTCTATATTCCCCATGCCTCTCTTGTCATAGCTAGCTCAAGAGGACTACCCACAGGTGTAAGTTGAGGTGTGTGTTGGAGACTTTGCAGGATTGAAGGCAGATTGATGAATAGCAAGGAGAGATTTCCTTTGTAAAAGAATCAACTTGTGGCTTTTTTTGCCTGAGCTGAATCAGCGATTCCTGTTGGCATCTGTCAGTCCTGGAAAGTGTCTCTCACATCTCTAATCCTGGACCAAGTGCTTTCTGGGGATGATGGCATGCTAGGCTGGTCCTCCATCCCTCAGAGTGACTCTCAGAGGTGATCTGGTTTTCTGGAGCTGCAGGATTCAACCCCTGTACGATTTAATCTTGGTTCTGCAGAGCTTGTGATCAGAGGGATGCCTGGGTCTCTGCTGGTGGGGCATGTGGGTGTTGAGAGCTCGGCTGTGCCAGTGATTGCTGCTGCTGCGGTTCCTGGATTCACATACTGATGAAATCTGAATGCAGTCTCTGTTAACTGCTTTTCTCAGTGCATAGGAGAATCAAATGCTGAGACTGAACTACTTAACCTGGAACTGCTTTTTCTTCCAGGGAAAATGCTGCATGAGATTAAAAGCCTTGTCATTGAGGAACGGAAGTATTGGCTAGATGTTATCTCTGTTTGGAAAAACTTTTGTGGGTGTGAGGGGAGAAAAGATGATGTCTCTCAAGAAAACCAGTTGCCTCTCAAGAGAAAATCAGAAGAGACAGATGTTGCAACTAAAAGGCAGAAAACAGAACAAGTGAGAGAGACTGTGTCTGAGGAATGTCAGGTGGAAGCTGGAGAGATGTGTGTGATACCAGAGAGAAAAAGCCATCAGGACTGCTGGACTGAAAGCACGGCTTCCTTACAAGACCCTTCCAAAAGGAGTGGAGAGAAACCTGTTGTGAGTGAGAAGCTTAGCTTCAGTTTCCGAGTTTCCTGTCGTTGTAGTGGAGCGATTGCCAAAATACTGACTTCACAGGTATGCTGAGGTGTCTTGTGTTTTCATAGAATTCAGCGAAGGTGAGGGGAGACGTGTAGTTGGTCATTTCGACTGTGTTCCATGTTTTAGAAAAAAAACAAGCGATGAGCTTTTTTCTCAAAAAGGCCTTTAGCCTGCATTTACTACCTTAAACAAGTGGAAATAACAACAGTAAGGGCTGCTGTTAATTTCTGAGCACTGTTACCCTGAATATTTTTCAAATCAATGTCTTTTATTGAGGTTAAGTAAAGGTGAGAGGTTGAGGTAGCTGGGCTTGTGGAGCCTGAAGAGTGACCTGATAGTAGTTTATAGTTACTTAAAGGGCCATAGCAAGGACAATGGAGCTGCACGCCTCCCAGTTGTGGCAGTGTAAAAGAAGATGCAAACCCAGAACTTTCTAGCTTTGGTGGGCTCCGGCTGGGTATTGGGGAGAACCTGTTCCCAGGAGGGTGGTGCAGCCCTGGGGTGTGTCCTGGGTGGGTGGATCTTGGTGCCTGGGAGAGAAGGGTGGTATAGAGACCTCCAGGGGCCCCTTCCATCCAGCACTCTTCTTGTCTATAATACCTTTCTACTGTGAGGAAAATAAAAAAATGAAAAAACCAAACCCTGTGTAGCTGCAATTTATGTAGATTTCTCTTACTTGAAGATAACTGTCATTTAATTTTGTTTTTTTTTTTTTTTCCCTACTAAAGCTAGTACCTTGGGAAGGTGGGACACATGAGCCTGCCAACATGAATGTTTACTTAAATTTGTGCTATGTGTTTGAACTCTCATTCCCTGAAGGTAGTCAGAGCTTTCTAGATGCCATAAAAGCATCAAAACTGTGAGTTGCAGTTGTGCATTCACAGGTTTTCTCGTAGGTAATCTAGTTTACAGCCATCGGAAATATTTTGTGCATGATACATAATCCTGAAATGATGGCAATTTTTGTTGTAATTTGGGCAGGACTTGAACTTCAGCCTCTCACACTCCAGCTGAATGATAGTCGTTTTGTCCTGTGGTGTGTTTCCTCTGCCCCTCGCTCACTCACTGTGCCCTGTTATAGCTCTTCTGGTCTTTGTATGAATTGTTCTCCTCAGGATAAGGAGAGACTCTTTTCACAAGTATTTCTAAGGATTGTGAAGTCAAGGCTGTGATCTGTAGTTTTGGTAATCTTGTTATTTTTACTGCTTCTGCCTGTCCTTTCCCCTTGCAGGAGGTCGGAAGAGCCGTCGGCATAGCACTGATGAAGCAGTTTGGGTGGCAGGCTGATCTGCGGGACCCCGATCTAGAGGTAGTGGTGCTTGTCTGCCAGGTGGCCTGTTGCTTCTTCCAGAATTGCCCCCCCTGCCGATATCTTTTGTTCTGTTCTCTGCTCCCTTTGCACTCAGGACCGTGGCCTCTCCCTCTTTGTCTTTCTGGTGCTGAATTTAACTAGAAATCATCTGGTAGTGCTGAGCTAAGTTTTTTGGTAGCCACTGTGTGCACGCCTTCCAGAGCGCTTCAGTAAACAGCAGGACAGTCAACCTGAGCATGTGTGTCAGGGGAAGGATCCCTACAGGTGATGTCTCAGGATCTGGCACACTTACAAACTGCTGGATTCTCTGTTGAAAATGGAGATCAGCTGAGCCATTGGACAGCTAGTTTAGCCTCTGTAAGGGAAGAGCACGCGCCATAAGGTTGTATTCTAGAGGAACCTAACTTGAGAATGCCATTTATGCAAGAGCCTCCTCCTAGACCCTGTCACTGACAAGCAGCTTGCTTAAGGCACCCTCCATGGTGCAAGCTGCCTGGAGACCTTGGAGAGGACTTGTTGCTCTTGACCAGATACTTCTCCATCCCTGTGCTTGGTGTAGGGAGGCTGCTCTCAGCCCTGATGCTGGGAGGTCTGAGGCCTTCTGGAAAAGCTCTGAGTTCATCTACAGGCTCTGGTTTTCCCAGGCTGTGTGTGAAGTGTGGCTTTGTTGACCCTCAGATGGGCTCCTGTTCTCATCCAGATTTTTGCTCTGAAACCGTTTAGGTGCTGAGGACTGGAGTATTGCAAAGGCATCGTGGTTCTCTTTGGGCTTCCTGGGGAGGGACTGCAGTTGTGCAATACCTGTTGGGGAGCTCAGTCATCTTTTTGGGATGCTCTCTGTGGGACAGGAGGACGATTTCTTCGAGCTGCCTTATACTTCTGGAAGGATTACCCAGATTTACCTTCCATCTGAAATGGCCCTCAGTGGCACTTGTATTGGGTTTTTTGTTTTGGATGTGAATAGCTGAGTACTAGTATAAAGTGAATAATCTTCTGCTTAGAGTAAATAGTTTTATAACTAAAAATATCCATTCAGTGTTACAAAAATCAGTTCCCTTGAAGACTGAAGTGCCTGCCGGTAGATTTCTGGTTGGCAAAATTCCCCTCCAAGCTTGCTTACATACTAAATCCTCTTTAAAGTGACATTCAGATTACCTAGTGTGATTTCTTTCCATTAATCACAATTGTCTAAATTGTATTTCTGTTCTTCAAAACTAGAATCAGAAGCTCATAGAAACATTTTCTGTGTCTGGTTTAAATGAGTTAAAGCTACTGTTGTGTCAGGTTGAGAGTTTCTAACATTATTTTCCCCTCTTTCAGATCTTTGTACATCTTAATGACATTCACTCTGTGGTGGGGATTCCCCTTTTCAGGTAGGCATTCTCCTCACTGGGTTTGTCTAGGCAGAATCATAACAGGCACAATTTCTAAATAGTCTTGCTGTCCACTGTGAGTATTTTTCTTCTGGTTTAATATTCACTGGACTGTCACATTAGTCTTGTGGTCTGTCTAGAGCTTTTCTGAGCACATTGGCCACACTTTGCAGTGAGTTACAGATAAAAGCAGACTGTGGTTTCTATCTGTCTGTCTGCAGATCTGTCCAGTTCGTTTGTTTGTATTACATGGGCTTTTCTGGGTGGTTGTACCATTATCTTGCATTGACTTTTTGCTCTCTGCAGGCTTCCGCTGGCAAACAGGGAGTATATCAAAACCGCAGGACTGCGGTCAACAGTTGCGTGGGCCATGGCATCTCTGGCTGAAATCAGTGTAAGTGACTGTTTATGGCAAAGAGGTAGAGTCCTGAGTGAAGGTGGAGTTGCTGGAGCTGACAGCTTTGAAGAAGTGGGGGGGTTTTAATGTATGTCCCTGAGTAGGCTTTGTCCTGGGAGAGGAGTCTGTCTTGCTTGGAATGGAATAACCCCTTTTTGTTTGTAGGTTGGTGCCTTTGTGCTGGATCCCATGTGTGGGCTAGGAACGATACTGCTGGAAGCTGCCAAGGAGTGGCCTGTGAGTATCACAGTGGCAACAGGCAGGACCTTTGCCAGACGGCTTGTAGTTGCATCAGGAAAAATCTGTACCGCAGTTACACCAAAGCCCGATACTGGGAAGCTGGATCCGAACTGATCTTTCTAGGCAGTTGGTAGAAGTTTTCCTCCATGGGAATGTAAGACAGAGTCCTACATACTTGTGTGGGTGGGTGCTGGGAGCCCTGGATTTATACCGTGGGGTCTGGGTGAAGCAACCGTGGGCTTTTACAGCTGCCTGGGCTCTCCTTGGAATCAGGGGTGTCAATGGGACAGTACAGGCCGTTGTCACTATTAGAGGCAGCGTGGCGGTCTGTAGCTAGCTGGGCTCTCGCTGTTAGGACATAGCCTTGGTATTTCTGTGTCTTGTGCAGACCAGAACAGGAAAGGAGTGAAGATAGCACAGACTTCCCCCATTCCTCTGTCCTCTGGGTCTGTGTATTGCTCTGTGTCATGGGAATAGATCTCCCAGGAAGGGTTTGTCTTGGAAGAGCTGTGCAAGAAGGCAGTTGTGAGAAGGGTTTATAAAATAAATACACTTGTTTGCCAACAAAATTACCTTTTCTCTGAACAGGAAGCCTGTTACTGGGGTGCTGATATAAGTGATTCACAGTTGGAGGGTGCAGATGCTAATATTAGGACTGCAGGCTTGATGGATAAGATTGAGTTACTTCAAGCTTCTGTGAAAGGTATGTCTGCAGGCTTTCCAGGTGAGACATGTTGGAATTTTTTTGTGGTTCTGGGATTAGAAGGGTAGCATAGGTTCTCTTGGGGGGATGTGTAGCAGAGCTAACTCTCAACAAAGAGCTGAATGGTGACTCTGTAGTGCTAGCATGGATAATTATTTGTTCTCTCCTCCCCGCCCCCAGGAACTTTTTCTTCTGTGGATTTTATTCTTGCCAATGAACATCATAATTGTCAGATGTGGGCAGTAGTTGTCTGTCTTAACTTGTGAATACCACAAAGAGTACATCTTGTGTGAGAGTTCTTTATGTCTTAGAGGAACACAGCAAGGACAAATCCAGAGAAAATGTGGCTTGTAACTTAGATGTACCAAATGAGTAGGGTGGGAACTCATCAGCATCAGTGTTGAATCGATAACGTTTTGCAGTAGTTGTGCTTTAAATGGCAATGCCTTGCTCCTGGAAGAGGGAATCTGTTTGCTCTCAGTTCATGACCTTATTCTGGACCTCAAAGCCTGAGTCTGAATGAGTCCTTTATGAAATTCATGACAGGCAAAAGGTGGCTGTTTTCCCCTGTGCATGGGTGATGAAGCAAGCATATTTTTTTTACCTTGCAGTATTTATTTCTTACCAGAATGGTAAGAAATTTTTATTTCTTTTTATAAGACTATATAGAGCTTTGTTTCTTGCTTAAGAGCTGTGATTGGCCCTGGCTTCTAGGATAATGGAAGGTACTTTGATGTCAAGCTTTTCCAGTGCCAAAGAAGTAATTGGTGTTTTTGTCACTGGTCAGAAGCTGTTATGTCTGCATGTCTTGAGAAGCACTGCAGGTAATTTGTCCTTTTATTTGTAGATAAAATTGTTCTAAAATTGTTGTGCTGTAAATGTTGATCCAAGGATGGTCCAAGAAACATCTCCAGCCAGTTCTGGAAAGGCTGGCCTAGAATCACAGCAGGGTGAAGGGACCATGGAGGTCTTTAGTCCTGTCATCTGCTCGGAGCGGGGCTAACCTTAAAGCTGGGTCAGGTTGCTCAGGGCATTGTCCAGCGGAGTTTCGAGCAGGCTGAGGGATGAAGAGCCCACACCTTCATCCTTTCACATGCTGGCTGCCCTCTGGCCAGCACAGCCTGGGATGTGTCCGGCTTCCATCACCACCAGGGTGCAGTGCTGCACCATGGTCAAGAGAACTGACTGTTCCCAGGATGCAGAAGGTCTGGGGAGACGCTTCAAAGCTGCTATCTCCGACAGAATCCAAGTGATTGTGGCTGCTAGCAGATTCTTGAGGGGAGAAAGGAGGGGTGGAGGGGAACTGGACAATGTGGTTCCTTACCATCGTACGTGTGTACCTGAACACCTGTGCTTAGAGCAGTGCTTGCAAGCTTAGCTCTTCTTTCGCATTTTGCTTGTAAAGATACACCATGTGATAAACAGCGGTCAGTTTGGAACCCTGCAGTCCCCCGTTCTGAGAGTCTTACTCTCGTACCACCAGTAACAAACATATCACCACTAACAGGGAATATGTGAGCTAAACCGTGCTCTTGTGCATTTGTCTCTTCCCAGTCTGCATTGGGTTGGTGGCTTCGCAGTGCTGTTTGTGAGGATGAGTGCAGAGGGAGCTGTGAATCGGGGTGCATAACCTGCAAAAGAGCTGCCAGACAGTTTTGTAAGGTGAATGGGGGTACTGTTCATTTTTTCGGACAGTCAGATGTAAAGAGCTGGCTTTATTCTGCAGCATTGCCACTGCCTTCAGAAAGCTTTGACGCTGTGATTTCGGATATTCCATTTGGGAAGAAGTTCAGGATCACAAAAGACATACAGCTCCTACCGGATATTCTCCAGGAAATGGAGAGGTATGTGTGGCCTTTGACGTGCTTGGGGTGTGGTGTAAATGTCATGATGGTTTGCAATCCTAAGTGTTCAGCCAGCTTCAGGTTTGCTTTATTCCAAACACTCTCCAGCTCTGTAGTCTGATCCTGTGAAAAGTCCAAGACCTTTACTTGTCCCTGAGAGGCTGTTGTGGCTTGTCTGGCAAGCTGTGGAAGTGCTGATAGCAGCTCAGGCTGACAAGGAATGAGCTTGTTGTGTAAGCCACACTCACGAATACTCTTTACAAGGCAGAAAGGAGAAAGAGGAGAGGATGACCTTGACAAACTTAAAGCATGGTCAGTCAAATAAAGCAATCCTTTCTCAGTTGAGGTGTGCTTCTGTAAAATCATAGGCTTTTGGGTTTGCAATGAAGCTTTTGTCAGTCTGCCTTGGCAGGAAGGATCTCAGACCAGAAGATGGTGGTATGTATTTTCCTTTCTGCTACCATATACTGGAATACCTAGCTAGGCAACAGGTCTGCTTTCAGGTGCCTCCTTTCCTCTCTCACCCTGTCATTTTGTGGCAGAGTTGAGGCAAGCTAATAGTGGGGGTCTTCTAACGGGCAGTTCAAACCATCTGTGCCTTTATTTCTTTCCTTAGCTGAAAACAAACCCTTTCTGTAGGATTGCTCTTCAGTGGGTGTTAATCTTGCTCACCCAATGTGGGGATGTGGTGGGAAGATGATGAAGAAGGGAAGGTAACTCCACAGAATGGCAGGGCAATCTTATGTTGGCTTATGCTGACCATCCCTCCCTTTGGCTATGCTTGTCTTCTGGTCTCCTTTGCTCTCTTGGGCCATCCTAAGCAAAACACTCCATTGGGAAGATGGAAGTGAGGAAGGGACCATTACCATGAGAGCCCCTCCAGTAAGACTGTTCAATCTGCTTGCTGTGAACAGAGCCATGAGAGTCTTTTTTTTCCCCTCCTTTCAAAGCCAAGTGTAATGTTTGCTCATATAGTAAGAAAAAATGGATTACAAACCATGATTAATTCTCTGCTTCCTGGGTTTGAAAGCTATTAAGGGTCAGTGGAACACGGAAAGGACAGACCTTTTAAAGTTTCCAAAGGGAAAGACCAGCTTCAGAATTGCCTTACCAACCTGAGAATCAATCGCTGCTCTGGGAAGCTGTTCCTTTGCAGACTGGTGGTGGGAGGCTCATGAGGCCCAAAAATGGGATTTGAAGGTGATACTGTTGTCAGTCCTTGGAAGAACAGCAAGAACAAAAAAACTGGGTGCATATTCCTTCCTAACCCAATGGAGAGAAATCCCAAGGTCAGAAATGTTTGTGAGTCAGGACAGGGCCCCGTTCTCCGATTTAGGAAGTATTGTAAAAATAGGGAATTTAAAGTAGAGAGACATAGCTTACCGAGTTGAGCCATGACCCTCAGCATGCTTGGGTGTTCTGTTGAATGCAGTCAGCAGTGTTGAGCTGCACAGCTGAATGAATGGCAGGCAGGCTGACCACCTAACCTTCATTTTTCCTGCAACTGGCAGAATACTTCGTGTTGGAGGGACTATCGTGTTGCTGCTGAGCCAAGATCTCTGTAAGCACATGGATGGCATTACCAAGTGCGCTGAGAACGACTCTCCTCGTGCCATTTCTGATGGCGCAAGTGAAGCCACCACTGCAAAAGCACTGAATGTTGGTGGGAATTCTTCCTCCTTGGTGAATGGTGTCGAAGGATCCTTTCTTGGCAGCCGACGGACACTTTTTGGGTCTCTGGTGCCAGGTGACGTCTATGGAGTTAGTCTTGGAAAGACAGATGCTTTCATATACAAGTACAGGAAGGTCTCTGCTGCTGGGGATCAGTAGCTTTCTTGCACTGTGCCAAAGTGAACTTGAATCATGGTACCCTTGAAAAGCAGCACAGCTGTGATCCAGTGGAACCTTGTTGATCCGAACGAGCCCTGTGCCATTTGTTAGCTCTACTTGCTTTCTTTGGAGGTGCTAAGGTGCTGCTTGCTGTAGTTATTAGGAGAGGTGGAAGATGCCACCAAATGGTTTTACTGTAAAATATTTTAATGAGACAAGAGCCCTCAAATCCTTGTTTAGACAAAGCCTCTCAGTATTGGGAGGAGTTTCTTTGGGAGAGAAAGACTTCATTGGCAGAACTGCAAAGCCGAATGTGGTAATATGAAATGTAAATGGATTTCACCTTCAGCAGTGTTTTTTAGGAAGCACATCTTGTCTGAAGAAGTCTCCAGCTCTTTTTGAGGGCTGGATGTATGCTTTCCCATGTGCCTTGCAGTCTTGTATTTTATTTTAAAGCTCATTTCGGATGAGTTTGAAATGTCGCTGTTGAGATCTCTTGGAGTGGAAAATAAACTATTTTCTATATTAATTCTTTGCAGCGTTTGCATGTGTCCAGCGGGTATACTTTAGCTTTTTAGGGTGAAGAGACTTATTTCTGTCAAAAATAATGCTTTTCCTCACTTGTTACTCCAAGTTACTCCAAGGGCACAATGTGGAAGATGGAAAAGCTTGTCCAGTGGATGAATGATTAGAAGTGACTTCTGCCTGCCAGGAAGCATATGGAAAAATTCTCCTGAAAAAAGAGAGAGGTCTTAGCAGTTATTTTATTCTGTGAAGGTATTTGTGGGGGTGGGGTGGGGGAGTAGTCTAATTGAAGGCTTTCCCATGGCTGTGGAGCTGACAGGGAGGTGGGTTTTATAGACAATGACTTGTGGATTGTTTTCGGCTGCTATTTTTAGACAAGCATTTGCAACTTACTCTGCTGGGATGGACTTGTGCATTGTGTTCCTCTGCTGGGATTAGTATGGAGATAAGGATCAGTGTGTCTTGATTTTTGTGCTTTATTTGATCTTTTTCTTTTGTTGAAGTTTGTTGTGTGTAGCCTGTTGGAAGCACTACTTTATCTGTGTGCTTTCCATGGCAGAGTCTCTACTCTGAAGATTTTTTAATTTGATATAGGAGCCTGTGGTGCGGACTGAACTGCGGAGACTTGAAGGGAATAAGGATATGGGTCAGACTGATAGGATCCTGGTGCTATGAGCCCTGCAGTTTAGCTGGTACCTGGAAAGGTGCTAGTGCACCACGAGTAGGGATTTTTGGCCTAGAACAGTATTTTCATCATTGTCTGCCCTCCCAGCCAAGTTCAGCTTTCAGAGTGGCCTTGGAGTAGATGATGATGAATGCATCACAAGAAAGGTAATTAGCTCTGTATCAGCTATGCCCAGTCAAGAGTGATGTGTCTCTGTTAAGCCTCACCAGCGCAGGTTTGTTGTAGGAGATGAACTTTGATCTGGGTTGCTTAGTTCTTGATGTGTCCTGGGGACGTAAACACTGGACATAACACTGTTCTCAGTGAGGGCCTGAAAGAGAGATGATGTTTGGGGTTTTAAAATTTGTTTTAGTGAAGATCCGTTGCCACGCTAGATAGCTAAAACACTAGTGTTACAAAGTTATGCTTAGAAGTTTAAGTAAAACACAAGACTTAAAATCCGTTCCCATGTCCAGAGATGTCTCCTCTGAAGACTGCCGCAGTTAACAGTGAAATGGAGTTACCACTTTGTAAGACAGTTGATGTATCGCTGACAAAACATAGCCAGATGACCTGCTAATAGCGTTTTTTTTTTAGAGTTGAGTGTTCTTGAGTGTTACATACACATTTTCATCTGCATAGTTTTGGGTTTTGTGTCTCAATAAATGTACTTGTCAAGTAATTTAGCTTCATCTAGAGTCTAATTGAGACACTGACAGCAAAACGGCTTTTGTGGCTGCAGTGACATGTCAGGAAAGTTCTTGAATTTCACCTGTCAAAATTTCTCATCCAAAATGACACTCGCTGGAAAGAATGAAAATTAGTTCTGCTGTTGTACAAGCCACTTCTGTCCTTCGTGTGTGTGTATTTCACTGCTGCAAAGAATTACATTCTGTAGCGTGGCCAGCAAAGTGTAAAAGAGTAGTCGTGGTTTTTTGGTCGTGGAAAAGAGACACTATCCTGTCCTGCTGAGTTTCAGGAAATATTCCTAGAGTTAAATGAGGTGGTTGCTTAATTTTGTTTGCTCTGTATTTACTTCATCTCTCATTTAGAAAGACTTTTGTGTCTCTTGGTATGAAATTGCCATGAGTGGAGACCCTGCTACCATTGGTGGGGTGGGCAAATAGATCATTATGATAATAATTTATGTTGCTTCTTAATGGCCATTTAAAAATTAATCTCCCTTGGTTACTCAGCAGAATGTAGGCTTCATCATGACAGAGCCCTGTACAAGGTGCAGTTAAGATGCTGAGTAATTGCTGCTGAAGTTGGCCACAGAGCTGCTGTGTGGCAAATAAATCCAGGATGAGAAGTTTTGTTGGAAGAATGCTTCCTAAAATGTCTACTGGGGAAGAGCACGCTAGCTACAGTATTCTTGCTGTTTGGTTCATCGTCATTAAGCACAGATGTGGATTATTTTAGTGTTTTGGATATAATAGAACTCAGTAATGATGCTTATCTAATGAAAATATATCTGCAAGCCAAATAAAAAATAAATGCACAGTGTATTTAGGAAAAAAAGTTTCTAACCTTGCATGAAACCCAAATATACAAGGTGTTGTAATTTATTGGCTCCTCCTGAGGCTGTTTTTGCTTCAAAAAAAACCCCAACAAACCCAACAAGTGGTGTCACTGGTTTAGACCCTTGTGTATCTATCGCAGTTGCACTTTGACTCCGTGTTGTCAGAGAATGTCGAGTTGAGAATGCAGAGCTGGTTGATTGCATTCTGCTCTCTAAATAATCTTTTTTTCCTTTTTTTTTATTTTTGGTAGGCTCGAACTGTCAACACAGGTGAGGTAGCACTGATTAAAGTAATAAAACTAGAAGCAGGTAAATGTTTCTTACCTGAAATAGGCCATGGAAACTAAGTATTCTCATGCTTAAGATAGAATTCTACAAGATCAGTTGGGTCCACTTACTGGAAAAAGGGATAATTGTTGCCTTTTAGCATAGGACAAAATACACTGTTCTAAAAAATAACAAGCATGATAAGTGAGGTGCGAGAGGAAGAAGTGTAGTTGGAGAACAGTTAAAGGAAAGCTGATTAAAATTTCAGCAAGAGTTGGGGGGGTTGGGGTTTTAAGTACTATGTTTTCAACCCACATGATACACAAACCTCTGTAGAACAAAAGCAATGAGGAGGATCGCAGGGCAAAAAAGGACTCCTCCTGAGAGAGTGTAGAGGGAGGTAAATAAGGAAGGAAGGGTGAAATAATAGGTGAGCACTAGTATCTGGGAATCGAGTACATTTCCTGAAGTTCTCTTGGGAGACTCTGATTAGGACTTCGCTGTGTGCTAGAGTGATGCTGGAACAGTGCTTGTGTTGATTTCACAAAGTCCATGGGCCTACAGATCAGTTATCAGCCTGCAAGTGCTGTTCCATTAGTGTGTCTGGACTCGTTGAAAAAGAGAACAGTGATGTGGGAAGTGAAATGTCCAGAGGTTTTGTTTAACTCATTGGTTTCCCTTTCAAGATTTAATGTGGAGGAGGGGGGTAATATTTTACCCGCTACTTGGTTTGATCCTTAAGGTCTATGTGGGCAAGAAGGGAAAGGAGTTGCTACTTTCTTTCATTTTTTCCTCTTACAATTCTGGAAGCGAATGTGGTGTTTATATACTGCATGGACATTTAAAAAAAAAAATCAAGGCAGGACAGTAAGTTACTGTGTAGTTCCAAAAGTGTGTGTTCATCACACTTCTTTTATTCACACTGGAAGCTGTGGTCTCAGATGATCTTGTCTAGTTCTGCTGCTTTGGCTTTTTATGTCTGTTCCCGTTGCTGGAGTACGTGGCTGTGCATGTGGGTTACCAGTGCAGCTCAGCCGAGCCGCTGTGCTGTGCCTCCCCGTGGAACTGACAATAAAACAGGGAAGGAGGCTTGGATAGCGGGGAAAGAGCCACGGGACTCGGCAGACTCAGACGATGCCAGCCTTTAAAATAGGTGGTATTTTAGCAGGGCCCAGAGAATCATGCTGCGGGAGTTCTCTGAGCTGCGGGCAGAGCCTGGGGGTGCGCTGCAGCTGGGGTAACTCGCCCTTTGTCATGTTTTTAAGAACCTGGGCTATTGGCAGGGCATGTGTAGATGGACACAGTGGGGTCTTGGCGGGGAATGAAAACCAGGGCCCCACCCCAGGGGCTTGTGTCCAGAGCGCTTCCCCGAGCCGCCCTGGAGCACGGTGCATCATTTGGTGTTTTGGGAGCCCTTCACCTTGAGAGTTCTTGCCTTCAAGGAAGAGGCCGGGGAGTTGTGTTCTGATCAGCTGCAACACTGCTTCGGGGCTGGGGGTGGTGCGGGTACTGTTTTTCCAAGGGCTAACAGAAACTGTGGCCTGTGCTTGCAGTTGTGTGAAAGCAGCATGGGTCTGTGACAGTTCGTGAAGAATTACGGCTGGAGACAAGGTGAACATCATGCCTGCTAACAAGGTGCAGGGAACAGTGAGCATGGCTGTTACACTGCTACACGGTACGAATATGTACAGAATGATCTCAAGCTGGAGAAGGAATCTAAAAGCAATGCAATAATCTGTAATTAGCTGTGCTCTGTGAGGTGAAGAGTAACGAGCTGCATTGTTTGTTAGCTTTTACGGAACGGTTCTGCAGAAACTGGACACAGTACATGGCAACTGAATGCGCTTTGGCTGTGTTTGAGGAACAGCAGTTAGGAAAAGCAATCCTGTGGAGTATTTTATTAACCAGGTGAGCATAGGTTAACCATGCAGCTGTAGCTTATGTCTGCCCAGAATGGGCACTGCCATACCTGGAGCTTTGTTTGGGTCATGACCATGAGAAAGGCTTGAGTCGCAGACAAGAGCATCAGCAATGCGATGCACAGAAAGAAGGTGCAGGACAGCTGAAGGGCAGAGTAAAGGCAGTGTAGTGTAAGGTAGAGAAAACTTGGGGAGAAAGAGAAGGTGCTGCAGAGGCAGGTAATCACCTTCTGGCTCCTCTGTAACAAGAAGCTGGGATCAAGGCCAGGAAGGAAAACTGTCAGAGTCATCAGATGGGTAAGTGCTGCAGCAGGGGTCAGAGAGAGATGGCACAGCTTCTCGTGAACAACCTCTTACAAGAGGAGGTTGCATCAGAACAGGGGCCCTGGCTTGTGCTCAAGAAGGAAGATTCAACTAGCATGAGGAAGACTATGAGCAACCACCGGAAGATGAAAAGACCCTAACCCTAAATTTACTGCGCATGCTTGGACCGTGTAGATGAATTCTGGGAACTCATCACCATAAGACTGCCCTTCTCAGGAAATCTAATGAATATGTATGATTTTTGTGTATATGAACTGGTGTGTTTTGCTAACCCGTTGGAGCACTCATGGTGGAGCATCCCCAGTGCTGCCCAGTGCTGCAATAAAGAATGCCTGCTTAATAACACTCTGTTGTTATTGAGTTTTCATCTCGGAATCCTTACCCAGCTGCACCTAGCCTCCCACCTTGGTGAGGAGTGTTAGAAAGCAAGGGGGTTTAGAAGCTCCAAATTTTGTATCAGTGCAGGACTTCAAGAAAAAAAAAGAAGCATGCAGGAAAGCAAAAAAAAAACCCCTCCAGACAGTGCAGGACTGAAAAAAACCCAAACCCAAACGATGCAGGACTCCACAAATAAAAAAACAAAAACAAAACAAACAAACAGTGCCAGAATCCAAAAGAAAAGGAAATGGTGCAGGATACCAGGAAAAAATCCAAAAGGTGCCAAACTCAGAGAAAAAAAGCAAATAGTGTGGGACTCCACAAAAAACCCCAAAATGTGCAAGATGCCACAAGAAAACCAAATGGTGAAGGACTCAAAAAAAAAAAAAAAAAAAAAAAAAAAAAAAATCAAAACCATGCCAGACTCCAAGAAAAAAGGCAAACGCTGCAGGACTCAAAGGAAATATGAAATGGTGCAGGACTCCACAAAATACCCCAAATGGTGCAGGACTCCAAGAGAAAAAAAAAAAAAAATTATGCAGGACTCCAGAAGAAAAGGAAACGGTGCAGGATTTCAAAAAAATAAACCCAAATGGTGCAGGTCTCAAAAAGAAATGAGCCAAACTCTTCAAGACTCAAAAAACAAACCACCCAAAAAATGCAGGACAGCAAAAAAAAACGCACATATGGTACAGGACTCCAAAAAAAAGAAAGGGGCAAAAAATGTGCAGGACTCCAAAAAACCCCCACCAAAAACGGTGCAGGACACAAAAAATCCAAATTATGCTGGACTGAAAAACTAACTAAACGATGCAGGACTCCTTCAGGGCGCGCTGTGAAGCACTCATCTGGGTGGCCTAGTGAAGCTTTCCAAATTGCTGTCTGTTGTAGCGTAGTAGTGTAGAAAATGAAGAGAGCAGAAAGGGCTCCCAAAAAGCCAATGGAGAAGCATTCCAGACAAGCCCCAGGGTGCAGAGCTCCCCAAAAAACCCAAATTATGTCAGACTCCAAGAGAACAGGAAATGATGCAGGACTTCAGAAAAAAATCCAAAAGGTGCCAAACTCAGAGAAAAAAAAAAAAACCCACAAAACAGTGCAGGATCCCAAAATAAATCCAAACAGTGCCGGTCTCCAAAAAAAGAAACCAAAACAGTGCAGGAACCACAAAAAATTCCAAAAGGTGCCAGACTCCAGGAAAAAAGCAAACACTGCAGGACTCGAAATCTGAAATGGTACAGGATTCCACAAAAAACCCCAAAGAGTGCAGGGCTCAAAAAAACCCCCAAAACCCAAAAGATACAGGACTCCAAGAAAAAAAAAAAAAAACCAACAACAAAGTATGCAGGACACCAGAAAAAAATACAAAAGGTGCCAAACTCAGAGAAAAAAACAAACGGTGCAAGACCCCAAAATAAACCCAAACAGTGCAGGTCTCCAAAAAAACCCTGAAAAGGTGCAGCACACCCCAAAATAACCCAAATGGTGCAAGACCACCAAAACCCAAATGCTTCAGGGCTCCACGAGAAAAGCAAACGGTGCAGGGCTCCACGAGAAAAGCAAACGGTGCAGGGCTCCACGAGAAAAGCAAATGGTGCAGGGCTCCCAAAAAACCCAAATGGTGAAGGATTCCAGAAAAAAACCCAAATGATTCCGGACTCCAAGAGAAAAGGAAATGGTGCAGGACACCAGAAAAAAATCTAAGTGACAAATTCAGAGAAAAAACCAAACAGTTCAAGACTTGAAAATAAAGCCAAACGGTGCAGGACTCCAAAAAAAAAAACCAAAAACCAAACCAACACCAAAAAGGGTGCAGGACACCAAAAAAACCAAAAACGCAAAACGTGCAGCACTCCAAAAAGAAACCAAATGGTGCAGAACTCCATAAAAACCCAACGGTGATACCTTCCTCCATGATGGTGTGGTGAAGCCCTCCTCCGTGGCGGTGCGCTGAAGCATTCCACAAAAGCTGAGTGTTGTAGCACTCCAGAAAATAGGGAAAGCATAAAGGGCTCCCAGAAAAACAAATGGTGAAGAATTCCACAAAAGCCCCATGGTGGAGAGCTCCCAAAAAAAAACAAATGGTGCAGGACCCCACAAGAAAAATCAAATGGTGCTGGACTCCAGAAGAAAAACCCAAAAGGTGCCAGACTCCAAGGAAAAAAAGCAAACAGTGCAGGAGTCCGAAAAAAAACCCAAATGGTGCAGGACTCCACTAAAAATCCAACTTTTCCTGGACTGACCAAACGATGCAGGACTCACAAAAAAAAAAAAAACACCCCAACAAATGATGCAGGACTCCTTTGGGGCGTGCTATGAATCACTCATCTGGGGGTGGCCTCATGAAGCTTTCCAAAACACTGTGTGTTGTAGCATTCCAGAAAATGGTGAAATCAGAAAGGGCTCCCAAAAACCAAAATGGTGAAGCATTCCACTAAAGCCCAACCATGGAAAGCTCCCAAAAAAACCAAACAGTGCAGGACTCCACAAAAAAACCCAAATCAAACCCTGCAGGACTCCAGTAGAAAAACAAATGGCGCAGGACTCCATAAAACCCCCGAAATGGTGCAGAACTACCAGAAATATCCAATTGGTGTAGGACTTTCACAAATATCCCAAATGGGATGAGACTCCAACAAACCGAGCGGTGATGCACTCCTCTGGGATGGTGCCGTGACCCACTCCAAAAATGGTGGCTGTTGTGGCATTCTGGAAAGGAGTGAAACCAGAAAGGGCCCCCCAAAACAAAACAGCGAAGCATGCCAAAACAGCCCCAGGGTGCAGAGCTGCCCAAAAGCCCTTGGTTGGGGAGCTCTCCAAAAGCCCCAGCGTGGAGGGCTCCAAGAACCCAAGTGGAGGACAGCTCTGAGAAAGCCCTGGGATGGAGCACTCCTAAATATCTACACGGTGACGTGCTTCAAAAAAGCCACAGGTGATGAAGCTCTCAAAAAGCCCTGGCATAGAGAGCTCAAAAAATCCTGCTATAAAGAGGGCTCCAAAAAAGCCGTGGGCTTTTACCAAACACTGATGTGCTCCTCCAGGGCAGCAAGGTGATGCCCTCCAATAACAACTGGGCATTTTAGCACTCCATAAAACAGCTACGCAACAGAACGCTCCAAAAAAGCCAAATGATGAAGTGCTCCAAAACAACCAGGTGGTGAAGCACTCCTCCAGGGCCATACAAGCTCCTCATGTGCTCCAAAACACGGGCAATCCTAGAAAACAGCAGCGGAATAGTTATTTTTGTTCCTGTCCGGAAATTCCTAGCCAACAACTGTACCACATTCCCGTCAGTCTCCTAGAGGCAGTCATTCCTAACAAGTCCTGTAAAAGTCCCTGAATGCATCCCAACCCACTGCCTCCTAAGGGTGCCTGGGTAATCCCTCGTTTCTCCCTCATTTTCCTGTGCCAAAAAGCTGCACTGCACGTTCCCAGAACGGAAACGCTGCCTGCACTTAGCTGGACTACCCCTGATGGGGACACCTCTTCCCAGCCCCCTGCTATTTGTTGCACAGGGATCAGTCAGCTCTGTGGTCAACCGCTCTTAGTGCTCCCTAGAGAGCTGGCATCCTTCAGGGTGGCACCTGCGCAGGGCCACAGCCCACTTCTCTGCCTTTGAAGAAACTTGCCACTCACACAGGCGCTTTGTGGCCGAGATACAAGGTGGCCCCCAAAACATTCCCCTCAGCCCCTTCAAATGACCCTATATATGGAGATATATAGGAGAGCCCCTATTTCATCTGGGAGCCACTGCTCTGCTCCTCTGGTCACTCTCACCTTGCCCTTGCTCTTTAGCCGCTACCCAAGAGATACACAAGCACCACAAAGTCCACATCTGTGGCAACCTGAAGGCTCACCCAAGCTCCCCAGGCTAAAGCTAGTAGATGTGCCGGCAGCAGAGACTCAGCTGACGGACAAAAGGGTTTGGACTGTGTCCCTGCTTTCCACCAGTAGGCTGAACAGAACTTGACAGCGTGTTTACTACCTACACTCAGAAGACTCTGGCTGAAGCTTTTGTGTCTGTGGACGGGGCATAAACAAGAGAGTATGTACTTTACATTGAAACAAAAAAGCCTCACCTCGAGGACCGCAAGGAAGAAGGACTGCTGGTCCGGGGACAGGGCCTCCATGGCTGAGCGGGCAAGAGAGTCTCTGCCAGCAGGCTGGCTAACCCAGTGAGGAAGGCCTGCACCCACACACAGCAGCACAGATTCTGCAGGCAGGGGGCAGCGAGAAGGCGTCCAGGGGACAGCAAATTTGGAGCAACACCGTCTCACACCCCACATGTGAGAAGCAGAATGACTGGGCACCGGTTTCTACCCTCCACACGACTCCTTGTCCACAGACAAGGAAAAACTGATCAAGGATGCAAAAGCCAAGGGCATGCTTGGCTGCAGCCAGCATTCAGTTGTAGAATTTAAAAACCTGAGAGAATGGAAGAAAAGAGCAGAATCACAGCGCTGGACTTCAGCAGAGCAGACTGCCTCTTCCTGAAGAGCTTCTAGCCAGGAGCCAATGGGACACTGGCCTGGAGGGCAAAGCGGCCCAGGGCAACCAGTTGAACGTCAAGGACAATGGCCTCTGCCTCCCCAGACACCAGAAGGGTCCATGCCAGAACTCAGGGTTGCTCACAAGTAGCAGTGACCAGCACTGATGGACAGGAAACTCCTGACCCAGCTCAAATGCAGAAAAGGAAGAATGCACAAGGCACGGGCAGAGATGGGATACCCAGGGGGCGCAGACAGACATTGCGTAAGCATGCAGGGAAAGATTTTGGAAAGCCACAGCTTAGCTAAGGCAAACTAGGAAGAGATGAAGGAGAGCAGGAAGGGCTTTGGGAAGGCTGCTGGAAGCAGAGCGAAGACTAAGGGAAACGTGAGCACAACAGGAAGGGAACCAATGGCAAAGGTCTGGGGAAAAGCTAGAGAAGTCACAACAGAGGGGGTGTGTGTGTGTGTGTGTTGCAGGGGTGTTTGCCTCACTTCTCCCTCACTGGAGGAAACAAAGCCAGACTCTTCCCGAGGGGCACACAGTGTTTACAGAGCACTACACTTGCTCCTAGGATATCAGGGGAGTTGCTGGAGACAGCAACTCTTACCTTCCACTGAACCGATGCATGGCAAGCCTAGGGCACACTAAAGCCATTTCAGACAGGTAACAGAAATGAAGGCAGAGTTTAAAGGCTAAGTCTTCCCATCTGAAGCCACCTGAGGCCAGATGCAGGGCAAGTAAAACAGTTCCAGAAAGCACAGGGCTGGCAGACACGTGACAAGCCGCAGGACAGCTCCTCCTGGGGAATGAATTCACCTTGGGAAGGCACAGAAGAAGGAACCAAGGAGATTGCCCTTCAGGAATGCAGGGCATTGGACAGAATAGGCTGATCTAAGAACAGAGATCAATTTTTATGAAATGCATCAAGTGAAGGTATTTTTGCCTTGGCCATTTCCCACTTTCTAGCAAGAAGTACTGCATTTCAAAGCTATTCTAGAATAATCTGAGGTGCTGCTGTTAACACTGCCATTTCATGTGGCTGGCTGCAAACAGACCTGTCAGACAGACAGACAGGAGGTGTCAGATACCAGTACTTGGCGGATACGTGTATAGGAAAAGCTAGGAGAAGGGAGAACAGGCTACACTTGGTTTTCAGTCATGTCAAAACATGCTGTACCGTCACCGAGTGGGAGCATGAACATGAGCTACCACTACACCAGCCTGTGAAATCTGGACTAGGCATCAGCTAAGCGAGGCATTTGTTTCCACCAGCTTTTGCTTCTGTTCAACTGTTCACCTTCAGAATACTCTTTGCAACTTGAGTCTCTTACTGTCAATCCTGCAAGTCATCTAGGAATGGGTCCCCGCTGTGTATCGCAGAGAAGCTGACTTGGTGACCAGTCTGCTGTAGTCTCATCTTAGTTTCAAGCTCATCAGAAGGTGCTGCAAGGGAGAAGCACCCTCTCACCCACAACACTACCCTACAGAAGAAAAATAAAGCAGAGAGACTCGTTTCTGGGCTGCCAAGCACCAGAATGCAACAAGTTCTGCAAACAGGTACTTAGCAGTGAAAGCAATGTGCAAGCCAGCGCACTTCAGACTAGACCCTGCAAGACTTTCACAGGCATGAGGGCAGGGGGCCTCTCTGAAAGCGAGCCCCCTCCTCCTCTCCCTGCGAGCAGCAGGGATGGAAGAGGAACAGGCACCCGCACCAAGACACCCAAAGATATGTTTGTGACACCGCTCCGCACAGACGACTCCACAGCACCTTTTCAGACAAGCACCGCAAAGCTGGGCAATACCAGAATCAAGCCCGCTCAGGCAGCTCCTGCTTGCCTCGGGAGTGATGAACGTGGCCATGGCTATTGCCCAAGCCAGGGCCCTTCTCTCCCTGCCCAGCACAGCAAGCCTGGACGGAACTCCCTGAGCACAAAGCCCTTGCCTGGGCTCTGCCCCCCACTCCCCCCACGTGTAGCTCAGTGCACAGGCCAGGCTTCATTTCTTCCACACCAATAATTCTCCCTGAAGAACAGGTGTTGAATGTGTTTACATTGATGAACGTGCCCCTTATTTCAACACTAGAACAACTCTGGCAGTCCCCAGCTGCCAAGGGGGGCTGGGGGTGTGCAAGGACCACTTCTGAGGGGGAACCAGGCACCGCCTGCGCTCCCCAGTCTCCAACTCCAGTGCTCAGCCTCTCAGCTGCTGGGACCTCGGCCTTCAGAACCCCCGCGGGACACCCACGTCCCACACCCTGCAGCACCCTTGGGGCCTGCGGCAGGGCCGGCTCCTTCCGACCGGCCCAGGTCGGGCTGGGCACAAGATCCTCACCTCCCGGCCAGCTGCCTGCCGCCAGCTCCCCGGAGGAAAGTGGCTCTCTCCCCTCGCTTGCCAACATCTCGGCCGCACCGTCCGCTCCCCCGGCCCTCCTCCCCGACGGCGCCCTCCTCCCCCTCGGCGCCGCTCCGCCCGGCCCGGCCCGCCGGCACATCCACACGCAGCCTCCGCCCGCGGCGGCGGCCGTTATCTACTGCGCGCCCCCGCGCCTCGCGCTGCCCGGCACTGGGCGAAGCTTCCCGAAGCTCCGCAAAGCCTCCCGAAGCCGGGGAGAGCGGAGGGGAGGGGGCGCCACCAGCCCCGGGGTCAAAGCTGGACAGGGCAGGGACGGGCTCTCCGGGACTTGCCGGCCCAGCCGGGCCCTGCCTTGCCCCGACGGCCCCTCACCGCAGCCCTGGCCCAACCCCACCTGAAGCCAACCCCACGGCAAGCCCCAGCCCCGGCTACAGACCTGCTCCGGCCCCTCCTCGGGAGGGCTCGCTGAGGCGGCTCTGCCCTGACACAGCCCGGCTCCAGCCAGCGCCACGACGGCTTTCCTGGCACGGGGCGAGACAGGCCAGGCCCTTCCTCGCCGCTGCCCCTCAGGGCAGCTTCCCCCGAGGAGGCTCCGCCACAGCAGCAGCAACAGGAGGAGGAGGAGGGGAGCTGGTCAGCCCCAGCTGCCCGCAGGGCGGCCCTGGCCTCCCCCCGACGGGGCAGGGCCCTCGGGCAGGGCAGGCAGACGCACCCCTGGTCACCGCCCCAGCCCCTCTCCCGCAGCAGAGCGCTGCCCCATTGGCCGGTGGCCTTGATGCCTCTGGGCGCAGCCAATGGCGAGCGCCCTGGCACCCGTTGCTGGGCAACAGGGCCCGCAGCCCCAGCTGGGCCATGGGCCTCCTGCCCCTTCTCGGCCTGCGTCTGCCTGTCCCTGCCTGTCTCTGCCCCTCAGCAGCCCCAGGCCAGCCCAAGCTGCCTGGTGCTGCCTGTCCCAACACAGCCCTGACATGGTGGGACTCGGGGTTGCAGGTGGGGCTGAGACCATGCACAGCTCAGTGCAGGAGTGGCAAGGCCCAGTCAGTGCCGGGTTTGGTTCCTCCTCGGCTTCCATGTCAGTATCAACAATATTCATGTTGACTCCCTGGAGGAAAAACCATCAAGGAATAAATTGAGAATAAACTTGGTAAACCTCCACAGTTGGGAGTGCAGAAATCTCTTCTTCCCCTGTTGTCCAGGCACAACCTTGGTTAAGCTCAGGCAAAGTCCCTGTTGCGAGATCCACAAAGACAGTGTCTCATGGATGCCTTATTTGAGAGACACATTAATAACCAGTTACAGTGTTAGAGGAAAAAATCCATATCCAGAAGCCTTCTGTTCATCTCTAAAGCATCCCACCCATATAAACCATGATCTTTGTCGAGCACTTGGAGGTCTGCCCATTACAAGCACGATACAGAAGTTTGGCATTTCACCATTTCAGCAACTAATCTGAGTCCCTGAGCACTGACATGGGGAAAATACTACTCAAACCTCCCACTGGTGTGCAGGGTTTGCTTCAGCTTCTTGCTGATCTTCAGTTCTTCCAGAAACAGCTCTGGAAAGCTCCCACATTCTGGTATTTCCCCAATTTTGATCTTTCACACCACAGACCTTTGGAAAGTGCTGAGTGTAGAACAGCACTGAGGAAAACCCAGGAGCAAATCCCAGCTATCCAAGGGGTTGCCACAAAGAGCATGGCCTTTCCCTCAGGGCTGAATTTAGCAGGGTGGCTTTATGGCACGTTGGCCAGTAGTCACATGGGCTGGTAGGGAAGCTTGGCCAGAAGGGCTTCTGCCAATCTGAGAAAGGATGTCCAACAAAGTGGAAATCATGGGTATTCTCTTCTTCTGAGGGCGCAACCACAACTGGTGCTAAGTCTTGGTAAAATTGAGGCTATTGTACCTGAAGAGCTGGATGGGGCTGGTTAAAACTTCCAGCCTGCTGAGAGAGAGATGCAGGTTTGGCTCCATGGCGGGGAGGTTTAGGGCATCGGCATCCCAGTGGGAAGACACAAAACACACCACCCACCTCTCTCCCTTCCTCCCGACTGCTGGAGGGCCCTGATGAGGACAGCAGCGAGGTCAGGCACTCAACTGTGAGGTCATCTGATGAATGAATGACTGGCTGTGATGCCAGGCATTTATTTCTTGCCTGACTACCACGAGCAGAGAAGGACCCCAGTTTGGGAACTGTGGCCCTCACTAAACACAGATGAGAACAGGCACAACAAAAGCTGCAGGAATCATGAAAACAAATACTTGTGCAGAATGCGATCAGGCTGGTTTCCAGAAAGGAAATTGTGTCTGTGACCCAAGTACGTGCGCCAGCCCCACTGGCCCCGTGCGTTTCAACCATGTCCCCAGAGCAACATGGTTTGTCCCAGCAGGATGGTGAAGAATTGATAATAAGAGGGAGGAGGGGCAAAGAAAATTTAAATCATATTGAAAATTCATTATTTTCATTTACAAATGAAATCATGTTATTTTAAGCAGCAAGTTAAATTTCCATTCCCACCCCCAAAAATACTCGAAAAAAGAAATTATCCAATAGTTCACTTGTATCCAGGCAATCACAACAGAAAATGACAACAAAGGGGACAGTGCAAAAGGAGCAACAGACCAGCTTCCTCCCCTGCCAGTGAAACACCCGGTCAAGGGCAGGTACCTGGACGTGGACTCCAGAAAGCTGTTCCCACCAGCAGGCTGACAGAGGTCAGTCTCAGTCCAATTACTGACGGCTAATGGAAAACCATTCCCAGAGTCATGTGTGGGCAGGGGTCTCCTGTTATTTCTCTGCTGACACAATGTCCGTTTCTGAGGGTCACCGTTCCAGAAAGACACATGCCAATTAGAGGCATCTGGAGACTACAACTGAGAAGGATCAGCGTTTTAGAAAACATGGTCTCTTGAAGAAGGATTAATCCTAGGGTGAATGGAGTTGTTGTGAATTACAGAACCACTTCAGTCATGAGTTTCTGAGCTCTTTGTGTTCCACAGTAATTAAATCTGGCCTGCCTTCCTGGCAGACGTGAAGACCTCTGAAAGTTGTCCAGAAAGGGTCTTGTGACACAGGAGGCTCTGCTTTGGAAGACTTGTGGGCAGCACACTGAGGCTGGGCTTCCCCTGAACTGACCTCTGTTGCTCTCCTGGGGGACCCCACATGGTCTCCAACATTTTCTGGCAAATGCAGAAGCACAAGCCCCTTGACACTAAGTCCCCAGAGATGCCTTAACCATTTCCCATCAGATTTTCAGAACTCCTCTTAAATGGGAGGGGGTGCAATTTGGAGCAAATACACTGGTGTGCGCTGTGACTCCATTCTAATAGAAGCTGGCAGAAAGGAGATGGTCCTGAGCTCAGCATTGCATGTAGGAGTGAGCACATAGTTCAGCTTTTACTGAACGATGACAAATTGCATGCCAAGCCATCTGTGACACTCGCTGTCACACCAGTGCGGCAGCAGCCCAACACATCTTAGCCCTGACTTACGAAAACCGATGGGGACCCTCAAAGGCGACAGCTGAAAGAAAAGCACTTCTTGCTCACTTAATTTGAGGTAGAGCATTTCAAAATCCGTCTTTTGGATGCGGGTAAAGAATGCACCGGTGTATTTTTTCAACACTAATAAGCACAGATAAGGGGGAATTTGATGCAGAGCCTGTATGGTGGAATTTTATACTCTGCCTTTTGGAGGCAAGTGGCGTAGATTGTCAGAATGTGCCTTTTAGTCCTTCACTTGCTTCTGTCAACAACTCCATTTGGTTTGTCTCCTTCTTTGAAGTGTAAACGCGTACACACGCAGATAAAATTGCTCAAAAAATTCCTAGGAAAGGCATTTTTCTGATAAAGCTCTGAGGCTATGGTTGTTAATGATTAGCTCCTGCAGGTTTTGGAGTATTGTAGCCTTGGTATTATCTTCCTTCTCAAGCTTGCATTGTGTCTGTCTGAAAGGCTAAGGAGGTGCTCCTACACAAAACGTTGTTCAGCTGAAGTGAAGACTCAAGACTCTGTCATCTTTGCCCCAACCGTCAGAAAACAAGATTGTAAAAAATATGGTGGGGAGGTCCCTAAAGTGGGAACCAATCCTCCCACTTAATCTGCTAATTTAAAAGCATTATCCCCCTCATTTAATGTGCTTATTAAACATTTTGTCCAGTTTTTCTGATTTTGCAGCCTCCTCCAGCCATCTGCTCCACTGCTTCCATTGCAAGGGGAAGTTTTCACAGTCTTCCTTACTTGCCCTTGATGTCCCCAGGATCTCTGTGACCCTTGGATTCAGGGCAGCTGTTTATTCCTTTCCTCCCTGCAGAGCCCTCCCCATTTCCTCCTGCCTGCCAGCCTGCTGCAAAATGAACCCATCGCGCTCCCAGCCAAAAGGATCTGCACCCATGGTGCAGATGCCACCATTATTCCAATGTAGCTGCTCTGTGTAACCTCGCCCCTGTGCTCTGTGCTGCCCAGGGCACAACATTCCTGCACTAGAGTTGGGATACCAGCTGCTACCCTCACATAGAGCAAAGCAACAATGGCTGAACACGCCCTCCGCTGCAGCTGTGATGAGGCTGGCTGAAGGCTCTGGGCCAGAGATGACAATGGCAATTAATGGAGCTGTATGTGCCAGGCTGGGAACAAGGCAGTCCCACCTTCTGCTCCAAGATCCTGCACCAAAGCCTTGTGCATGGGAGCAGCTGCAGAAAGGCAAGAACCATATTGGGCCTGGCCGAAATGGACACTTCTTCCGCGGGTCACTGGTTCACAGCAATGTGCATTGACGTGTTGCTCCTTTTTTTTTCTTGATGTTTCATGTCTTTGGCCTCAGCTTCCAGAGTTGTGTGGTTCTGCTGGGTATCCAGGTGAGTGTGTTACAAAGAAGTAAACACTCCATGTTACAGAAAGAGGAATGACTCTATCTCTGTTTAGCTTGTACCTAGGGCTTAACTGTAACAGTTGCTCTATCACCCAGTGAGTCCCCACCAGCAAGGGAGGGGAACTGGGAAAAAGGAGAGAAGACCCGTGGGTAAAAGTACAATAGATTTAATGAAAACACCACCAGTACAAACAGAAAAATACTTAGCCGAATTAATATGCTGTTGTCAGGTTCTACTGCAGAGTAGCCCTCAGCAAAAGCCAGAGGAGGAGCAGGAGGAACCTCAGGAGGAACCCCACAGGAGCTCCCTCTGCTCAGCAAACCTTCCCCCTTTGCAATGACCATGACATAATGGTCTGGGCTACCCCTGTAGCTAACTCAGGGCAGCTGCCCTGGCTGGCTTGAAACTGCTAATGGCCTGCCTGGCATGGCTGGGCTGTGATTCTGTCCCAGCCAACCAGGACAGCATTCCACCCCTTAGCCCATACTGTTTACGTCATGCCCACATCACTAATAGTCTTTCTCATTTTTTACAATACATGTATAGATACATATAGACAGTTACTAGTCCTCTGTTCATCAGTTATTGGTCCAAAAGTTTCACTGAATTTGTCCAGTCCAGTGGATTCTACCTATCATGGTGGTCTCTCAGGGCAGGAAAAGACGGTACAAACTTCATCGCAGTTTGTGCCCACAGGTTGTCAGTCCATCTCACAGAAGTTGTTGCATGTTACTCAATGAGGCTAGCTCCAGTTGTCACCATTATGTCAGCCTGAAAGACACTCATTGAATGCTGTTGATGTTACCTAACAATTGACATCAGACAGCTCAGCACAGAGTGTTCTCACCTAGAGTTAAGTTCCCTCGGGGTATGCATTGGATTTCACCAATTCTCATCATTACCTACCAAGTGTAACCAGGTCCTTGAGCGAAAGCAGCCCCACAGCTGGGTTTGCCTTTGCCCGAAGCAGGAAATAACCACACAGTTTTCCCCAGCAAAACCCTTTCACACACCACAGGGACTTTATCCCCTTCTATTGCATGTAAAAGGTCAGATTGGGCAGGACCAGCTCAACTGATAAACCCTCTGCTGTTAACTAACCAGGTGGCTTGTGCTAAGTGCTTGTCCCAGTCTTTAAAAGTCCCACAACCCATTGCTTTCAGAGTAGCCTTTAGTAGCCCACTGTATCATTCAGTATTTCTGGAGGCCGGTGTGTGACAGGGAGTGTGACATACCCACTTGATACCATGCTCCCTAGCCCAGTGGTCTATGAGACTGTTTTTGACAAGTCCCATTGTCCGACTCAGTTTTTTCCGGAGTTCCATGTCGCCACAAGATGTGTGTTTCGAGGCCCAGGATGGTGCTCCGGGCAGTGGTGTGAGGCACAGAGTATGTTTCCAGCCATCCGGTGGTTGCTTCTACCATGGTGAGCGCACAACGCTGGCTCCGACGGGTTCGAGGGAGTGTGATATAATCGATCTGCCAGGCCTCTCCGTATTTATACTTCGACCACCGTCCTTCATACCACAAAGGTTTCAGCCGCTTAGCTTGCTTGATTGTGGCACACGTTTTGCAGTCGTGGTTAACCCATGCGATAGTGTCCATAGTTAAATCCACCTCTTGGTCACGAGGCCACTTGTATGTCACATCTCTTTCTCGGTGACCTGAGGTGTCAGGGCTCACCAGCCTAGAAACCGTTCGCCCTTGTGTTCCCAGTCTAGGTCTGTTTGGAACACTTCCACAGCCTGATCCACTTGCTGGTTGTTTCGCTGTTCCTCAGTTGCCCGGCTTTTAGGTACACGAGCGCCTACATGCCATACCTTTACCTTTACAACCAGTTTCTCCAGCTGGGCAGCAATGTCTTGCCACAATGCAGCAGCCCAAATTGGTTTACCTCTGCACTGCCACTTATTCTGCTTCCAGTGTTTACCTCCACAAGGCATTCGCTGCCATCCTGGAGTCAGGATAGAGGTAGAGCACCGGCCACTTTTCCCCTTCAGCAAGGTCCAAGGCCAGCTGGATGGCTTTTACCTCGGCAAGCTGACTCGACTTGCCTTCTTCCACAGCTGCTTCTGTGACTCGTCATGTGTGACTCCCCACAGCAGCCTTCCACTTCCGATGATTTCCTACGAGGCGGCAGGATCCATCGGTAAACAAGGCAGGCCGTTTTTCATCTTCTGATAGTTGATTATGTGGTGAGGCTTCAGCAGTGCGTGTCACCACCGCTTCTTCTGGTGGCCTTATAAAGTCTTTGCCTTCTGGCCGATCAGTGATCACTTCCAGGATTCCAGGACGATTGGTATTTCCTATTCAGGCCTGCTGTGTGATTAAGGTAATCCATTTACTCCACGTAGTGTTGGTGGCATGATGAGTAGATGGAACCTTACCCTTGAACATCCAGCTCTCAGCACCGCTAGTCGTGGCGCCAGGAGGAGCTGTGCTTCAGCCCCAATCACCTTCCGAAGCAGCTCTGACTCCTTCATACGCTGCCACTATTTCTTTTTCAGTGGGAATATAATTGGCCTCAGAGCCCTTCTATCCTTGGCTCCCGAAGCCTGGAGGTTGACCTCGGGTCTCCCCTGGTGCTCTCTGCCACAAGCTCCAGGCAGGACAATTATCCCCAGCCGCAGTACAGAGTATATTTTTAATGTCCTGTCCTGTTCAGACTGGACTGACGGACACTGTGTGTGCAATTTCCTCTTCGATTTGTTCAAAGGGCTGTTGTTGTTCAGGGCCCCTGTCAAATCTGTTTCTCTCCCGAGTCACTTTGTACAGAGGTTTCACAACCTGACTGTACCTGGGAACGTGAATTCGCCAGAAACCCACAATGCCCAGGAACACTTGTGTCTCCTTCTCGTTCTTTGGTGGAGATGTTATTTGGCTGTTATTTTGTTGATCACATCCATCGGGAACTGGCAATGCCCATCTTGCCGTCTGACTCCCAGAAACTGGATCTCTCGTGCAGGCCCCTTGTGCCTCTTTTAATGGCACAACCGGCTTCCAGAAGAGTATGAATTATTTTCTCCCCTTTCTCAAAAACTTCTGCTGTGATCCCCCATACAATGGGGGATGCCATCGATGTACTGCAGACGCTCAGGAGCTCCATGCTTTTCCAGTGCAGACTGTATCAGTGCACGGCAAACTGTGGGACTATGTTTCCACCCCCGGGGCAATCGATTCCAGGTGTACTGGACACCCCTCCAGGTGAAAGCAAACTGCAGCCTGCACTCCACTGCCACAGGAATAGAGAAAAACACATTTGCAGTGTCAATAGTGGCATACCACTTGGCTGCCTTTGACTCCAGCTCGTACCGAAGTTCTAACATGTCCGGCACGGCAGCACTCAGCGGTGGTGTTACTTCCTTCCAGCCACGATAGCCCACTGTCAGTCTCCACTAGCCATTGGACTTCTGCACTGGCCATATGGGGCTGTTAAATGGTGAGCGTGCCTTGCTGATCACCCCTTGGTTCTCCAGTTGACGGATCAGCTCATGGATGGGGATCGGGGAGTCTCTATTTGTACAATATCGTTGCTGGCGCACTGTTCCATGGCAAGGGGCACCTTTGTTCCTCGAGCCTCAGCAGCCCTGCATCAGAAGGGTCCTCCGATAAACTGGGCAAGGCAGACATACACCTGCCACCTGCCAGCAGGGAGGAGGGACGAAGGAGGAAGAGCAGGAAGGAGGAAGTGAGGGAGGTAAGGAGGCTGCATTTGGCAGCTACCTCCAGCAGCTAGAGCCAGAGTGGCTGACAGTCACTGTGGGAGAGGCTCGCAATGTCCTCAGCAACTTCCACCACCTCTTTGCCCAGCGGCCTGGATGTCCTGATGACTTTCCCCGATGTGCTTTTTGTTCCTGAGATCGTGAGTACTGACTTTTCCCTGGGGGAGGGCAGATGCTGCTTGTGGGGCACCCAGCACACTTTGTGCTGCAGTTGTCTGAGGGATAAGACTTGACACAAAGCATGTCCTTCAGGAGCCACACCAGGTCGCTGAGCCACAAGGGTCTGGGGGCAGCCCCCAATGCCTAGCTCACCCTTAAAGAAAACCATTGGAAAAAGCCCTGAGCTGGGGCTCTGAAGCTCTCCTTCAGTCTGCAGGGGATTTTTGTGGTGCCTCTGAAAACTTTTCATAAGTTCCTGCCTAACAAAGTTGAAGGGGTTGCTCGTGGGTTTTAACTAGGTTGCCAAATGGAGCCAATTAATTGGAATTTTAGCAGCTGATACAGGCAGAAGATAAACTGCTTGCTTAAAGCAGGGGATAAATGCTAGCTGAGGTAATTGTTTGCAGCAGCAAAGGGTCTAGGCTGCTGAAGCTGTACTGCTCAGCTGCAATGTTCCTGAGCTGGGGGTGCAGAGTGCTGGACCTGGGTGTATGGGGAACAGTGGGTGAGCAAAGGGTGAACAAACACTTTGTAACTTCTTCCCATATTGTATTTCATCTGAGCAGGAGAAGATTATGATCTTAATGGGTTTGGCACAGGTGATTAAAAGCAGTTGCTGTGAGCACTGACTAAAAGATGGAAAGTTTCAAGTAGAACCTTTTTCCTGTGTCCTCTGCCCCCACCCATGAAATCTGATCTTCTCACAACAGTTTGAGAGGCTTTTTGCAAAGCCTGTGCACCTTCATCCAGCACTGAGGGGTTTGGCTGAGTGTTGTAGGACGGTGTTCAGATTATTTTATGCTAAAAACTTCAGCTTTGCCATCTGGGACCAAATCCTTTCCTGCTACTCAACTCAGTCCACCCTCCTGGGATTTACAGCATTTACTTCATTCTCCTAGTGACAGCAGTCAGGCAAAGAAGAATTGGGTTAAAGCAGGCATTACCAATGTGTAGAGAAAGGCTTTGCTTCAGCTCCTCCAAATATGCTCTGGGGACTTGGTTTCTGAGCTCAGGCGCTGGGTGTAAGCTCCAGGCTTCCTGCAGCTGCACAAAGGGTGGCGCAGAGTCCCTTGCGAAGGTTCTGCCTGGGCGGACACTTGCCAGCCACTGCTGCCACTGGGTTGTGCTAGTCCTTGTGCTGAGTGTTCTTTTGGCCTTGGCACGTTTATGGTACCGGTATCAGCTGCACCTTGAACTGCTTATTTGTAACTCCTGTCTCCAGGGGATTTGGCAAGGCAGCTTGCTTAATGAGACCAAAATAAGCACCCTATCCTTTGGTTTGGGTAAGATCTGGAAATGTACATCCTCAAGGCTCAGGAACCAGCCAGGAAAGAGGAATGCTACATAACCGGGTTTCTCCATCTCAGGAGGTGTCAGACTCTAGGTTGTGAAGCTGTATTACCTCTGCTGTGTACAAAGGAGGCGGCTGCCTTGAATCACAGCATTCAGAAAGATAAAGAGTTTCTTAGTCCTTAGGGGAAGCTGAGGTTGCCTGCAGTGGGTTAATATGGTAACTGCAAAAAAAAAAAAAAAATTTAAAAAAATTGGCATTTCAAATGCTAAGGCAGTTGTGAAAATGCCAGAAGGTCCTGGACGAAGCTCGGATTATTGCCACATCTGGATGTGCTGCTAAAGAACTACCATTTTTATTCTGTGAGGCTGTGTTTAATTCATGTAATCTATTTTACTTGAAGAGCTTTCTGTGTATATGGATAGCCAGGCCTACGTGGAAAAGCTGAAACAAGCTGAAAACAGATCTGTTTGCTTTGTAAAAGGCTATTTAGAAGTTTTTTTAAGGCTGCTGTCCCCAACCTGCTGTGCATTTATTGAAAGCTACTTGACCCTTTCCTCATTTTTATGAATCTGCTGAACAGAAGCACCATAAAACCAAAGTCAGTAATCAAACCACATCAAACATACTTGCCTGACTGAGAAATCACATCCTGCAGAAAGGAGAGATGGGGAGTGGTAAGAAATGAGAAGTGCTGCTTCTTCCTCCAACCTCACATCTCCCCCCAGTTGTGCTGGACTTTAATGGAGCAACTGTAAGGGTTTCTGCATGATCTTCAGCTGCAAGGCAGTCGTGGTGTCACCATGTGAGTTCTTACAGTGACTGAATTAGTGTTCCAGTGTTGGTCTTTGGTTGTTACAAGAGGAACTGAAACAGCAGCACTTTGGAAGACCTATTTTCAGGCAGATATTTGTCTCGACCACATAATTGATTTAATGTATCAATTCGTGGTGGTGACACAAATGACACGACATTTTCTATGTATATATCAGAAACTTTTTTTCTATTTGCTAAATGCCTCCAAGAAAATAGAAATGCCATGATTTGTATGAGTTGGCAACAGCTGGCCTGGGATATGCTGGTGATCAGAATGATCTTAGAGGCAGTGAGACTCTTACCTCTGGAGATTTGCCTGCAAATCCAAGACCAGCTGGTGATGAGGGACAGGTGCCCACAGCAGCACCAGTCTTCACACAGTGTGGGTTCAGCTGAGGAGCTTAGGACAGGATGCTGCATAGAATAAACTTTGCACAGGTTCAAGAAAAAAACGGGCTTACCTGTAGCAGAGAAAAGCTGAATGCGTTTTAGTGCAAAGATACCACTTGCAGCTCAGAAATTCCGCAGCATTGGACATCATGCTCTCATCCTCTTGTGTAGGAATCTGCTGATGGTGAAAGGAGGGAACCTGGATATAGCTGTCCTGGTGTTCCTCACCACACGAGAAAACCCATAGCAAACTCCCAAGGCTGGCTGAAAAGAATGGAGTCCTACCTGCTACTGGACCAGCAGCTGGTACCTCGCACAGCTCTGGTGTAGCCAACAAAGGATGATCCAAATAGCTGGAGCAGCAATACAAGGGCCCTTCCCATGAGGAGCTGGAAGCCTCAACCTTATTTCTCCTACCTCAGACAGTAAAACTGGTTGTATTACCTCTCTTCAACCTGTTCTCTCTCCTCTCAGGGTGACATTTGTATGTGACTTTCATTAAGGGCCACATGTCTGTTCTGCTCGTGCAGGTGAGCTGGGTTTGACACCAATCCTTTCAGGGACCTGCCACACTAGGTGTAAAGCAAATATGCCCTTCTGAAATAAGCCTCCTTGTTCATCGAAACCAGCCTTCAAAAATTTCTGAACCAGCCTCCTAAGCACACTGACGTGGGGAGGGTGTGAATGCCAGTGACATGAGGAGGCAAGCTAAAGCAAGGCTTTTTTTGGCTCAAGATCAGAGGCAGGTGCTCCCAGCTAGTACCCAGTTTCAAGTGGAGGCTGGGAAGAACTCGAAGGCATCCCTGGACTACTGCCATATGCAGTGCATGCATGGCTTTTGGCTCTGCTCTGGGTAAGCCAACTTATCTCATGCTTGCCCTCTCTCTCCCACTTTCACTTGCAGGTCTTTGGGGGCCTTGTCTGGATCCTGGTGGCATCTTCAAGGGTCCTGTCACCCATCCTGCAAGGCTGGGTGATGTTTGTCTCTGTGTTCTGCTTCATCATGTCCACCACCCTCCTGTGCCTCTACATTGGCGGGGTGCATGGGGGCAGCAGCTCCTGGGTCACCTTGGTAAGCGGATGTGACAAACCTCAGGGCCTCTCCCCTCCCTGGTAGGCAATTGTCTCCTTTGCTGCTACTGCTCTTCAAATCACAGGTGTGTGATCCTTGTTTCTTAGGATGTCATCTGCCAGGAGACAGCAGCTCTGTTCTACCTCAGTGCTGCCGTGTTGGAAGCCTACTTCACCTATTACGTCAGCTGGTGGTCTACCAGCCCTCTGAAAACGACTGTCTACCAGGAGAACGTTGCTGCTGTGGTGAGTGCCTGGGGAAGGAAAGTGAGGAGGTGATTGTGGAGTGGCCTCAAGGGCAAATCTTTACTTGCACCAATGATTCAGGGACGGAGGAGAGAAACGAGTCTCAGTCCTACTACGCATGAATGTCTCCAAACATGCAAGAGTCAGTAGAAATATCGTGCATCACGAGGTGTTTGCTCAGCACAGGAGCTCATACCATATAATAAAAATTTAACTGGCCGATGTGTTTTTCCATTGTAGGTATTTGCATTCTTAGCTACCCTGATGTACGTGATCCATAAGGTGTGCTCGCTCCTGCGATGGAAATCATCCTAAGAGCCTCCCTTTGCAAGCACGTCTTCTTGTGTCCATTCCACAACCATGAAAGTTGTTCAATAACTGCAGTTTCCAGGATGGGTTTGGGTTTTGTTCTTCATAAACTATAAACAAGGAGCTTTTTACGTGGAACCATGGCAATGAAGACAAAGAGCCTGCCAGAGAAAGCTATATCCTGGCACAGTCTGTTTCCCTTCAGTCTCTTCTGGGTTTGGTACAGTCTGATGCTGGTAATTTGGGTCTAAACAGAAAACCATCCAGCTTTAAAAAGAATAATATAGTTGGGTTCGAAGTGCTAAAATCTCCCTGAACCACACCTTTATGCCTCCACGGTTGTTATTGCTGTCAGGGAAGCCTGAACAACTAGCACTAAGGAGCATGCGTATGAAAATGGGTCATTTTAATTGCTGCCTGCCTACGTAAGCCTGTTTCCCTCCCTAAACCTGCTGTGCCAAAAGAACATTTTCATGCAGTTTCTGGAAATGCCATCTCTGACTTCTGATGAGAAACAGGGACAATATGAGTTACTGCAGCCCCTGAAGGGTATTGCTGAATTGTGAGGCACAACCATAATGCCAGGAATTACCAGTCTTTAATCCCCCTATAAAATACGACTTAGAAGGTGCACAGTAGACTGTAGGAGACTCATATGGACGATTAGAATAACATCTTGAATAAGCAGAGGCAATCAGCTCTTGTCTTCGGTTCATGGCTGCTCTCACATACACCAGCATGATGTCGCTAATAAAGATGGGTTTGCCGTGATTTTGCAAATAGACAAGAGCTCTTTCTGCTGTTTTCCCTTCGCTGCACACAGGTACACAGCCCTGTACAGCCTCAGGAGCACTGCGCTGTAACAGGGCAGCGCCTATGGAGGAGGCACAGACTTGGCCATGAAGGAGAGGGCTTTTCTGGCAAGAGGAGCCTGTGAGGCCCTGGAGCCAGGGCCAGGGGCTAAACCAACTCGGGTTACTCTCAAGTGATGGTGTTCGTCTGAATGCTTAAATTACTCCAGGGCATTAACTTGAGTGAGTGTGCTAGTTTTGGCTGGGGTAGAGTTCATTTTCTTCATTGTAGCTACTGTGGGTTATGCTGTGGATTTGTGCTGAAAACAGTGTCGATAATACAGAGACATTTTTGTTACCGCTGAGCAGTGTTTGGACAGAGTCAAGGCCTTTTCTGCTTCTCACCCCACCCCACCAGCGAGCAGGTTGGGGGTGCACAAGGAGCTGGGAGGGGACACAGCCAGGACAGTTGACCCCAACTGACCAAAGGGATATCCCACACATCATGCTCCGCAATAAAAGCTGGTGGAAAGGAGGAGGGAGAGGGGATGTTTGGAATGATGGCATTTGTCTTTCTAAGTAACTGTAATATGTGATGGAGCCCTGCTTTCCTGGAGATGGCTGATCACGTGCTTGCTGCTGGGAAGTATTCCTTGTTTTGCTTTGCTTGCATGCACAGCTTTTGCTTTACCTATTAAACCGTCTTTATCTCAACTAATGAGCTTTCTCAGTTTGACCCTTCTGATTCTCTCTCCCATCCCACCCTGGGATTTGAGTGGAATGAGTGAGCAAGTAGCCATATGGTGCTTGGTTGCTGGCTAGGATTAAATTATGACAGAGAGTTAGATTTAAATGGGTTAGACCCAAGGAGAGGTGTTTTCACATGTTAGAGCTGCCTAATGAACAGTGGTACCAAATTAACGCTTCCAGCGTGTGGGGCAAAAAATACTTCCATTTTGAGTCTGAAGTTCCTGGATAACAACAACAACTGGTGAATGGAAAGGAAATAAATGTTGACTTGCACCTCTGTCGCTTCAGATCTGAGGAGGGACTTTTGACCTGTGACCGCAGGCTTGGGTTGAAGCTTTTTAATTGCAACATGAGGAAAACATTTGATTTTTTTTTTCTTGTGTTTTCCTTGCTGAAAACCAGCCTGACCTGTTTTGCTTGTGTTAGTGTGACAACAGCAAGCTAACTGCAACAGAGGTGGAAAAAGAAACCCCTTTTGAGAGCAGGGAGAGAACTCACAGCCACTTTTGATGTTGGCACTTGGTTCTGAAGGCTTCAACATCACGTCCCAATGGGGGGTGTATGTGGGGGGAGGTTTGGTGCCCAGATTTGCCCTGCTTCTATTAACACCCCTGAATTTAGCATTAAAACACAAAGATGCCTTTCTCTTTGGGTCTATTTACAAAGGCAGGTGTTTGCAGTCATACCCTGGACCCTGCGATACGATATCTCTGTCTACCTTCTGCACCCAGGTGTGGCCAGCAGCTCTGCGCCAAGGGGTGCTGTCTGCTCACATCCATGTCCCTGTGCCTTGTGGCCATCACATTTGCAGCCTATGTCTTGGCAGGGCTTCCATCTCTCCTCCATTTTTCCTGCCTCTGCCTTTTGCTTCTCCCTTCCCTGCCACACACCAGTTTACACCAGTCTACACTAATTCACCTGCTCTTCCCTTTCCTTCTGGCCCTACCTGGTTGGCTGAGATACCTCCCCCCTAGCATTAGCGTAACCCTGGTGTAAACCAGCACTGGAAAAACACTGCCAGGTGCTGCTGGCATGGGAATGCTCCTCAGCCCCAGAGCAGCTGGGGAGTGGGCTGAGACAAGGTTGTGGATGTGGCATTAGGTGGGAGACCCTATGGCCCAAGTGAAACCTGGGCCAAGTTTTTGCCTGGGGAGGGCTGGGCAGAGAGAAGGGCCACTACACCATCAAGAGCATCCACCAAATGAGCTGATACAAAGCGGTGCTGCAGCTCTGAAACCCAGTGTGGCCCCAACTTCAATCCCATGCAGCTGAACAGCTTGCAGGTGAATGAGTGCCCCTGTTTGGCACAGGGTTGCTAGCCCCAGCACAGCGAGGTGCAGCTTCATTATGCCAGGCTGCTGAATTGCACTTCTCATGTGCCAGGTGAGCTGCAGCAATATGCATGTTCCCTGCGTGGTGGAAAGAAGGGAAACAGAGAAAAAGGAAATGAAAAAAGCACCCTGAGGTCTTCACTGCCCATCATGCCCAGCCCTCCTATCGTCTCAACTCAGCCATGAAGAACCACATGCCCTGGGAGCTGGGCAGCCCAAGGTAGCTGCCTGGAAAATGGCACACCTCAATGCTTCTGAAGGGGAAGGTGCTGCCCAGAGCTCGGAGAATCTCCCAGGACCCACAAACCATCTACCATATGCGCACCAGGTCTAGTCCCCACAGAGAGCCCTGAGGATAGCATTGGCCTGCGAATTTGCTGTCACCCCACTGGAAACGTTGGGCATGAAGAATGCTGCAGGCTTCATCCTTCTCCCATGGAGATACTTGTCTGGGTTAACTGCATATTAGCATGGCTCCCCAGAACGTGAGATGGCTGGCTCTGCCGAGTACTGCTTGCACACCGTTGGCCCTTGCTATTTGTTGACCACAAGGCACCTGCAGTCCTTGCCTGCAGAGCTGCTCCCAGCCTGGGCCAATCTATGGGGCTGCTCTACCCCAGGCTCTGCATTTGCTCAGGCATTTCTAGATTCCCCCAGACTGGCGCCTCATCTTCAACCCCATCCTCCTCGTGTCATCTCATTCACTCTCCCCATCCCTGGGATCCCCATGCAGAGGTAGCTAGATGGAGCAGCCCATTTAAAAGGCCACAAACCAGCCCTTTTTTCAGAGGAACTTAAAAGTGCCATTCACACTGTTAAAAACAGTGGGCCTATTGCATCCCCACAGCCAGATTTCAACTGTTAGTGTAACTAGTCTCCATCTTTGCTCTTCTCCTCCAGCTTCCTCAGCAACACAAGGAGGTCTGGCAGGCATCTACTCTAGAGAGCAGGCAATTAGACTTTAGTTAAACTATCCACTTGAAGGCAGGCACAACCTCATCTCCTGTGACAGAAACAAGATTACAGACATATCATTCATTAACTATGCCCAGATTGTAATCTTGGTTGCTCTTGCTTAATTAAATAGCTTCTTAACCGCCACATTAGCTGTTCCCCAAATATTTGTATATTGGCTACCTTGCCTCCAGTGATACAATGAGTTAGAAGCACTTCCATCTTTTCCTGATTGGCAGAAGAATTTGCTTTGTCTGAAAGCAAAGAAACTTAATAGAAAATTGTGACCAGCTCCATGGAAAATGTAGGGGTTTCTGCTATTTTTCATTTTACAGTCAGCTTTAACTGTGCATGACAAGCAAAACTGTATGCTGGGGAAAACATCTATAGAAGCACCTACGTTAATACGATCAAACTTGTGAAAATGGGAAACCCACAAGATATGACTTCTGTGGAGGGATCAAAGCTCCACGTGGGTCTGTGGTAGTCTGATTCATGGCTGGCTCAGGCTGCCTCCCCCTCTCCCGACCTAACTATGATCCATTCCCCACCTTTGATCTTTGCACCAAGACACAACGGCCCCCTCCTGCTCCTTGGTCTCCCTTATGCTAAAATAAACAAGCATTGAAACCCCATTTGCTTTGAGGGATGGAAATGCCTTCTTCCCGAACCATGGAAATGCTCAAATGTAAGTTATTGTCCTGTGGGTGAGAAGAGCCCTAAACCTCCTCCAGAGGGCAGAGGCAAGGCAAAGGAGTCCCAAAGACCCTCATGGGAGCAGATGCAAATGTCGCTAGTGTGCAGACCTTCGGGAAAGAGGGAGATTTGTGTTTACTACGTTACTTCCTTTAAGTTCTGAAAAGGCAAGTGACATTCACCCTGCCACTTCCTTACCTTGCAGCTCCTCATTTCTACTAGCACACCAAGCTGGACCTGCAAGGCCTGTATGGATTGATTCTCTTGGAGGCACCAGCTACAAATCAGTCAGACACTTCCCAGTGCTTTGGCTGATGGAGGAAAGATCCACTGAGAACAATGAGTTGCTTCACCCTGCACTAGCAGTGAGAATAGAAATTACTGAGTGACCAAGAAGGCATCGCTAGCTAAGGACCTGTCCCCCGCAGCCTATCTTTCTTCAGCCCTTCCCAAGATCACACAATGGCCTGCCTAATTCTGCCATCTCATCCCACTATGCAGATGGGGCATTGCTGGAGACCCTGAAGTCACCCACATCCTCAATTTTTGTGTGGCAGCAGCTTTGTATGATCTCCTGTGTATGACCTCCATCACCGTTCTTAGGCCAGAATATGGGGGGAGCTTCTCCACATGTGTTGGGCGAGGGAATGCAAGAACAGAGTACAAGGAAGCAGCAGGACATCTCCAAGTGTGGATGCAATCACCTGCTACTGACACGCACCTTATTCCTGAGTCTGAGAACAGAGAAAATGCTGGCATGATCCATCTGCTCACTGCCATGCAGGGAAGCAAATGACAAACAGCTGATCCAGTTAGTCACCTTAGGCTCTCTACCACCCAAGCTGAGGCTGTTTTGGGTCAGTGGCAGAGCCAATTCACTTCAGCTCACTGCTTCTCCAAGGACAGAGGCAAACTGAAGGTCATCTAAATACAGCAAGATTTGATTCCTTTAGCCCATATTCATTCATTCATGATTTTGCTCAACCGTAAGACACAAGTTAAACGTGAGCACGCACTTTCAAACAGTAGTTTGATCTGCTGCTTACAAGAAAGTTTGCAAACCGAACACTTCGCAATCCTATTGAACGTGGATTTAGATTGAGCTGGCAAACAGGAGTAAAGACTTCAGCCAACTGCTCTACAGGCACGGCCTTTGGATTAGAATTTTTGTTACCAGAGTGAGATAAAACTCAATTAAATTCACCATGCCTGCTTCTATGTATGTGACTGCTGTCTTCAGAAACCTGCGTTGAAATCAATGCAAAATACTGCTTCTAAATGTCTTTAGCATCAGAACTTCAAATGTAAATCCCCAGGCTCCTCTTAAAATATTTCTAAGGTATTTTCTCCTGTACTAACAAAACAGGTGGTGCAAGCATCTTTTGGCATACAGAGAAATGCCATGACAAACACTCACAGATTGGGAGGCACAGAAGTTGAAATCTGGACTTGTTTTATAGCCTGGATTGCTCCAACACTTTATGATAAACCATCGTTTGGGTACGGTTCCACTCTTTCTTTTGCCATGCCCAAGACAAAAACATGGAGTTGCCAGGTAGAGCATTGCATCCTAGCATGTGGATGCAGAGTCCGTTTATCTTCTGGTGGGACTTGGGTGATGGATCCCCGCCAACCAGAGAGCTCATCCAGCATCTAGCACATACCTCTGCATGCTCCAGTTGGAGATCTGCTACATGAAGGGGTTTACTCCATCTCTGGTAAGAGGCAGGTGGGTATCATGGACTTGCTCTTTCTCCTTTAACCCTCTGAGAGCTGTAGCACCTTCTGAGTTCTGGGTAGGGTCCAATACTCTACTGTGCTCAGTACCAAACTGGCAAAAAAGAAGTTAGGTCTTATCCCAGCACACGTGCAGAAGAGAATACCATCAGAAAGGCTGGATTGCAGCGTTTGGACTGGACACCCAAAGCCAGTCAAAATACTGCAATATCCCACGGGAGACTGCAGGGTGGCCATCCTCAGATATTTGGGCTGTGCTTCATTTGGGGAACTCCCCCACTTGCATGAATAGTGTTCACACAACATCCAGCTGCTGCCCATCATCACCTTGTCCCCCTCCCCACCCACCAGAAGACACACGACTTCTACCGATTTCACAGTTCCCTCACCATAATGAGTGAGCCTAGGGAGTGAGATGGAGAGCGCACACATTAACTCTCACTACTGCTGCTTTCTTCAAGATCTCCCAGATATTGGCATTTTGCAAAAAAGACCCCAACAAACCCACGCTGAACTCATTCTGAGAATTCTTTATTGCTTTTGCAATCTTCTCTTTTCAGGAGTTTCCCAAGAACTTGTGAAAGAAACATGGGACCTGTTGATTAAACACCATCTTCAGTATTCGAGTAAATGCATGCTTGAAGACAAAGTCATGTTCACTGGCTGTTTCCAGTGTCTGGAAATGTCTGAATGTCCCTAGTTGAACAGTGCTCAGAAGAATTGTGGGAAAGCGAACAGTGTTACTGAATGGTCGCAATGGGAGCAGCAATATGAATGGCATGTGAGGTCTACTGTTGTCCTCCCCTGAAATGTAAGCCTAGACAACCTGTCTGTTTGGGCTGGGCTTTTCCAGTTGCAGCTCTGAGCAGAAGAGACAGAGGGACTGAAGCGTTTACCATACTGTCTGTCTGACATTCACCCAGGGAGATTTCTTCATTCCCTGAGCTTCTTTCACCTCACTCCACTCCAGCTTTATGTCTGGAACCTCATCTTCAGGCTCTGGATCCTCACGGACAGTCCCCTCGGGCAGTGCGACAACGATAGGCAGAGGGCCCTGCTCCTCGCGGAACTCTACTACATAGAGATTCTTCTGGTTTGCTAGCTGTTGGTGAGTCTCCTGGGAGCAGGAAAGGAAAAGACAGTCAGAGCAATGATGCACAATGTTGGTTTACTTCAAGTCAAACTCTACATGGTACAAGGGGTAGGGAAAAAAAAAAAGTAATTTACTAATAAGAAGTTTGAACACTGCGTAAATTAAATGACTCGTCAGGCTCATCCTCATGGGTTTCAAATGAGCTAATTGAATAAACAGCAGGAATTCAGATAGAAGATACACTAGCATCACAATGTCATCCTAGAGGAACTTGCTTGTGGAAAGGATCTGGCCAGAAAAGGCACATCCTGCTAAGGAGGATGCAAGTTGGCATGTTAGTAATGTGCAGTAACATTTTTACATCTTTATATGGATATGAATTTTGCTTTGATAACAATAAAGTGCTTATTACTGCCCTGACAGGTAATGTTAGCTAATATAATGATATGAGTTTAACACTATGTTCAACTATACCTCTTCCTCGCATACAAGTTGTTTTGTTACACTCACGTTTTACAGAATAGATGTCTACTGGGAACAGTAAATTTTTCCCATCGAGGGCAGTCAAGAAAACATACCAAGTGCACATTTGTCAAAGCAATAATCTATACAGCAGGCCCTTCTTCTATGCTTCTATTCACTCTGTGGAAGGCTTCTCCTAGTCAATGCATTGAAAATATATTACAGACTTCCTCAAGTCTGATGAACCTCAGATAGTGATAAGCATCTGTAACTATCTCATTAGGCAAAGAGAATCATAACCCCCTCCCCTCCTGAGGCTAAACTGGAAAAGTCGGCTAGGATGAGGTGACAGATTTGACAACTCTAGCTTTGCAGGGCTATACTGGGAACATAAACAGCTAAATCCTGGCAGCTACCAAGAGTCTACAACCAAATGAGATAACCAGGAATTTCCAAAGGACTGACTCATCCTAAGGCTGGTGTTCAAAGGAAGTCAGATGAAATCCTATGTGTTGGATCTTTCCACCAACTGCAGGCAGCTGGCTCAGAGAGAGACATCTCCATTGTGAGCACGCTGAGCTAGAGAAAACAACACCACCTCCCTGATTTACTTCCGAAATCTGAATTATACTGCTGTGACGTTCGGTCCTTAGGCAATGAAAACTGAAAGCAGACGAACAAGTAGCAGCTAGTCCACGCTTTCCTCTGCCCATGATTTTTCAGGTGTCATCAAAAATACTACAAATAAAAGCCCAGAAATTCAAATGTTCTCTGAAAGTACCTGGCTGTGACACAGGCGTGGTTACGTACAGCTTTTTCTGACTGGACAACTTCATACAACTGCTGAGGAATTATTTGCATGCCGATTTTGTTTGCTCTTTGGAAAATTATTTAATTTTAAGCCTAGAATATAAACCGTTTGACCACAAACTATTACAATATCAATCCTGATCTGTCGCCCGACCTAATGTACCAAACCACTGAGAGTGCAATCTACCTGCTGTGTCAAGCCTTTAAAGAGCGCTCTGGTAATGTTTATCAAGTTTTTGGATCCAGAAACCTTGGCGTACATGTCTTTAATACCAATTAGTTTGCAGATGGTGATGATAGCTCGGTGGCAACGAAGACCATACCCTGGGGGGAAAAAAATTTAAAATATTAGCATTTTGTGTTTATTTGTAAGCATAAAACTTAGCTAAGGAAGGAGAGAGAGCTCAGACCTCTTCTTAGTTGTTTTTGTTATCTAGCACGTTAGAACACATTATGTCTTAAAAATGGCAAAACTGTTTTGGGAAGAGCATTCTTCCCAGTCTTTGCAGCCGTGCTAATGTAAAGATCATGGGGATTTTTAATACTAAATATAGCTTGCTTAACATATTGCAGAACCAAATGAAAATGTCACCACCTATAAACTCAAAACATAAAACCATAAAAAAATGCAACCTGAAGAATTGCTTAATACCACAGGTTTGGGTAGCATTCCTTAGAAGTACCACTGGCAGCTTTAGAAGAATCTTCCACAAACATACCCCACCAGCCTGGGAACATTCATCAAACAAAAGGCAATTTTTCTCTCTCACTCAGCAGAAAAATAATACTCTAGTACTTCCCAAAACAAAAAATAATAACAATATTAATAAAAAAGAGCAGATAAGCAAGGCACCATGTTTACTTAAGAGAGTATTAAAAAGAAGCCATTACAAGGGGATGGGATCTAAATGTAACTAGATCTCAACCAAGACTGTCTCTTCTAAAAGGCAATACCTGCACAGCTTCAAAACCACTTCCTGTGCAACTTCAGGTGACCAACTGCTGAATGACAGCTTCAGTAACTCCTAACAACGGCAAATCTGACTTTAAAGTCCTGGTTTACATATATAATGGAGGGATTTAAACTCCTCTCCTATGGTGAAGTTACTGCTCAAAACAACCGAGAGGCTCAAGCAGTGCCGTCCTTTGGGCTTCCTTCCAGATGGACTCTGCAGTAGAAGCAATATCAGCGTCTCTCATTCCCAGGGAGATTGCTGCTGGATGAGAAGCCTACAGTGCTTTCCTAAAGCCTGAGATTGTGCTTAAGACCTCTATCAGACATAGAGCTGGCAGAGAAATTGAGGATGGAAGGAAAAGGAAAGTCTAAAAAGTCTGTGGGTAATAATGCTCCAACAGAAAAGTCTGTCTAAACACGGAGCTCTGGGAAAGAGGGTGAGTGCCCACTGGCACTGCTGTCTCTGACTGCTCACAGGCCTTTGGGTAGCCAAATAAAACCTATCGAATTTTTATTTAATTCCCTTCTTGGTAAGCAAAGCTTTGAGCAGTGAAAGCGGGACTGAAGCTGCCTGCAAACTGAGGAAGGCATCATTGCACCCACTTATACCATCCTATTGAGGTCAACTGATTTGGCACCTTTCAAGTGGGAAACTGAGGGGAAAAAGGGGAAAACAGAAACAACATATACAGAGACACAGACCTTGATAAAACAAACACAAAGATAATGACAAGAAACAAACATCGCCCCAAATTGATGGGCTATCAAGAAACTACAGGTGTCACTTCCAGGAAGATCAATCTGGACTTTGCAACTGCTAAGACTGTAAAGCAGGGGAGACCCAGCCTGGGAGGGCTGTGAGAGCAAATAGCGCTATGCAAACCCACCAGCGGCTGGAGCAGTAGCATGGGTCACAACCCGTCTGCTTGGTGGTGACTGCTGGCAGGGCTGAGCATCTTATCTTCCCCAATCCTGGTCTGCATGAGGCGTGGATGTGTTTTCACTTTATAGCAAACTAAGCTAGACTAAACTTAAGCAGATGGAGGAGGTGGCTGTATATCTAACATCACTTAACAGTAGCTTTGTGGAAGAACAGACCTGTGTGCTGAGAGCTACCAGGCATGGATTCACTACTACTACTAACATCAAACCTACAGGAGCATTTGCCTGTACTAGAACTGGGATCAAAATGAAGAACAGCTTGCAAAGACGGAGAAATGAGAACGCTGCTACTGTGTAACAATCAGATGGTCTTTGTGCCGGCATGGTGCAGCACAACAAGCCAAGGTAGATAATTCCTCTAAGTTTCCACAATGGGAGCTCTTGATTTTTGGGAAAAGAAAGCAGAAACGGTCTCAAGGAAGCAGCAGGCTGGACACTGTCCTGGCTCCAGCTCACGACCACAGGTAGTCTGAGGCTGTTGAGGGAGGACATCTACCCATGCCATCCCAGTACAGACTTTGGAAGGACAGGCCTACAGATGTTGCTTGCACTCTGATTTCCATTTGGAACACTCCCACTACTGGATACTAAACTACCTCTGAATCTTGTTTTCATAACAGCAATTAAAAATCATTGAAAAATAATAGAAAGAGCCCATCAGTTCTCCAAAGCCTGCATGGGGCATATGGTGGGAAGAAAAACCTGCAGGGTTCTTCTAAAGGCCTTTGCCTCCAACATCTGTGCTATTAGATTAGACTTTTCCACATCTAGGTAATTTAGAGCTGAAGGAACTACACTTCGGAAGCATGAAAGAAAAGCATGAGTAGAGCTCCCAGCAGTTTAAGAGTGAGAAACACCTATTTACAATAAACACAGCCATGTCATCAACAGTACGTATTTCTACTGAAAAACAACTGATCATCTTCAACATTGAAAAAATGGTTGACTAGCATCAAATGATCCATCTCTGAAGTAAACAGACATTGTACAAATTTAACTTAATCAAATAAATACCAGTCATTAATTAATAACTTTGAAATTTCCAGGCAGCTTTAATTACCTTTGTTTTGCTTCTTCATGCGGATGCTTGTCCTTTTAAATTTCACTGTAATGTCATGATAAACTGGAGGGGAGGAAAAAAAGGCATTACAGCTAAATTCTTCCTTCTAGAAAAGCTTTATCTCAGCACACTTAAGGACTACCTTTCTTTTTCGGAACTGTGAATGGGAACTTTCCTCTGAGTTCTTTAAAGAATAGGGTTAATCTAGGTAAGTTTCTGGAATAGATTAGGAATGTTTTCACATCCGTAAATACTGTTATTGTATACAAAACCAAGCTTCACTTGAAAGTTATTAAGTGTCTGTATGCCTCCAACGATCTTCATTTAGCTGTGAAGTGAGCTCATGTGATACTATTTAACCCTCTTCCTCATACTCAGATTTTTTTAATTCACCTAACCTAAGATTTCCGCATAGGCTTCAGCATTCTTGGATTTTCCATACAGAGTATTCCATACCATTCCAGTCTTCCTGCTACTCACTGCTTCTAAAGGAAGCCCCCCAAACTCATATCCTCTGGTGGTTGGCTGTTATATATATATCTGATTCAGTCTCTGCATAGTGGATTCTAGCACTGCAGTCAAGGTGGCTCAGAGAGGATCTCTATGTTAACTGAAATGGAAAGCACGGTGGAAACACCAGGAGTTTTTAAATCAAATCCCCAATCTGCTAGTGTGAAATAATAATGCTCAAGGAATAAAACTCATGAGGATAACTGCAGTTTTGCATTTGTAAGTTTCATTGCATTCAGTTTTATTATACTGAATATTTATCTACACAATGACTTCATTAAATATTCATATGCTCTGTTACTATCTTTCAATTTTTTTCTGGAAGATATCCGAGTATTTGGTACACTGGTACCACGTCTGACATCAGAGAGAACTTGTATGGTATTAAACTGAACTAACAAAAAGCTACCATGAAACATCAGACTGACTTCTCCACCCCCCGTTCTTCCTGGCTCCTGGGCTTTGTCAGCATACATGGATGGAGTCAACAGGGAATCATCTCTGACATGCAAAGGGGAAAAGCACAGAGTTCGCTGTAGAGGAGAAATGTCCAGTCTCTGACTTCCTTAACTCAAATTGTGCCAGCAGAGTTCTAATCTTGCTACTACCCCTTTCCCCCACCACCATTTTTAAGGAGCCCAAAATACTATGCATTAAGCATCCAAATTTTAAACACAGAATCATAGAATAGCTGGGGCTGGAAGGGCCCTTTAAAGGCCACCTAGTCCAACCCCCTGCAGTAAGCAGGGACATCTTTAGCTGGATCAGGCTGCTCAGAGCCCTGTCCAGTGTGACCTTGAACGTTTCCAGGGATGAGGCTTTTACCACCTCTCCAGGCAGCCTGTTCCAGTGTTTCACCACCTTCACTGTAAAAAATTTCTTCCTTATACCTTGTCTAAATCTACGCTCTTTCAGTTTTAAAAGCATTACCTCTCGTCTTATCACAACAGGCCCTACTAAAAAGTCGGTCCCCATCTTTCATGGCAAAGGCAGGAGACTAGAAGGGAGATAAAGTTCTCAATATTTTAACAACAGCATCTCATATTATGTAATCTTAACTTTTCTTCACGGACCTTGCTACAACTGTTGATACAAACCTGAGCAAAAGTAAAGAGTAAACCACGTATTAATTCCAGGTAATGGTAATTTATTTTACACAGGGACTGACAGACTACGTACTCTGACATTACCACTGTCTAGCTAAAACAGCCTGGAGCTAAGATTTCGTACAGCATGCTGAAGAAGTAAATGCATGAAAAATGCAATGCATCAGATCAGAAAGGTTTTAGTTTACACCTTTCTTATGCTTCATAACTAGATGCAACCAGTTCTTGTTGGTATTCAGTACTAACTAAAAAAAAAAAATCATAATACTTACTTGTGTGGTTCTGATATAGCTCTATAAAATGTAAGCAGCGTATTGCTTTATTCTTTGCCTAGGGAATAAAAGCAGAAAACGTTTTTTCTTTAATTGTTCTGCAAAGTATTCAAGATTTATCATTGTTCAGCTAACTAGACAAAAAAAAGGCAAGAAATAAAACTTAGCAAAACAGGTTTGCCAATTTAAACCATTTACTTTACGGAAATGAAAATGTTCTCTTTAAAGAAGTGCTTTCTCTTAACAGATTTAATCTCTAAAAAGATTTCTCAATATAGTAACAACTTTATCAAACTGTGTGTATTTCACCATTGCTACTTTGATAGCTTAGTTGAGCATTACAACACAAACGAAATTAATGTACATGGACAAGTAACATTTTTAAGTCTAAAGGAGCCACACATAATAAGGTCATTATGCACGTGTAAGAGAAAAATTCCTACACACTAACCGTACAAGAAGATCGTGTGCTATATTGATATAAGAAACAAATGACCAAGGGGGGACAGTTATACACCACAGAAAAGGTAGCAGAAAGAAAATAAAGAGCGCCTTAACAGGATCTCATTGCAGGGCAACCCCATTGTGTGTGTCAAAAGGGCAACGAAGCTGGTGAACGGTCTGGAGCACAAGTCTTATGAGGAGTGGCTGAGGGAACTGGGGTTGTTTAGTCTGGAGAAGAGGAGCCTGTGGGGAGACCTTATCGCTCTCTGCAACTACCTGAGAGGAGGCTGTAGTGAGGTGGTCTCTTCTCCCAAGTAAGAACTGATAAGATGAGAAGAAACGGCCTTAAGTTGTGCCAGGGGAGGTTTAGATTGGACATTTGGAAAAAATTCTTCACTGAAAGGGTTATCAAGAACTGGAACAGGCTGCCCAGGGAAGTCGTGGAGTCACCATTCCTGGAGGGGTTTAAAAGACGCGCAGACGTGGTGCTTAGGGACATGGTTTAGCGGTGGAGTTGGCAGTGCTGGGTTAACGGTTGGACCTGATGATCTTACAAAGTCTTTTCCAACCTAAATGATTCTCTGATTATTTGTATCAAAATGGACAAATTATGTACATGGACTTACTTCCTTGCATAGACTACAAAAGATACTGATTATGAAATAATTGTAGATATGAAGTATTTGAGCTTGTCATCAAGCAACAAATAATTCAATCAACATACTTTCCGTAAAGCATTCATCCTGTCACCTCCTTTCCCCATTGCAAAACCTGCAAGACAGAAAAGAGTCATTTTATTACTGAGAAATAGATGAGCCAGGAGCTTCAGAAAGAAAAGGGGAAAAAACGGAGAACTTGACAACCACGTTTAGTATGTGTTATTTCCAGTCCATTGCACAGATCATATTCAGAAAACGGTTCAGAGAAAACCGCAGTTTAGGAGTTACAAATGCCTAACAATTGGACGCCAACTGCTTGTTGTAAAATGAAAACAAATAAGGCTTAAGTTATTTCTTTTGTGTACTTGTCCCAACATCTGAATAGGGGCAAACACTTCAGCCAAAAAAATTCCAGTCTTCTGCTTAAGAAGAAAGAAGAGAATGAAGGAAAAAAAAAAGCTGATTCAGATATATCAACTACACCTGTACAAAGATTAGCTCCAAGACTCTCTATGTACCTTTTCTTACCCTCCAAACTGCAATTAAAAAGTTTGAGGAATGCATCTGGACTTGAATCTTTCACACAAATGAAGTTCTACAAAACTGTAGTTGACAGGAAATACAGTTGTCTTATTAAAGCATCCCATCATCAGAGGTGTCTAGTTAGCTCATAATAAAAGGAGACTACATCCAAAAGGTAGATGCTCTGCGTATATATTGAAAGCAAGATTTTCTTTACCAGAGTCATATAGCAATACAGATGCAGATGCAATTTCCTCCTGATAGAGGCAGGAATTCTCCATTATTTGGATTGTAATATTTGGATTATTTACTTCAGAGCTATTAATTTCCTATTGTTTTAGCTGATTCTTCTAATTCTGCACAGCTGTTTTATCTCTAAGTCCATTTGAGGTCTAACGGGAATTTTAACGTACATCAGTTTGTACACACAAGAGAACAAAAGAAACTATCTCCTCATGGAAAAAACCAGCACATTCAAGGGTGCTTCTTAAATAAAATTTATTCTGCAACAACAAAAGAAAGTCTTTAACTCCTAGTATTTGAAAATTGAGAGATAAACACTATTTCCTCAATAACAGAACTGGAAACACGCAAGAAACTCATTGCTGTACCGGGTGGCTACATAGTGCCTTTATGCTGGTATCCGGGACTAGTTAATTCAAGTTAGATGCTGCACTGAGACGGTCTGGTTGCTTCTAGAGATAGCTTGGCCATCACTACCCTGCATACATAATTGCGTTTAGAACTCCGTTACAAGGAAATCACAACCAAACTGAATGTCTCTGATCAGTATTCCTTCTTCAGTCGTTGCTGAGAGAAAAGGAAACAGGTCTCTCTTCTCAGCTCATACTATAAGATCCTTCAAAATGTTAATGTGTCTTTTGATTTTTCCTATTTATTTTATGCCACAGGCAGCATTTCTATGGTTAGACTTCAAATTGCTTGCTGAAAAGATGGTTATGAAGAGTCATAATGGAGGAAGTCTACAAATGGGTCAAGCTGCAGATCACTGAAGTTACAATAAGACCAGACTCAAAGGGCTCCAAGTATTCTATGTTTCCCTAAAAGTGTAAATACAGTATTTGTAGGAAGCCCATAGAGTAGATTTTTTTTTTTTAAATGATTAACTTCAATAAAATAAGAAAGCTTCCTAAAGAGGTTGAATCAGAAGGAAATTTAGGGTCTTCTGATTTGACAGGCTCATTAAGAATTTCTGAATCAAAGATGCTAGCTGAGACTAGGAGTAAACAAGCGCTTTTCAACTAAAAGCAGTAATACTTCCAAGCGACTACCCTGACACTTAGGGTGAAGAAAAAAAAACCCCAAATAGCCAAATTTATATTCTACCTATCTAGAAATACTAACACTAGCTAGAAAATAACCTAGGAAAACATACAACCAGTCATGCTGCCCTTTGCTGCAAAGTGGTCACTGCTGCTAGAGCAAACACAAATAAAACCCCAACAACATGAAAGTGATTTTCAAAACCAGAAGGACAAAGCCACATCTGCTAACTCCTACTTCCTTATGACTCTATCTGCTCTACTAACCATTGAGGCCCAGATTCATCTCAGTCAAGCACAGGCACCTCTGTGAAGAGCACACTCAGCTGAATTTTCTTCCACCATCAGTGCAAGAGGATGAATATTTCCTGGGGCATATCAGCCCACATGCAATTCCAGGCACCTTTCACAGGTGCCTAATTCTTTTCTTTGACTTGAGAGTAAACAACTACAGTCTGCAGCTAGGTGCCTAAGGCTAGCTAAAACAAATGCAGATATGCATGGCTGAATACTTTCAGGATTTGATTTTTTTTTTTCCCCCCCAAACATAAACAGTATCTAGAGTAAAAAGACAGTGTGCACAGGAAAGCATAGATGATACTTTCTGGTAGGATCTACCAGTGGTTACTTCTATCACTCTAGAGTTAAACAAAAGATGTTTTTACCACTGGATAATACAGGCTCCAAACCTAATCATCCATTACTACTTTTCCCAATTTCTTTTTTCATACAAAACAAAGTGTACAAATGAATAGATATATAATTTGATTATAAAGTTTACTTCTATAGATGAAACTCAAGATTCTTACAGGTATTTCAATATTGTCCAGTGGAAAATTGGGTAAATTCTCTTCCCCCCTGACTTTAAATCACCATGCCTCCCTAAGTCCTATTATAAGCAATGATTATATATAAATTAATGCACTTTTACATACAGTAAACTCACATACCTGCAGCTCCTTTACCATTTCCAATAGCCACTAAGGCACGTACTGATTTTTTTCTGCCTTCCTTTGCCTTCATACAAAACACATTTTTCACCTGAAGAAAAAAAAAAACAGAAAACATCTTGTTATGGCACAGTCTAACTGTATTTTTTTAAAGAGTTTACCAAAAAGGAATTAGGTCTGTGATGAAACCTTATAATACATAGTATCATCTGCAGTGGGACACTGGCTTTGAGGCATTAAACATGTAAAGGCTGCTAAAAATCTGTACTCACACAGAGTAGGTTACCTCAGTACAGTTTCATTAAAATACCCCCTCTGTTGTGTTTAGCTACACAACAGAAAACGCTCTAATGCCACTAGCTTTGTGTGTGATTTCAATCGTGACAAAAAAACATGCCAAAAAATTTGAAAATGACATCCATATCTCACTGCGCCACTCACATTTTAACATATTTTAGAAGCTCTCTCAGGATTTGCTCAAGGCATGTTGTTGCTTTATATGGGTTACACCTTAGGACTGAAATGTGCTTGCAGACTGCAGAAGGTAGTCTCGGTACTGAGATAACAAGCTGCTAAAAAGAAGACTTAATTTGAGGGGAGGAAGAAAATTGTATTTTTGTATTCTGGGAACTAGAAATGTTTACAGAAACTCTGCAAAACTTTCAAGCAGAGGTGCAAGAAAGCGATCTTAGTTTGGAGTGGGGACACACAACAACAATTGGAGAGAGAAGTGGCCTTATGGTTAGCACACTGGAAATCTAAATTTGCTTCTGTCTCTGCCACAGACTCCCCTGTGTGACTATAGGCAAGTCACTGCTTTCTAGTTTCCTACCTCAAATGGTCTAATATATATTCTGAGACCCTTTGTTCATCTAGCTCCTGTTCTAGCTTCCTTGGCTTTGCCGATATATTAAAATACATGTTTATTTAAATCCAGATGTATATTTTTATGTATAGTTTATATACTGTATATAATATATAAACTATAACATATAGTATATGTGTGTGTGTATATATATATACACACAAACACAGATAAAATAACATACTGGATATTGCTTGACTGTGTCTCAATTACCAGTCAAAAGATACAAATTACTTTATGGTTCATTTCTCCCCTTCCTCTCAAATGCATTAGGGTCTACTTTCTTGAAGCCTCAGTGTGATTTCCATAAATTATAACAACAGTTAAACACTCATTGTTAATACATGAATTAAGCAGTGGCCCCCCCTTCCCCTACATGTAATTCTTCAGTAAGGTAGTCTAGTTGTAGCATTATACATCTGAAAGCACGTTATTATAAAATACTTGGTCATGGCTTAAACGTTCTTACTCAAATTCACAAAAAAAAACCCAACCCACAAAAATTCCACTGACATCACTAGGTACAGATTAGGAATGAGTCCTTCTGAAAAACTCCACCTTGCTTTCATTAAATTAAAGATGCTGTTAAATTCAAGGTGCACATATACTCTAGAGAGCACTTCAAAGAAGTATCAGCTTTGCTAATTGCTTATTCCAAGCTATTTTTCTTTTTGCAATCTTACTGCTTGCAAGAACAAGCTAAAAACCAAGCCCCCTAAAATGAAAGTGCCATGGAAATAGGCTATTTGCAGAAAATGCAAAATAATGATGAAAGAAAGAAAAGAGAGTGAAGTAGACTGATCTCCCCAGCAGCATCAAGAGCATACTAGTTTTGCTTTGCACATACTTTTGTCTTCCACTGCCAATCTGAATAAGTCCTTGTACAAAAAAACCAGTTGGCATCCATATTGTCAAAAATAAAGGCTGTGACGTCTGTAGAAACCTACTCAAGAAATATTCTTCTCTCTTTCCAGAAGGTGGCAATAAAGATACATGCAATGAGCTTCTCCAGAAGCCTTGCTAAAACTGCACTTGTCAGCTGTTTCTGAGCAGCTCTGAAGGAAAATGTGTTCAGTCACCCATCATAATCAGTGCTATTGCATCTCTCCTGAAACACTGTGAAGGCCTTTCAAGCTTGATAACGTACACAGACTGCTGCAACAACATTGTCCTTAGATTCTCCCTGCCACAGCCTTGTGCCTCCTTACATCAAAGAAAGCAGGGCTCTTCTGGAGCGTGCTCAGCAATGCTTCCCTTTGTCTTGGAAATAAAACACGCAGCTGAAAGCCCATCATTAAACTGTGCTGGAATTAATTAATACACAATGAACAACGTGACACTTTTAAAACTGCATGACCTCTGAAAAGTGACTGAACCTAAGACACAATTACCCCTATTTACTAGATTGCCACTCAAGCCAGATTTAAAGCCAATTTTTAAAATTTGAAAACAGGCATGCTCAACCTTAATCTGTCTCTCAAACTGACTGTCTCCCTGCACCCATTATTCAGTGGTGCTAATGCAAATTCAGCTTGCTTTCAAGAGCTGAGGGAAGAACAGCATCTTTCAAATACAAAATGAACCCACCTCAAACATTTATTAAGAGGAGAAATGGCAAGTAATAGTATCAAAGGCGGAATTGAAAGTGTAGAAGTAGGCTACAGTCAGAGACAGGCTGCTAAAGGGTTATTGTGATTTCAAGTATTTACCATCTGTAGCACTCTGTTAGAAGAAGGTAAAAATACGACACTTCCCTAGAGATTTTGTTCTTGTAAAAGCAGAATGAATCACAGGCCAAACAATTGCCCTTGGAAAGCCCTCCTTTCTAGAAATCATATTTTTTTCGTGATTTTTAGGAACCTGCTACCTCTAGGCCGCACTCTCGACACTGCTATTCTTTGCTGTTGTTATGCTATTCTTTTGCTGCTGTTATGCAGAGGAAAGGGTCTGCACAAGCTGATCCCCTGTGGTATAAGGGCCTCTGGTCCCAATACTTCTCTAAGGTACAAGGTGAGACAAGATAAAATAAGAGCAGGGCGCAGTGCTGAAAGAAAAGCACTTCCATGCAAGTGAGTCTAGAGGGGCTTAGGGACACAGTTAAAAGGGCTGGGAAGCCAGTTGCTCAAAAGAATTCAGTAATAAACTTGTAAACAAGCCCATGTTAGCTAGATCATGTCCATAGCACCCTTCTCTCTTCTGTGAAAAGCACCAAGGGCCGAGCAGATTTGTACCACAGTGACAGTACATCTCCTAGTTGTAACTTAAACATGTTGTACCTAAAAATCAGAAATTGCACAAGCTAGCTGGAAGGCAGAACTAGTATTGCTGATAAGTGACAAGGGTGTCACATGGTTTCCCTAAAGGTGTGCAAGTGGTGGGCAGTGGCAAGGGCAGTGCTTCAGGAGAAGCCAAATTAGTCTGTTTTCTGTTCTGATTACTAAGATGTGACTTTCTCAAGGAACAGTACCTAGTGAATTTATCAGTCCACACTGTTAGGGAGGGCTGAATTCAGTAGCCCAACAGAGACAAAGCTGCCATAGCTCCATGCTCCCAGGTCCACCAAGTAGAAAGATGTTAAGGGATGTCAGGAGCGGACACCACCTCCTGCAGCTCAGGGCCCAGGACTCTCTCCTGCCCGGCCACTGGAGCCCAGCCCAGACAGGCTGAGGGACATGGCTGCAGGTTAAAAAAAGCAGCAAAGCCAAGTAAGTATCCCAGAGACACACATGCAGGACACTGACATGCCCAGTTACAGTCTATCACAGACAAGGCACTGCCTTAAAGAGCACCTACACACAGGACTTCCATAAAACCTAAGTATGGACTGCCATGTCCCCTTCCTCCTCTTCAGCTAGTAGAAACTGAAGTTCATTAGGTGCAGGCACATACACACCATTCTCTAGCTTCACAAGTGCATGCACATTTGCAGATCCCTGGAGCACCAGCACGGCCCCTCTGTCCATCTGATACCACTGCCCAGGCTCACTTACCTGCTTCATGGATCTTCTACCTGCCTGCTGGACCAGTTTAGTCCTCACTAGCAAATATGCAGCACTCACTTGTCTCACAGGCACTCCACATTTGCAGGTTCCCTGAAGACAAGCAACTGGTCCTCTGCTTGCCTGACCTCAGGCTTCCTACTAACTGGCTAGTCCAGCTTGAAGTTTGCTAGTAAATTACACCTCCCCGCCCCCCCCCCCAGCAAACATCAGGTTTGGGGGAGATACAGATCCTCACCTCCCTGCTGCCTCCACAGGAGCTGGCACCAGGTAAATAGGCTGTGACCTACGGTCCTGCTCCAGGCACCAGCGCTAAGCCCCTGACTTGCTTCATTCACCATCCCAGTAGCTGATTTTCAGGACACACACCATTCCTGTGGCTGGTGGCAAAGACCACCACCTGCTCCAGCAGCTTGCATCAAGACCCCACTCGCTCTGGCTACTGACACCACAAGTCAGGGGCACCCACAACACCAGCCCAACTGCAGTTGCTGGCACCAATTTCACTCCCACTGGTCCCCTCATGTAGCTGGCACTCTGGGCTCAAATTCTCTAGGACCCTCCCTAGATCCAGAGAGCTATGGCCTCTTCAAATACTGATGCCAAGACCCTTACTTGTGTCAGTAGGTGGCACCACAGTCCACAGGGCACCCACACCCCCTGTATGACTCCAGTTGCTGGCCCAGTGTCCACTCACACCAGTCCCACCACAAAGTCCTTGCATTTAGTCCCTGTAGACCTCACACACACGAGTGAGATTAGAGACAATTATGAAAAGATTTAGTAGGAAGATAAGACTGTGGTGACCAGGTGCAGGGCTCAGTTGGACAAATAATACTGACTGGCTGCATCTTAAATGCAGCCAGCCCCTGTTATACTCCTCTTTTCTGTCTATTCCTCCTTTGTTCACCCCAACCCCTTCCCCTGCACATTCCTTCACCAGTTTGCACAGTTCCAATGACACCCCTCCAACATCCTGGATCCTCAGGTTTGCATCCTCATCAGTAGCAAAGTACTGGTTTGCCTGCAGATTTTTGATAGCCCACCAATGAGTGTGACCCACAAGGCTTGTTTCTTTTCTTTGCCTGCATTATGCCCTTCTGTCAGGTCTGTGTCTGTGTATTTTGCTTACAGCTTCCCCCTTTTCCTTGGTGTCCTACTGGACCTCTAGCAGATAATCTTAATGAAATAAATATCCTCACACTCCACATACCCTTAGCAACTAGTGTGGCTGACCAGGGTTGGTTCTCATTACTGCCTGCCTTATAGCTTGTTGGTCAGATATGCATCTCTGTATGTTCTCTTTTATGGCTTCTCCCTTATTATCCCCTTTTTTACACTGAAAAGGTCCCGAACCATGCACCCTTAAAACAAGAGACCAGCCCTGCTCACATGCACCACCCTTTCTGTCCCCTTATCCCTCTATTTTCCCACACTTGTTCCTCCCCAAATCACCTAGATCCCTCCCTTGCTCTCCCTTTGATTCCTGCCCTAGACATGCCATAAGTCTTGTGTAATACTGAAATGCTGCGTAATAACTTGTGTAATACTGTGGAGTGCTCTGGAAAGCCTCATCTTGATAGATGTCACCCCTGGACCATCGGGATGAGGCTATTCCACTACAGCCCCAGAAGGAGCCAAACAGGGTGTCTGTTCCTCTCGAGTCCTTAATTTTGGTTCCCCTGCCTGCCTCTGTGCTCCCCTGGTCTGTGCAAATGAGCCACTGATATGGTTATGGCTCTCCTGTGATGGTCCTGTCAGGAGCAGGGTGTTACTCTGGTTCCTCTACCTGCTATTGCCTCTGCGCTCCTTTGTGTGTGGGCAGACAGGCCTTTTATCACATAACCTAACAGTCAGTACTCTCTCCTACTTGGTCATCAGTTGAAAATACTTCTCTTGAAGAATTTGATTCAGTAGCTATAACCTCTGAGAAGCAGGAAGATTAGAACCAGCTGTCCTGTTCACAGTGCATCCATCCCCCAAGGATACAGTAAGTGGAGAAACTGCAATACAGAAAACAATCTGGACTCCTCTACCCCTCACTTAGCAAAACAGATGAAAGGTTTTGACCAGATACTTGGAGTGTTTTTCATATAGGCTCACTCATCACAGCTCTGGGGTAAACCCCAAGTGCAGTTCTCATCCAAATTAGCAATGAGCCCAATCTTCAGAGAAATTATTGACTAAACCATTTTTAAAAGTGCTGATAGTTTCCCCCTGTCACGTGTGTGAAACTCTCTCTTTTATAACTCACTGGGGACAACAACATAGCTCAAATGCCCTACTGACACAGCGTGTGTCTAAACATGGCTTCGTACCACAGCTCCCATCAGAGTACAGATCCTTTGGATTAACACCACAATAATGCATACTCAAAGCCATGCTACAACTGAAACGGCTTTGCTTCCTTTTCAAAGGATGATGCATAATCATGCCAAATTATAATTTACTTAAAAGCTTCTGAATGTTCCAAATGCCAATTATTTCATCCATCCAGGCTGACAGGTAAAGGAGATAAAAAGACTTAATTATTTAAACAGAATCAGTTAAAGGTAGCATCCTTAAACTCTACTTTAAAGGCAGGTGAAAACTCTTGATAACTCCAAGAATATCAGAAATAAATTCTAGTGAACAGCTCTGACCTCTCATTCCTTCCTGTAACAAGTTGCTTCAGGTGCTATCTTAAAAACTGCCTGAAATTTTCATTGTCAGTCTAAAGACACTGTCAGTATCACCCAGGGAACAGAAAACTTCCTTGTAGTTCTAAAAGCAAAATCTAGAGCTCCAATACCCCAGTACTTTGAGCCAACATCTCATTTGAAGTAAACTATTACTCAGAGAGTATCCTGTATACCAGGTAATTTTTCAGTCAAGGATGTCAAACAATGGATCTCACTGTAATTTCATGCAGCATTTCCTTTCCACAAGCCTTTTTTATTGCACCCTTTGCAAAAACAATAGCTAGAAAACAATTTTCAATGACTTATAAAAAAGAAATTAAGGGTTTAGACTGTGTATTAAGGAATATTCTTTTTATCACAAGTGGCAAGTCTACCAAGATTAATTCTGTGGTCCTAAGCCAAACATGTACTCGTGGGTTTTCTGCTGTTTCAGGGGAAGTTGAAACAGTGGCCTTATATCCTATTAACAACCCTCTCCTGCACCTAGACAATTTATTTTTGTTTAGTGGATGCAGAACAAATTAATGAGTGATACAGTTATAACTCTCTTCTGTGTTTATATTCCCTACATGCACTTTTCTGTGTTTATATTCCCTACATGCACTTTTTTAACAATACATTTAGAAATACTTAAGACAAGGTCCTTTATAACATTTTGACCCAACAAACTTTTGTTCTTCTGACTTTACCCCTGCTTTCCACATGCCAACATAAAGATACTGTTCCAAAGGCAAGTCAATCCTCCATGGCTTGGCAAAGAAAGCCTAGTGGTTCCTAGTACCACCATCCCTGAACAGTCCCAGATGAGAATGAGTCCCCACACAACCAATCTTCTCTACTGGCCCACTGATAATTTGCCAAGTGCTGGATTTGGATTATTAAATAAGTACAGGTGTCATTCAACTGCAAGAATATAAACCTTGAATCTTCTGCTTACCTCTTCCAGCTAGGAATAGCGACCACTCGCTCTACTCCTGCTCAGATTTTGGCTAACACACAGCTCATGCTAAGGCCTGATGTATGCTGGGGGCAGCTCCATTAGGTCAAAGTGAGAGCAACACGGAGGCAAACACAATGCCCAGAAAGGGCTAAAGGTCATTACGCAGCCACTGCCATTGCAGCTTACTGTCCCCTGCAGCCACAATCCTTGCATACTGATTGTCTGGCAGTTTCTTCAGAATCCCCTAACTCATGGCAATGCTACAGACCAAACTTCCAAGCTGGACGGTATAAACATGACAGCTTACCCCAAAAGATTTTGAAGTGGAGCTGACAGCAACCAGCCTGCTGAGGCTTTTGTGCTTCCTGGTGGGATACAGGGGATGCCCACACTGTGACAGAGGAGAATGGATGAGCCCTCTTACTGTTGGTTTGGCGACTATTTTGCTCAAAGGTGCTCAAGTTACGAGTTATGAACTGAGAGAACTATTGAGTTACAAACCTCATGAACCAAGCGATGAACTAGTGAATTCATGTGTTAGACTGGTCAGCACGAAGGGGATTGCGTGCTTGTTGGACGTGTTTGTCTTCCCTCCTAGTAAGCTCATCAAATACAAGCTTAATTTATGGAGTATGTTGCCCTGTAAATTTGAGCGATCAAAACGGACCGTGACAAGCACACCTAACACTGCTTTGTGCACGGGCAGCAACGCACATCAGATACAAATTGTGCAGACCCTGGTCAGGAAACTGCTTTTTTCTGATTGCTCTCTTCAGTCTTGCTTCTCCAAAGTGCCATACAACAGTTAAGCTAAATGGTGTATCCAAACAGGTCTGACAATCAAAATGAGCATGCTTGAATACAGCTGAATGTCTGAAGAAAAAAGGGGAAGAACAAGCAAATGACCAAACTCACTTGATAGAAAAAGTGAGTGAGCTTTAAGAAATTACAGGTTTTGCATGGAATCTTGGCACATCAGGACTTGGATATGAACTGCCAATGCTATGATATGACTCTGTGAAGCATACCCAATTTCAAGTCAATTCAACTAAGAATAAAGTCTGTGAAGAAAACTACTGGAGGTAACATGCAAAAAAAGAAAGAGAAGATTTAGGTGACAGCCTAGAATATGGATTAATTTACTGCATACTATCATGACTATAAGACAAAAGTATTTCTTCTCAAACGCTTTCTGCAGAGTTCATCACTTAACTCGATTCCTGGGAAAATATGATCCGTATGCTCTTCAGAATAGCCACTCGATTATCCACTCAATCCAATTTACTTTGATTCTATCTAAGGAAGACAGTTATTTTTACCATGCAAGTGTTAAAAAAGATCTCTTTTGTCCTCTCTTCTTCCCTCTCTTCCCACACTCTTACAAAGTGAAAACAAACAAACAAAACCCACACAAACACCCAAAAGATAAAGGTCCACATAGAGTTTTACCTACAACTTAAGAAAGAATGAGACATAACCCTGAACTACAATAGCAACATAAAATGATTTCTTGTTTTAAGGACCAAAAAAGATAATACCAACATCCCAGTACCCAGCTCATGACATATGAAGCTCTGTACACAAACCAAAGCACCAGTGTACTTGTACCTGCAGAGAGCAGCTTTCGCTTTAAGGACAGGATCCGTGTCTGTATGTTGCTGCCTTTTGCACCATTTCTCTGTACAAATTTAGCAGTGATGGCCATGAACTTCTCTGCAAGTCTCTATCTTTCTGTAATTTAATACTCCAACACAAATCAACATTATTTTTGTTCAAAACCGACAGTACCATATCCTAACCATCTGGCTGAAAGAGACAACTATTCTGACACTGAAAAGGTTGCACTGAGCCAGTTACAATGGGGCCATGCTTGCATAAAATTCTTCAAATAAAATTATCTTTATTAGAAACAGGTAACAAAACCAAAAAAGCACGAAAACAGCAGTAAGCAATAAAAAGGCAGAGCTTCCACAACTGGCAACTTCAGTGCTGGACAAAAAATAAAACAAACAAACAAACCAACCAACCAACTCACCCAAAAAAACCCCAAGATATCTGTCTTTTGCCAAGGGCATTAGTTATAACTTTATATTCTCCCTTAGAAAAGTCCCCTTCACGAAAGATTCAGAGCACCACTAAGCTCATGCCATGTGCTTTCAGCCCTTACTGATTACTAGGTCTCACTCTCTAATTTTGATTGTACTACAAGGCAAATAATATCGTAACACAGGATATCACGTAGGTGACATTTTTTTACTATGTTACCGTGTTGATTTTTTAGAAAACCAAAGAAAACTTCATCTGAGGATGTATGACACACAAAAAGAAGCCTTCCAGTTAAAATATGAATGGCATATGTTAACCACAGCTGTAAATTTTAATTACCACTATTATTATATTCTGTTAAACAACAGTAAAAACTACCACCAGTTCTATTCACGGAAATTCTTCTTATGTGTAATATATGAGCAAAACAGGAAACGTGCCTTCAGGCTGACAGGAAAAGAAGCAGGTAGCCCAAGTTATCTGCTTTTAAGTAACACAAGACTCTACAGGAAAGGCAGAAACAAAACCCAATATCCAGTCCCTGCTGCTGTCCCTTAACACTCACTCAAGCTAGCTTTTTCTCTATGACAACTTTAGCCCTTGTTTACATGAAGATCTGACATTGTCTGTACTCTATTCTACAAGTGGGGGGAAAAAAAAAAATCAAGTTAGCTTTTCAGTTTCTACATTACAAGGAAACACTTCAATAAACAATTTCTCTCTCTTAGCAAGGGAGCACAGCCTTTCTAGTAGCATAATCACAACAGAAAAAGCCTTTTGTATCTTTGTTCATAAGACAGTCCTTTAAAAATCGCTTTCAGTTTCTTGCTGCAAAGTATAATTTCCCAGCAAACATTATTTTAATCTCCTGTACTGTTGTGAAGATAAATAGAAAAGACATACAGAAAAAGCATAATGCATGCCATCTATTTAAAATAAGAATGCTAAAAAAGATCTGTTTATTTCAAAACTCATACTTGTTATCAGAAAATTATAGGACTCAATTATTTTGGGCTCACTGCTGGCTTTGAATATAGAAATTTTTGCCGCTGCTGCTATTTTTCTGCAAAAATCACTCCTCTTTCTCAGTTCATATCTGTGGCAGTCTCATATAACAGTAGAGCCCCAGCCTGCTTCTAAAAAGCTTTTTTATTATTCAGATATAACACAGCATTGGAGCAGATCTCTATAGCACATGGAAACATTGAATAGCAACTTATTTTGTTGTTTAATCTAGTGAATTTGACTGTAAATAATTATGCCAGCACAGAATGGACAATTTTAGTAAATACCTGCTCTAGTATCCAAACTGACAGCCAGCTGTGACATGTCACAGTAACAAAACCCCAACCACTTTTCTGCGATGTGCCCTTTCAATTAACTGAAAGCCCTGCCAACTGCAGGGCTCATGAAAAGTCACTTCTTTTATGAATGGTGCCCATGCACCTCAACTACTACAAGCTGCCTTCCAACACAGACACAGCTAAAGGCTAAGTGATCCAAACAGTCTTTGCTACATCAGAGTCAAAGCCCGCAGTGCCCAGTCCCCTCCAAAAACTCATTTACTCAAAGAAGCTTTAACAAATTGTGTGGGTTTTCCAAAACCCACCACAACAATCTACCATGTGTACAGCTACTCCTGATCTAAGAGGAACTAAAAAAAAAAAAAAAATGGAGAAGGCTTTTCTGATTCTTCAGCATATAAAATGAAACCACACACATGCGTGGTTTTAAACCTGAGAATAATAGGTTAATTTCGCATGTTAAAATAAGAATGCATAAAAGGTGTAAGGTGCAATTCAGGACATCTCATTAATGCTCATTTTTGTTGCATTTATCAACATAATCCCTAAAATACTATTAAATGTGAATCTGGTATGTAAATGGATGCGATGATCACCAGCTTTTTTCCCAATAATACCATCCTTTAAAGGCTGTTTGGGGAAGTTTAGACATATGCACATCAGCATATGCAATTAGGTGTAGAAGTATGCAACCCATTTATTATTGCAACAAACCACCTGTGACATTAAGTACAAGTTTGCTACTAATTTTATTTTCTGTCTTCTCTAGACACCAATGACAAATTTGAGAACATAATATTAGAGATACTTGAGAAAACAGAAAATATATGAGTACCAAACTCATTTGTATAGGTTTATATTCATGTCTGTTTAGACATACATGACATATAGAGCATTAAATATGAACTGCCAGTGAAGGTCTGATCCTTTGATTAATGTTATCTTAAGATTTAGACTGAATACACTCATTAACGGAAAAGACATCCCTCATTAAACTAACTTGAATTTCATTTGTTCTTGTGCATACCAGTTCCTCTTCACACATTCTGTTGCAGACACCGAAAAGTCAATGTTGATCTTAAACTATCACATCAAATACGACAATAAAATTCTCAACTGTTGTGAAAGTAATTTCTGAATAAAACATTTCTTCATGGAAAGTACCTCACCAAGGAATGGCAAAATGATTTCAAGTAAAGGTAGTTGACCATCATTCCAAAGACAGGTGACACAAATCAATGACAAAAAATGAGGGAGTTGAGAGTTAAAAACAAAAGGACAGAAAATTGTTTCTTGTCTCCACATGAGAGATGTGGTTCACAGCTGACACTCAGCACTTCTGGTTCCAACCTTTATCCTAAGCCCCTAAATAAGGTAACAACATGTAAGAGTACTATTATTAAAGGACATTATTTGTTTCCCTAACCTGAAGTATTAGCTTTTTTTTCCTCAAAAGAGACAGTGACGGAAACCAGATACTGATGTACCTTTAAGGTCTCTTGCACATCTCGCATTCTACTTCTACACCTATGCAGCCTTATGTTGCAACGAACCCCGCAAAACTCGCAGATAAAGGGAGTCTTCACTTTATATACTTGATCCTGTTCTGGACTGGGACACGGCAATCTTCCGTCTTTGACTACAATCCCATTTAAAGGGCAAACTTTTCCTTTCTCTCCAAAACAAGTAAACACTTGATTTCACAGTTCTTTAGGCAGCTGCTCTGATTTTGTTGTCAAGAGAATGGTTCACTTCTTCCTGTCTCAAAAAGGGAGATGTTCAGCCATGTTCCAAGAAAAACACAACCAGACATAAGGTCTGTCAAGAAAGTCAATTTTTGGCATTTATAGCTTGCTTAGAGATATGCAGTATAGAAGAAAACTGCTGTCTCAGAGATTAAAATCTGAATATGAGATTTTTAATATGACCACAACACAAAATCTTGAGACAGAACTGTTTTCAAGTGCATCCTGCTAATAAGAACATGTTAGTCCTTGTCAGTTTTGTCAGACAAAGGATTTAAAAAGCATTCACATGAAGGAAAACCCGCTGTTCCAACAGTATATGCCAGTGCAGGGTAGCAGAGATAGTGTAATCCCTTCCAAAAAGGGCATCCCTAGTGAACTTTGTCAGTGGAACACAAGACGATACGCTTGGAGTGAAACTAAATAGAAACTCAAGCATAGATACTTTGGAACAAATACTTCGTCTGGACACAGGTACAACATAATAATGGCTAAAATACAGGCAATGTTTCACAGACTTGTTTGCTAAGCAAAGCTGTAGTAATGACAAGAGTGAAGTGATGAATAGTCATCTCTACCCATTTAAAATCGCGTCACAACTCAATGGACAGTCACTTTATTTTATAGTGATAAAAGGGTGTCAACAATCATATTAAGCAAAGAGACCTGATGTGCATCTGTCACACAATGTGTATGGATTCAGGTTAATACCTTTGCTCTCAGATCACGATTAGAAATGAGAAAAATCTCTTTTTCAAAGCAGCAGCTATACTAGTATAGTTTTTCAATAATAAAGTAGTTAAACAGTAATTTCAAATTAAGGTTCTGATGATAATCCTGAAAGGAACATAAATCTACTAAGCAATTTCATCTGTAGGTAAATAAACAACAGGAGAACGTTCTAAAGTTATAAGTTTACGCAACTGGTCATAGCCAACATGGGTTCATAAGAAGAAAGCCCTGTTTAATTAACTTAATTTCCTTTTATAACAAGGTCACCCGTCTCATGGACCAAGTGAAGCCAGCAGGTGTGGATTTTTTTTTTTTTTTCATTTTAGCAAAGCTTTTGATATTGTCTCTCATGGTATCCTTCCGCACAAAATGTCCAGCAGAAAGCTAGACATGTCCCTAATACGTTGGGTGAGCAACTGGCTGACGGGTCAGGCTCAAAGGCTCATAGTAAATGGGGTTACATCAGGCTGGTGGCCAAAGTGGTGTTCTGTAGGGCTCAATTTTAGGGCCAGCACTCTGATGTTTTTATAAACGATCTGGATGCAGGACTCAAATGTACATTAAGTAAGTTTGCCACTGATAATAAATTAGGAGTTGTGGGCTCCCTCAAAGGTAGAGAGAGGCCTTACAAGGAGATCTGGAGCAAGTGCTAGATTTTGCACCCAGGACAAGGTAATCCTGGTTATACATATAAACTGGGGGACGAAAGGCTGGAAAGCAGCCCCGTGGAAAGAGATCTGGGGGTTTCGGTTGATGGCAAGCTGAATTTGAGTCAACAGTGTGCCCTGGCAGCCAAAAAGGCCAGCTGTGTCCTGCGCGGTGCATCAAGCACAGCGTAGCTGTCTGGTCGAGGAGGTGATTGTCCCACTCTACGCTGCACTGGTGTGGCCCCACCTCAAGTACTGTGTGCAGTTTTGGGTGCCTTAATATAAGGAGGACATGAAGCTATTAGAGTGTGTCCAGAGAAGGGCAACCAAGATGGCGAAAGGTCTCAAGGTCAAGACTTATGAGAAGCAGTAAGGTCACTTGGTTTGTTCAGCTTACGGAAGAGAAGGCTGAGGGGTGACCTCATTGCAGTCTACAAATTCCTCAAGGGGGGTAGCATGAGGGGGAGATGATGATCTCTTTTCCCTGGTGACCAGCAATAGGACACGAAGAAATGCCATGATGCTGCATCAGGGGAAGTTCAGACTGGACATTAGGAAAAGGTTCTTCACTGAGAGGGTGGTCTGTCACTGGAACAGGCTCCCCACAGAAGTGGTCAGGGCACCAAGCCTGTCAGAGTTCAAGGAGCATCTGGACGATGCTCTTAGTCATATGGTTTAGCTTTATGTAGTCCTGTGAGGAGTGGGGAGTTGGACTAGATAGTCCTTATGGGTCCCCCCGAACTCAAGATATTCTATGATTTTAATTTCTTTACACACAAAACTACTGCATTGATTTATGCACCAGAGCATTTACGTAACAACGTTTAATTTATCAAAGCTTAATCCAAATTTTGACAAAAAGTCCTTAGGAATTCATTTGGTCTGTGAGAGTTCAGTGGCAGATATTGGAGGCTGAGATTCTTCCATTCCGGGTGCCCAGTTATGAAGAAGTCGCCTTACGGCAGCTGTTTCCGGAATGGCAGCACACACTCACAACCACCTCTGCAGAATGCTCTGCAAGGATGCCTTCCTCCACCTGCAGCCGACCTGAAGAGTCACAGGCACAGTTTCCTGCTCTGTGGGGCTCCACAGACTGGTGAGGTGGGCTTCAGGGCACAAGGAGCTGAAATGGCTCTAAGATCTCACCCCAGCTAAAAGTGTTGTAAGTAACAGAATTTCTCCTAGTCCCTTCTCCTTCACCAACAAGATCAATACTTACAAACAAGAAAGACTTGGCAAAATCTTATTTGGGGGCTGATGCCCCCAGCTGGCAGTGGTCAATTTGCCACACCACAGAGGGTTTTGTTTTCTAACAGACCAATCATTTTAGCACATATCAAGTCCTTTTAACACATTAGGTGTCTAAATACAAGTAAATATAAGTTTGAGATTTCAGTTGTCTAAAAAACAAATCTCTGGACACAGAGTTGGAAAGTATTTGGCCACTGCTACAAGTCTCACTAAAACTACAATGCAAGTAGCAGAGGAGGGAACATGCAAGAACAGAGAGCAAATAATTGTTCTTACTTCCAGTACTGCTCCCTTTCTGGATGCTGTGCATCATCTGATTCCAGACCGTGAGCAAATGAGTCACAAGAAATTGGTTTATTTCTGAAGTCATGATTACCCCCAATAATGCTTATGCTAGTTCTATAGCAACTAATGTATCTGAAATTAAAAAAAAAAAAAAAAAAGATAATAATAAGATAAATGGGAAGCATAAAATGTCTTGCAATAGCATGAGCGTGTATAGCAATAATTGTTAATGGTCTGCTTTGGAAGGAGTTGCAAGTTGCCTTCTTCAGTAATGGCTTTTCCACTGAGAAGTAACATGTCGGCATTACTAACGTTTTACATTTCACCAGTAAAAAAATCATTACCGATGGATTACCTTGTTTTCTAAGCAAAATCCACCTGTATCATATCTGAAATAAGTATCTTCTCTGACCACATTCTGAATGGTGTTTCTGTTGAAATCATTAAGAATTTGGGTTGCTAAAGAACTTTTTCGGTAGTGTTAAGATCTTTACCCTTTAGCTTGATGTTTTGCTGTCAGTCAGCAAATCTCTTGAGTGACAAGGAGTTAGCAGTCAGCTAATATCACTTCACACCAACCAAGGGATTGCATACAACCAGTTACACATTGGAAAGTTACTGTATGTTTGAAAAAGGTGACAACGTCAGGAAATGCAAGAAACTAAGTATTTTTAAATTCCTGTAGCTTCTTAACTTACCACAACAAAATTATTCTAAGTTGATTCACTTATTTCATTAAATATCTAGGACAGCCAGAATGCATTTCAGCACTTACGCTGTTCTTTAAAATATCCCACACTTCCCATTAAGAAGCTCTAGTGAGCTATTCACAGAGTCCAAGATGTCCAATCAGGATTAAGGTAGTGAGATAAGCATGTGGGAGACAACCTTATTATTTGCAAATACAGATATCAGGATTTACAGTGTATATTAAATCTTATTTTCTAAAAAACAGAGACAAAGAAAATACCAGAATACAGTTATCTTTTGTCAGTTACTAGTTTTGACTGACAGATGTTTTTAAAGTGAGATAATGCAATACAATCTGTTTAGAAATGAGGGCGGAAACAAGACTTATATTAGTCCAGTCATAACCATCATCCTCACTTTGTTACTGTGCTTATTGACAGAGCAGATACAAACCCATCAGTAGAAATTTTGTCGGAATATTTTCCCAGAAGATACAAATATCATAGGTTAAGACATCTAGGACAAGTGAGTATTTTATTACTTGAGGCACACAAAATGGCATCTTCATTCCACTCAGACTCTGCCCTGTGCCACTGCTCCTGCCTTTAATTAACGATTTATTTTACAAGCAGAGACATACACCTTCCTCTTTGCAGTTCTGCCTGAGAAATAACCCTAACACTTTACTAGGTTCCCTATTATGGTTGTATACGAACTATTAAAGCTTTATCTGCAGGCATTTTCCACTTCAGAGTTACTCAAAACAGCCTTTGAATTAGATATTATTTGCTCAACAGAGAAGATAAGACCCCGATACAAAGAAAGACAGATGATGTCATGCAGTTGAAACAGAATACCAGACTAATTGCTACTGCAATAAGATTGACTTAGCAAAGACTAGTTAAATAACGGCAAGCTCAATATAAAATAGTGATAATTATTTAGAGCCCTTGAAAAGATTTGTAACGCTTACCTCAATGGCCCTTGTTTCAAAATCTTCATAAGTTTCTGTTGGGAGAAAAATAGGATATTACATTTCCTTGTACTACTTGCCTATCAGCACAGCTCCCTGTAGGTGGTGTAATACAAAAAGGACACAGTGTTTATGTAACTGTAATTTATAAATTCACCTCAGCAGTAAGTAGAAAAGGCAAGAATAAATTGAACAAACCTATCTAAAGTGAGCTTTATTAGTTACTTCCTTTTGAAAAGGCCTCAGATTTTTTTTCTTACTTGACTCCATTCATTCAATCTCTTTTAGAATAAGGTCAGTAAAAAAACAGCATATATCTCTTATTTATAAAGCATAGGGTTTTTTAATTTCTTAAGTAAAATAAACTCATGTGAAGAGAACTATCTTTAAAAAACCTCCAGCTAAAACGATAACTTCCCAGAAAGTGTAAAACCACTTGTGATTACAATACAGCTCCTGTTGTAATTAAAAGATGACAACTGTTAAATACATCCATTGTGCTCTATTAGGGACCCCAACCTCCAACTGCCATCAACTTTTCATCTTTTCAAGTACCACACATGCAGAGAAGTAAGACGGAAACAGTCTCTGATGACTGTCCAACCTAAATAACCAGAGTAGCACAAAGGAAGAAAAAGAATTATTTTTTTTTTAAATGGTAAAGCAAGATATACAAATTTAGCCACTTTGTTTGAACATCACACAGTAAGCAAAGCTGAGAGAAAAACTGAGACATCCTCAGATCCTGCTGAATATTTTGATCACAAGCTAAGCTATACATCTTCTCCAAATTAAATCTGAATCTTTCTTTGGGAAGTCACTGCAACTCGCCACTTACATTGAAGCATTTTTGTTATATCATATCTGATATTCTTCCTAATTCTTTCCAACTGCAGAAATTCTATAAAAAAATAACTATCCACAGCATGTTAAGAAACCAGAAAGTTTTGGGTTTTCACTGGCTAGTAGTGTAAACTGCCTTCTTTCCTAAATACTGCTCTAAAACTGTAAATGAACCCCAAATTTCATATACACTGAGCAAAGGCTGTAAATGGTTAAAAAAAAAAAAAGGTAAATGTGTCAATTCCATCATTATTAACTATTATCTATTTTACATATATAAATGGACCATTTTTGGTACTTATAACTATCAGCTAATTATATAATTAACTACTATCAAACTATTATCCAATATTGCTCAGAATATCCTGAAACTTGTATTAGACAATCAACAGGGATTAAAATAAGTTGCAAGTATTTATCAATACATTTTTTTTTGAAACTCCAGAAAGGGGAGGGGTAAGATAAAATAAAACAATACGTAGCCTCTTCAAATAATTAAGAATCACACAGCCATATATTTTTTTTTGCCTCTTTCAATCTCAAATTCTGCTTGAAAAAATGTCTTTGCAATCAAAGAGAACTGCAGCATGATTTATTTTGTCTAGTAACAGTTAAAGTGTTTTCCATTGTAAAATAAAGACTGCTTCTATGTCACATCTGTGTTCAAGTCTTTTCATCACAGCTGTAACGAAACACTGAACACAGAGCTCTGTTCAGGTGAACATTACATATTCAGCTCTAAGTAGCGATCATATCCTTTTCACCGCACAGAAATTCAGCAAGTTTCTGCTCTGTGATTAGAAGGGACTTCAAAGTAGTAAGATGTTTTTGAAATGTCTTACAACATTGTGGGGGAGGAAAAAGCAATACTGGAGAGCTCTGGACATGACATGGGCATCTACCTGTACTGCCTCCAAAGTCAGGAAGTCAAATGAGAGAGCACAAAACCATGCGAACTGCAGCCCGGTCAGATCCTACCCGTAAGTCTTCACCCTGACACACGCTGTATGAAAAATCAGCAAGCAAATCACTCAGGCTTGGCTTTCAGCAGTCCCACCAGCATTTCTCAAAATCCGTCTTATAGAAGCAAGCAAAAATGCCGCAAATGACAGATACTACCAAAAAAGATCCCATTTTCTCCGAGTTTCTGTTTCAAAACCTGATGACCACACAAACATCTGAGTATAAATTCCAAATATATTTGTTTCCTTTTATGCAATTAAGGCCATACTTATAATTGATCTACATTTTAATACAGATACATTTTCCACACGGAGTATCCTATTATCAGCTTGATTGTGGAAAAAAAACCTACTGACTTTGAACACAATAGACAATGGAGTGTCTTGGTATGCAATATCTTGGTATAAGAAGCAGAATAGATAAGAGATTCTTCCAGCTTCCTGCTTTTCCAATTTATCTCACAAACAAGAGCATTTCAGTATAACGTAGAAGGCCAACGTTCATTAAAGCATTTAATACTTATTTTCTTTGGTGTAGTTACATGAGATTCTGGACAAAAGCTGAGAACAGTATAATGGTGAAGAAGTGGGGACTCTAATACCAGAATACTATGAATGGCTGAACTGCAGAATCTCAATCAGAATTCATTCTTGCTTAGCCACTGGGGAATCCAGCTGTGTCACAGTCTCAGGACAAAAGGATTCATCTGGTTTGGTGGTTTCAGGTCTATTCCTCCTAACACCTCGACAGTGCTTTGCACACAGCCAACATCCCAGTTCCCCTGCAAAATCATTAATTCTCTGAATAAAAAGGTGCTGAAAGAACTATGGGGACCTGAAAATCCCCAGAATTTTTAATAGATTAAAAGGAAAGTAGCATATACGAATCAGAAACTGCTTTTTCTCAAGCACATTTATAATACAAGCTGACAGTTTCATTTTCCTATTTTGATTGTAGTACCCTTTCTTCTTGGCAGAACTTGACCTGACTACTACAGCCTTCAAGCAGCCAATTTTAATGCAAGTAATCAACATCAATAGTATCAGCCAAAAGCAAAATCAAGGAAAACACCAGAAGGTAAAATTCATACATGCATAAATGTTGTTTGCAACAGCTGTCACTTCTTTTAGTGGAATAAACTAATTGAAAACCTATTTGAATTTAAAAACAATATGGTCTTGTGTTCAAAGTATGGAACTAGAACCATGAAATTTTCTTGACTTTCTCTATGTTCCACCACTGACTTATGGGGAATTTGGAACAATTCATTAATTTCTCAAACCTTCTATTTTTCAGTTGTGAGATACATTGAAAGTCTGCCAAGTCCATTGTCACATCACTGCCTTCCATGCAATAATGGCTTTCAAGTCAATAAAATGAAACACAGGGAAGTAAATATAGGAAATCTTTCATTTTCATACTGCAGTATTATGTTGATATTAAAATAGAACGAATTGCTCTTAAAATTGAAGACAATCAAAAAATACTCAAAGAGATTGGCAGGCAATCTCTCCTTAAATTCACAAGGTAAATCTGAGGAAAACAACTATCTCAGACACTACAGCAACAGAAGCCACAAAATCCTCTATACCAGCTACAGGAAAATCTGGAAAGGGAAGTAGTAGATAGCAACAACAGCATGAATTTATAAAGCAGAAAGCTACAAAAATTCTAGCATAACTTCAGTCTACACAGATAAAGGCATTCGACCACACTGGAAAGACAACGCTCCCACTACCTTATGGCTTTGTTCAAAGCAGGTCTGAATTTTTAATTAATGCCCAATAGAACGTAGAAAATGTTCACAGACAGAAAGAAATTAGTAAACAGAGCACCAGGCAGACTGGGGAGCAAAGGTGACTTCAAGATGATCAGATAAGAATCTAACTGATTCCATGTATGTAATTTCCCATTTATGTTGACTTGCTGCAACACATGTTCTAAGATCCAAGCTTGCACTGGTAGAACATACTCCTGGACAAAGAGAGCTCTGAAAACATGAACAAGCCTAACACTTAGAATGACTGTAACAAGCCTGAAACAACAGTGCTAGAAAACATCAACTGTCTTTCTCAGCTCATCTTACTAGAAAAGCCTACAGAAAGATTACAATAAACATACAAGCATCATTAAGCGCTTCATGAAAGAACTCAGGTGAATATGAGTAACAACACATTTTCATATTTAATTAGTTGAAAAGGATTAGGCTGCTAAATGTTAAACAAAGCTACTACAGAATTTCTAATAGTCCAAATAATAGCTTTGTAAAAAAGTTTAGGTCATCCCTCCACTCTACGTATGGGAACTCTAGTTTTACTATGATATTTAACTAGGCAGCAAATAAATAAAAAATTAAGATCTTCTAGTAGGTACATTCAAACTACATCATCTTTAACCATATTTCATTATTTGAACTAGAAAAAAGCGCCTTATTTATCCCACTGGTTCCTTTAAGAAACTATAAAAAAAAAATTAGCTATATTTCATACTCAAGACAATTGATGTTGAACCCAGAGAAACAATTCCATACTTCAAAACTCCTGTAACAGTCTACAACATAATACAGTACAACATCGTACAGTCTGTAACACAGTACAATAATCTAACAGCTGTACTAAACTAAGCAGTGATTTAACAAATTTCATTTGTGTTATCAGAACTTCTTTGATTTAGTTGCATTGCTTCATGTAGGGGCATATAGAAGGTACAAAATCAATTTTCAACCACGGGAAAAGTCTGGATCTCACTTTCTCTGAGCCCCTTATCAGAAAGGCTAAGGAAGACTAAGACAGATAATCAGTTTTCTTACCTCCATTAGGACCTGGGTCAGGAGGATCCAGAAGGACACCTCCCCAGCACTTTCCACTCCATCCTCCCTCTCTCTTAACTTTGACTTTTCTTTTCTTCTCCCATGTATCTCTCTGCTGAAGAATTTCAGACTGAATTCTCTCTCGTTCTTCTTTTTTTCGCTGAGTAACTGCCTGGACTCTCCCACTTTGTATTATAGGAGCATTAAGACCAGGCCAGAGGAAACCAGAACGTCCTTAAAAATAAGAGAAAAATTCTGGTTTATGACAAATTGGGACCGAAACTCTGCACACTGGAAAAATGCAATAAAATGGAAGATTCTCACGTATTTCAAGCGTGTTTTATGATAAAGAATTTATATTTAAAAAACAAGAATAACATTAAACAATCACATCAGGATTTTTTTAAAAAAAGAAAAATATCTCAAGTAGTTCTGACACCACAGAAATTAATGGCAATTTGTCAATTTATTAAATCAAGAAACACTATACACGAAAAAGTCAAGACATGTCTTCAGCCCCTTATTTATAAATCTACCTTCACCAATCTCCTGGCCTTTATTGAGATTTTTCCTTAGTTTTTTCTTCCTTCTCTTTCCTCTTCCTTTCTTTACTCCCACACCAGTCTCTGCCAAAGCTCCTTTCCATAGCTCATCAGCTGTCACTGAAATAAAAAAGCTTTCATAAGTAATGTACAAGTACAGCTTATATTGGAAACTAAAGCTGAACAACAACAACAAAAATCCTTGAAATGTAAACCCTTGCTTGATTTTTGCTGGGATTCAAGCTGTGGGATTACCGCCTTGCTAAGAAAGTGATTTCCTACTATGTGTATATGTACCTGGTGCAGAGATACGCCTCTACTCCTGATGACTGCAATCAGACAGACACACAGCCAGGTGCACAGTTTCTAAAAGAATTTTCAAAATTGATTTATAGGCAAACATTCCTAACCAGTAAGGTATTCATTCCCAGGTCAGCAAAAGAAAATCATTCACTAGTAACTCAGAATACCTCTAAGGCTTATCCAAGGACAAATATCAATGACAGTCAATTTGAATCACTCCTAAAGATATCCAAGGGTTAGCCTACTTTAAAAAGTCACAAAACACAAGAAGTTAACGAACAACACAAATCTGCTGCTGTTCTCATGTTCTGACAAAATACACAGTCCTGCTTATTGCCTGTATAAATGCAAAGGAATGCAAGGAGGAAGGAATGCAAGACACTTCAACAACCTCATCACAGAGCTCAGGCTTTGGTCAGACCTCCTCACTCAGTGGCTGTGTACAGGACATCCACTGTTTTAAGATCTTTCACCCAACACAGGAGAGCATGACTTAGGAAGCACATATTTAGTCGTTAACTTCAAACTACTATTTGGCCAATTAACGGAAATATAGGATATCCTCATAATTTGGACAAACCACCAAAATGAAACTGATGATGTGAAGAAAAGACACTACAGACAATATTTCACCCTGTTATTCTGGACAAGAAGCCTATCACCATGGAATACACAAGCACCTTGATTGCTATCCTTGCAGATTAATGCTAGTACGTGCTTCATCCAGGGGCAATGATACTATGGCAATTTAAATTTCTTGTCCTTTCTGATTAGAAACCAATCTTGTTTATTTAAAGTAGACCAAAAAGTCAGTAAACACTTCTAACAAGGTGAATTAAAATAACTGCTCAATTTGCTACAGTTTCCCATCAGCAACTCACGCTTCTTAGATTAACGCATGTGAGAGATCTTGTCCTGCAGACTGGCAAATGCATTGGAACTGAGGAAACTCTGCCGTGTTGACAACATAGTGAGGGACAGGAGCTATACAGCATTTCCAGAGGTACCACTGTTTGTGTTTAAGTGCCCAGGTTTATTTTTGTATTGAATAAGTTCATACAAGGTGTCAAGGCGGCTCTTCCAAAGGCATGACACCATGTTTTCAGTCAAAAAATTTCTTCAAAGTGGGATGTGTAACTGTGATTCTTTTTGAGATGTACAATCCTGAATCAAGTAACCAAAGCTCAGTACATCAGAAAGCAAGCATACAGGGAAGGACACACAAAACTGCAAGTCCAGGAAGCTACAAAATAGTATTCCCTCAAGACAGACAAGAGCAGAATGGCCTAGAAAGTCACTAAGTATCCAAATAATATATTGTACGAACAGTACAACAAGCCAAAATATGCAATATAGATTTCGACTGTATTACAGACAAGTGGAAGTTGTGCATTACACATAAGTAGAAATGCCCATGGATAACAGCAATGTTTCTCACATTTCTTACAGGCACTTCTTAGTCCCTGTAAAAAAGAAATTTATATCTGAAATTACACTCTTTTATAAATAAATGTTCAAGTGAACCTTAATGCCCAGAGATTTATGGTTAAAAAAAAATCCCACAAACAGTAACTGTATCAAATGGCTTGAAACCAGGATCTGAACTGTCAGCCACTAAAAAAATTTCCAGCTGATTACAACAAACTGATGCATGTAGCTGTGTGCTAAATGGAAAAAAAAAGAAAAAAGAAAAAAGAAGAAAAAAAATCTTCAGCTGCACAGAACTCAAACAGAAAGACTTCATTGCTGACTCAGCATGTTACTTTCAGCAAAAGCCAAACTGTAATAGATACCAGACTGGCTAAAATCAGTCAAAATTACCCTAAGATAACACTGCATTAAAGTTCAGTATAGAAAAAGACTAGTGGTAAGTAAGAAACGCACGATGCAGCTTTTCATGTTCTGAAGTGGACTACAAAACTGTTGCATGAGTTGGAAGGTTGATGAGCAATCATGATAAGCTGCTTAGCTTCTTCAGAAAACACTGTCTCACTAGCAATTTTTTTTTTTTTTTATGATAATCCTTCTAGCCTGGAAACATGGAATTACAATAAAGGTAGATAAATTTTTCTTTGCAAGGTCATTTTTAAGGTGGAACAGTTTCCCAGTCATTCTGCAGTTGGTGTGGCCTCACAAAGGGTCATACAGCAACAAAGGAGGCTGCAAAGAGGCAGTAACAAGCAGCTGAGACAAGAACAGGGAGCTCTTGAGCTGGCAATACACACCAAAAAACCCCCAGCACTTCGAGCTGTATTCTAATCTGTACAGTAAAATCACTTAATCCCAACAGAAGAAAGTAGCAAAAGTTACAGATAAGGAGATTGTTTCGTACCAAAGGAGACCAGTCAATGACAACAGATTTAGTGGGATGAGGTCATATTGCCAAGTTTTGGCCTCAAGCACCGCACAAATTCTGACAAAATTAGAAGCAGATGAAAACATCACATTTGGTACCAAAGTGCGGTTCATCTAATCAGTCTACAATCATCATGTGTTTGGAAAGCAGCTGAATTTAATAAAACACATCAGAAGCCTGCACACTACAGAGCTCAGAGTTCTTTATAAGACGGCAGATATCACACTGATTTTAAGACAAAGTGACAAGAATGGAATATGGAAGGGATAGGCTGTAGTCAAGAAGATTACAACAGTGAGGACATTGCTTACAACAGACAGACAACACAGCAACAAAGAAAAATCAAAATCTGACCATAAGAAAGGTCAATGTGACTCGGCAGCAAAGCACTAAGATGACTGGAGAGCACATACACAGGCAGGAGAAGTGTCTTGTACGGGAGAAAATAATCCGAAACGGAAACGAAGATTGCTGACTGCTTTTCACATTTGCAGAAATGCTCCGAAATGAAGACAGTACAGTAGGTATGCAGTCTCTTAGTGTATTGTGGCCTTACCTTTGTTTTGTCTTGGAATGCTGCATGTATGCCTCCAGAACTAAAAGAGACTCAGTCATAAAAGCCACCACACAGTTCTAGTCAGTACCCAAAAAGCACATGGCTACTAACTGAAAAAAATGAAAGAAAACATGTCATGTATAAAATTTTATTTTATGGCCTAGAAAATGGTCCACTACTGAATTTTGCTGAAAGTATGCTTTATGCAAGCTGACTGTTAACAACCATTAATAGTAAGTTTGTATGACACCACTCCATTTTGCTTAATCTACATTAGAGGTGTCTGTAATCATCATAGAATGGTTTGAGTTGGAAGGCACCTTAGAAACCATCTAGTCCAACCCCCTGCCAAGGGCAGGGACACCTTCCACTAGACCAGGTCACTCAAAGCCCCATCCACCCTGGCCTTGAACACTGCCAGGAAGGGGGCAGCCACAGCTTCTCTGGGCAACCTGTGCCAGTGCCTCACCACCCTCACAGCAAAGAATTTATTCCTAATTTAGTCCTAAATCTACTCTCTTTTAGTTTGAAACCATTACCCCTTGTCCTATCATTACACTCCCTGATAAAGGATTTGGTTTTGTGTCTTTATATTAACCCTGAACTTCAAGAACCAGACAGCCCTAGTATATCAGAGAAAGATGAATATTAGATCACACCTCAGCAACTCACAAGTAGTACCAAAAAGACTTGCCATAAACCCTACCAGAAAACAGTATCCTAGATCCTGATAAACTGAGATTAAAAGCAGATTCCTTTGCCTCCTAGAAGATGAGTTCCCAGCTTGCTTAGAATGTAAACTACAAAGAAAGACAAAGAGCAGTAAGGTGGAAAACTGATGGGAGTAAAAGAAGAATCAGCTTTGTAAAACAGCTAAGCAGGCTCATTTCTTCCACTTAAAAGCAATTTTTCCTTAAGTTTTTTGATGGCAAATAGCCTTGTGGCAGCACAGCAGCAGAGATCTAAAGACATCAATATTAACGACAAAATAAAAAGACATATGAACATGCTTCTTTCAGTGTACTGCTGCCCACTAATGCTGTTACATCTATGCATCTGTATTATCTTAAGGAATTTATCAATATCTTTTCAAATCTCTAACATTCTCTTCCAGGTTTCAGCTTGGAATACTTACTTTTATTAGCAGATTAATTCTAAAAAGGTACGTATTTCAACCCCTTTCCTTCTCCAGACACCAACGGTTTTGCCACCATCTCCAAACAAAAACAAAATACTTCACACACACGAAACATGAAAGAGCATGTACAAAGGGAATGTGCTTCTCACATATTCTATTACAAATTGCATGACAAATTACATTCTAGACTCAGCTGCTTAATGACCACAATGAGACACATTTTCTCGGAGGCAGGTCAAAGGCATAACAATAAACTCCTCTAGGAACCAAGCCTCACAAACCTCATTATACTCAAGTGCAGAGGGCATTTCCTTGACCTTGTCTACTCTGATCCCATCTACCCATCTCTACAAGAGAATGCACTCTTGTCAGATCATTTATATGGGTTCATGAGCAGCCAAACAAAGTCACAGAAGAAAAAGCCACCAGAATAAAAAAAATTCCATGTCACAAATCACTGAACATTGTGAAGTTCTTCTAAGGAAGCATCCCTGCATGCTCATCCAATTCTCACTTTCTTCCAATAGCTGCTGTTGGAAGACAGAACGCTCAGCTAGATGGACATTGGTCTGATAAGGCAAGGCTTTTCTCCTGTTCTAGAAGTTCATTGTTAATTTACTCCTCTAAGATACTACTGTAAGATATAGTTTTCATATTCAGTCTCTGTCGGTTTCAAAAGAATTTCTGAAAAAACACTATGGACTCCGTAAGTTCTTAGAAAACACACATGTTTCTATCACCTCACCACAACTGGAAGCACTGAGGACTGATTAAGAACAGGCCAAGCATTAAACAGGTATGAAAAGCAAACGACAGGCCTGCCCTCAGAGCTGGTCTCTAGGTATAGCTGAGAAAGGATGAGAATAGGGAAAACAATATGTTACTTAACTGTACAACTTCACCTCTTAGAGGTTCCAGTTGCAGAACAAGATCTTGTCTAAGATGTTAAAAAAACCCCACATACCCACTCTTTGTTCTCTGACATGGTTGTACTTTCAAAAGCCTACTGTTACGGCTAATGTTTTAAGGATGTGCATCTCTGATAAGAACTACGCAACTGTGTATCAAGCAGTGAAAAGTCTGTTCATGTCCCAGACAGCTTATAAACAAATTCTTCACTACTGAGAACTGTATTTCAGTTATTTGTTCTGAACAGGCAAAGCCTCGAGAGAGAGGTCATTCTGTCAGTGTTCATGAACAATTAATATTAAGTCATCCTTCTAAAGCAGGATGTGCTGGGAGTCCAGAAATATAACGAAGCTCATCTTTATAACACTGATTATATAGCTAGTAGCTAATACTGGTATTAAGGTGAACACAGTAATCTACTCACTTTTAAATGACACGAGTTCTCATCGACAACCCCTCTGCCAACAAATTGATAATCCGTCATGTAAGAATTTTTAACACGGCACTGACATGATGAAATTAAATTATTAAGCAGTCTCATCACTGAGGTACAGGCAGAGCTGGATTATTCCAATTAAACTGGGGTTCACGATCTGTCCAAAAAAGACGACCGCAACCCTGTCTCATCAGAGCTAACTAAAATAGTCTACAGGAGTTCTAAATGTTAGGCTTTCCTTGTAAAGTGACACCTTTCTTCAGAAGCCTGGAAAGCCCAATAGCAGTTAAGTCCTTTTAAAAACCCCTGATGGGTTTTAAAAGGCATTGGCTTTTAACCTATACTTCTGTTATTTTTGATAACAGATCACAACAACATTTTGGCATTCTTTCACCAATATAAACAAAACCAATTATCAAGGTTCCAAAGCCAGAGAGAACTGTGATCAGATGCTTCCTCCATTTATAAAATGGATAACAGAAATTACTAAAATGCTATTCAGAAATCTTATCAAAACTCTCAAAATTTTGATAAAGCTACATATCTAGTAACAATCACCTTTTGGTAGAGCTGATTGTTGCATAAACCCACTGGTTCTGGTGAAGTACACCCTTAAATGGACCTGCAGTCACACGCCAGGGTGCTGTATCACCGTAAAACTGAAAGTGCTATACTTCAAGCTGCATGTTGCTGATGATCTCAGAAAATTAATCACTCTAATACTGTCCTTGTCCTTATGTACATTTCCATTATGGGAAATAATCAAAATTTACAATTAAAAATTTTTTAGGAACCAGTGTTTAAATCACAACAATCTACAAAATGCCCCAATAAGATGCCTCTATGTATTGTTCGGTACTTTGGATTCCATCCACAATTTCCATGCTAAACAAGTGGGGTTTTTTATAATTTCATGGCTACTACACAATCACCAGATGACCAGAATCAATTACTGAAGAGCAAGACAAATATGCCAACTCAGGAAAAAAGTTATTTAGAGAAATTAGAGAACACAGATGAACACTCTGCATGTTGAGCTTTTTTCCAAGTGGCCACCAAAACTCTTCACCCTGAAAGAAATGCTTCTTTTCTTTTGACAGGCTATGGGTAGCATTTCAGCTGTGCATCTCTTGTAAAAATTCTGCAACAGCACATTCAACATGTAGTTGTTCACAATATTTCACCACTTAAATTGCACTGGACATTAACCTGGTTCCATAAGTGCACCACTCAAGATATTTAAGGATCACTCACCACAGGCCCCAATGCTGCAGCATCTAAACAAGAACAATGTTCTCTACCTGTGCACAAGACATCGTCATAGTGGGAAGTTTCCAATCTGGACTTCTGAAGCACTTTTTCTCCTGCTAGGCACAGTAATCTGACAAGAGTAGGTATCTCTCTTAATTTCTGAGACTCTGATCTTCAGCTTTAACTAGATACAAAGACAGCCTGAAAAATTCACAATGATTTACAGTCTTAAGCATGCACACGGTTTATCTTCCACTAGTTTGCCACTCTTCTTTTATAACTATAGCTTCCTGAAGCTTCCATTTTGACTAGATAATTAGCCAGAACACTCAGACTATTTCTGATTACATACACTTTTATTAGGAAACAAAGCAGCACATGGGCAGCACAAAACATAAAGAACAAGCTAAGACAAAGGCACTGAAACGGCGTTCAAAATTATTCAAAGAATCACCTGAGAACAAAAGAAAAAATTAAACCATGACTCCCAAAACACCCAATCCACCCTCCTCGCTGGAGCTAAGTTAAGTCACTAAATTTGAAGTTATGAAAATAAATTGTTGCTTCTACTCTTCTGTCACTTTATACATTTTAGTGAAATTCAACTCTCCATCTTCAATACTGTACTAGAATCACAGATTCACAGAAAAATTTACATTACAAGGCACTTCAGGAGGTCCTTGATCTAATCCCACACTCAAAATGGAGCCAACCTCAAAGCTAAATCCAACTTCAAGATTATGTGAGGACAGCCAGAGATTTGCTCAGACATTTTTTGATTATCTCTAGTAATACAAATTTCACAGGCTCTCAGGATGTCCACCCTGGTCCAGTGTTAGACTACCCTCATGATGAAAACCTTTTTCCTACTGTGTAAGCAGAATTTTCCTGCATCTAACTTGCATTCACTGCCCTTTGCTGTTTGCCTATACACATCAGAGAAGTGTGTCTCTATCATCTTTAGAAACATAAAATAATTTAGGTTTGAAGGGACCACAGGATTTCAGAGACTCTAACCTCTAGCTCAAGCAGGGCTACCTCGAACTTGCTCAGAAGCACCTCATGATAGAAAAAACAACATATCAATTAGCTAAATAAATCTTACTTACACACCTGAAAGAGCAAATCGATTTATATCTACAACCAGCTTGTCAAGAGATCGCTTGCACAAAAAACCCTAGCCTGTAACAGAACTGAGAAGAGAAAAAGACTTTCTGAGCTGCCCCATGCAAGTAGGAAAAATTCCTTCCTTTCCATGTTAGGGAAGTGAAGAATAAAACCCAGTGCTTTCACTCTCAAAAGTTCAAAGGCAAATTGAGAACACTTGCCTAAACTTGGGTCTATAAAAACTTCAATACTCAAGCAACCACTGGTATGACCGCCACAGCAAGATTTCCAGTGGCAACTTATGCTAGAATAGCCATTTCAGTCTCAAATTCCAAGTTCCCTACAAAGGCATCTATTCCCTAATAAGGCATATAAGCTGCATATACAAGTTATATGAGAACAAAAGCTTACAGAACAAAACTCATCTATGCTGAAAACTGATAGTAATACATAAAAAGGCTATTTTTCATGTAAATTAGGTCTACAAAGGCGAAAAATCACAATGAAGAAACAAAAAAACAAGAACCAGTATAAGTTAAAGAGACATCAGATTTTTAATGAACTCGCATTCATCAATGAGACTGGAAGAACAAGAGCAACAAAATCAGCTTTCTTTTTTTTACTCCTTTGCAAGCACATTATGAATTGAAGTGTATTTCAAATAACTGAGCATAAAGCTTTTTTTCTCTATCAGTCAGCAACAAATGACTACATCATTAAGTGACCCAAAGTTAGAAACAGATTAAAAGAAACCTTTGTTTTTGATATAAACTAACACTTAGAATTCTTAATTCATATTAGTGCTAAATCTATTTTGATTTAAAAGAAACTTGCTTGAAGGAGTCTGGGCCACGAGCTAATATGAATTTGCCAGCTGTTTTAAAAATAGACACAAAATAATGAGTGTAGAATGATTTGTAAATAGCTATCCACAGCCAGCATGGCCAGATAAATGTGTAATATCTTACATTACCTGATGAGACTATTTTCACATTTTGAAGTCTATATAAGAGAAATTTGAACTTCAGATTAATTATATCCTACCTCAAGTGACTGCTCAAGCATGGCACGGAAAGAAAAAACTGGCAATACTGATAGTTGCCAGCATAATGGGCACTTGACCTAGCAGCTGCCTGAAGCAAGCCCAGGAAGAGTTTGCGAAGGGAGTGGGGTAGATGCAGCTCAGGACAGGAGAGAGAAGGCAAAGGAAGTGATGGTGAACCTTAACTACTGAATTAAATTGTATGTAAGACACTTATCTGGAATTTGGAGACCCAAATGCTACTTGAAGGACTTCAACCCTGGTCTCCCATTTTCTGCAAGAATATATTTCTCTGTTTTTTCACAAATGCCATTCTAAAAAACATCTTTCTGGTTCCAGTCCCCTCCCCATCAATACACAAAAGATTTCTAGGACAGAGGATGGCACAGAGCAAGCTACATGAACTACTATAACAGGACAGGACAAGGGATAATGGGCACAAACTGGAGCACAGGAAGTTTCTCCTCAAGAAAAGGAAAAAATTCTTTACATTAAGGATGACAGAGCACTGGAACAGGCTGCCCAGGGAGGTTGTGGAGTTTCCTTCTCTGGCGACATTCAAAACCCACCTGGATGCAGTCCTGTGCGACCTGCTGTGGGTGAACCTGCTTTGGGAGAGGTTGGACTAGATGATCTCCAGAGGTCCCTTCCAACCCCTGCCATGCTGTGATTCTGTGATAACCTTCTAGGATATGGCAATGAACTGCAATTTAAATCACTTAGGTCAGGAAAAAAAAAAAAGAGTGCTCAACTGTATTTTTAAATCTCAGCCTTACATAGTCTTCCCTTCTCTCTCCACCATCTTCTAAAATGTGCCAAATAACCATATCCTTAACTACAAAGTGTTGAAGATAAAGGCGCTAAGCAAAAATGTACACAGAGCAAAACCTACAACTTACTTCAGTGGCTGAACATGAATCAAACGTGAAGCAAATGATTTAGATGTCACTTTCAATTGCACATATTAACATTTAATTTCAAGCACAATACTTACTAGTGGCTGGAGGCATTCTCACAATTACATGAAATACCTAATCCTAGAACAACAGAAGTGAACCATCCAAAACAAAGATGGAATCTGACTTCACAGTCCTTCACGATCTTTAACTGAACTCATATACCACTCAGAAACTTTCAACTCAGTCCATACCATCCATCAGTTATTCCTGACAAGCTATGTTTCTAATATAGTATTTTCCTGTTAGTTTAAAAAGCAGAAGTCTTTAACTCTAAGACTTACTCGGCCTGTTTAAAGATACTTACAGAAACTATTTAACTCCAACAGGTTGAATCCTCTCCTCCACAATTCAAAAGGGAATATCGTGCAAATGATGATACAAATAGATTTATTTACGCGAGAAAAATGGGACAATGGCATCCTAATACTGGATGGATTCCTTACAACATGCAAGATTCTAAAGCAGTTTCATCAAAATCAGTGTGTTCATCCCAAATGAGAACTGCCCTTGCTGCTTTCTTTATCTCTGAACTGCAACTGTCTGCCATCGTGTGACATCATAGTTTCTTGACTCCCTGTTTAATCCCAGTCTGCAAGCAGAAAAGCACGGATCCATAAGAAATAAGATATACTGCTGGATTACTCTCAATTCCTACGTAATCATGCTCAAAACATTTGTTTTCTTCAACTGCAAAAGAGACACCTTACATTCTAAATGGAAGGGTACAACGCATATCTGATACTGAGTTCTGCTGAAAGACAATGAGAAGAGAAAAACTTCCCACCCCTGCCAAGTGATGCCGTAAAAAAATGGGCTGCTTTAGCAAAATACATGTTCCTCTTAGCAACTCTGCCTCAACCCTCTTAAGATGTCATCTTCTGAGGATATTATCTGTTAGCTCTATTGGGCCTTTATACAAACCTAGAAGTAGTGAAGAATATAAAGCATTCAGTCTAGACAGCCTGCTATTGAGTCACTCAAAATTAATTTGAATAGCAGGTGGTATTTAAATGAGGAACTGCAAGAATCTGGACATTGAAAACGTCTTGAGAAAGACAAAGACTACTGCAAGACCATAAAGAGGAACGTGAAGCCATGTAAGAGATTAGTACCATGGGGACAGATATAAAATGGTTTTAGATAAACTTCACAGACTAAAATTTAGAACTGCACATCTCTGAAATGTTTCCACTGAAAACTTAAGCTCATTTCTACTTCTCACTGCTAACTGGATTTCCACAACAGTGAAACAGGAAAAAACTTCATCTACTAACAAACTTTCTGGCTTCTATTCAGTTTTGCTGAAACAAAGCTGAAGCTTTTAGGAGCTACCTGCTTACTCACAGAAGTTCAATAACATCATCTAAAAATGCAAGAGTTCTCACTACGTGGACTGCAGAAAAAAATTAGTTTAGGTTTGTCTGCAAATCTGTTGGCAGCAAAAGATGTCTACAATGTAACTATTATTCCCATAGGATGGAAATAGTTTGGGCAACTTCCCCCAAACCAGAAACAAATCTGTTGCACTATGATAGTACAACAAAACCTCTGGAGCTGGAAAACATTATTCTGAAAGTTGCATTCACACTGCTACACAGACACAGTGAATAACTCCACTTCACTACAAACCTAGAGCAGACTTCCACAGCACACTTGGCACTAGAATTTCCCATTTTTTAAAAATGGCAATTTATCACAATGTCAGCAGGAAATTGTAGACATGGGATTTTCAAGTTAGTGACAATTAAAATCCCGAATAAATCCAACTACAAACCCAGTCATTAACAGATGAAAAACTTGTTAGCTTAAAGAACCAAAACTGCTGTAAATTATCCTGATAAACACCTGAGAAATTGTTTTTGTTTTTTTTTTCCTTCATAACATCTCATTAAAAACCCAGGACCTTAACTTAGCTAATAGATGCTGTTATACATGCTACCATCTTTTGAAGGTTGCTTTGATTATTAAAGCTTTTGTTTGCAGCTTTTTAACAAAACAATAAAAAAGTATTACGAAGCTGGCCTCAGTGTCACCAGATGACTATAGAGAACAGATATTTCAGTGAGGTCGGCAAACTAAACATCATTGACCCGGTTCATCTCCTCAAAACAAATGAAAAACAGAGGCCAAGTGCCTTCACAAAAGTTACACTGCATAAGAACAAATCAAAACCCATTAAAACAACACCCCCCCCCCCCCATTAAGTACAATTAACTGTAAGGCATTTAATATTCTCTCCCCTTTTTCTGACTAAAAACAATTAACCAACTATTCTTCAACACACAGACACCCTTCTTGTAAAAGGGTGGGGGGAAGCAGTCATTTATTGGAACTCTTTACATCCTTAATACTGAAACATCAAAACTCTTCATATGATGCTACTGGCAACGACAAGTGGTAACTCTAATTATTTATCTGGAGTGTTCATATTTAAAAGAAAAATTATTTAAAAACTGAAAAAGAAATATTTTTTTTCCCACTCTGATCCTTGAATTAAGCACAGCATAAAAAAATTAACAACTTAATCCAAAGAAAACTTGCATAGGACTAAAAAAATTTAATATAAAATGTAATTAAGGAGCAGGCTTTCAGGAACTGATGTTGCCAAGAAAGAAAACACACACAGAGATTTATATTGAGTACAATTGCTTCCAGTATGCAAAGCCTCTAGAGACAAAATGTGTTACTCTTGAGTACGATTTTGTAACTGTTGGTCTAAATGTTTCTCCCTTGATCTTTACAATCTCTGAAAAATCATCTATTCTTTATTCTGTATTCTAACATAAGAGGAAACATCACCTAGCAACAGAGGAATTCAGTTCTTCTTTTCATTTGTTCCCAAGAGTAGTTAACAGAATTAATACTGTGAGTAGGAAAGCATAATTTTCATATAGTCCCAGTATGAAATACAAGTTCTTTATTCTCACAACAAATATTGAGAAAATTATGCTAGCTGGTTTGGACGATCGGGGACAAAGACAACTCCTATGGCTGGGAGACAGACAACCCATTTCAGTATTCATGACACATCTATGTGTGTCTGCTGCCTTCAGGAATGACAGCCCATGTATTTCAACCCAACTCTGAGGCTATCAAATTTAAATGGTCTGTATCGCACATCTTCCTCATCTACAGGTCAGACAGATACATACTTCTTCCATTAAACATACAGCACTTGCTATCAATGTTCCTCAACAACTGAAGCTTAAACATCTATTCAGAAAGTCTGGACTGGTGGGATTTCCCAGTCCATGTGCCTGCACAAAAGAGCATGTAAATGTACCAAGAGGTAGGGAAAACAGACCTGCCCTATCCTCTCAGACAAAAGTTGGACTGAAACAGGTACGTGAAAGACACTACCTGCAAATACCAGGTCTATTGAGACACACTGAAAAAGGAGGCAAGACTTTTCAGAGGAAGTTACGTGTTTTTTTAAACATGACCTGAAAAACCTCAGGCCCCTCCACATCCCTAAATAAGCATGTGAATTTGTTAAGGAAATGGAAACTGAACTGCTTCCCATAGCAGGGAGCGGGGAAAGGAGAAAGGAGGGAGGGACAGAAGCTAAGCCTGGAATAACAAGTTCATTTTAAGTTGTTTCATTACAAACTCACTGAAATATGTCATAAAACCCTGCTTATGTTTTTAGGTCAGAGTTGCAGGAGACAGCTATTTGGATAAGGATCACAGACTGTAATTAGGACCTCTGCAATTCCTCCCATTTAAATGAATTCCTTCTATTTAAATGAGTTAAATTGTTTTTAACAGTTAAGTTGAAGGCACAGATGACCCTACTAACAAAAGCATGTTAATATTTTAAAAGTATGATAGAAGAGAAGTAAACCTTCACCAATGAGAAAAGTGACTGTGACTTTCTCAGTTACAGAGGACTGTCATTTGGTTGACATTTCACTTGAGATTTGTTTCACACAAAATGGTCAATCTGCATTTTTAATGTTACCATTTCGGAAGAAACTGCACTGCTAAAGGATATGAGTGATTTATACTCTTAACTACTTTGTTTGAATTTTGAGATTTTATTTTTGACTTCTGTAAGAGAAACTGTTCTTAGAATAACTGTATTTTGAAATATGAAACCATCAGTCTTCCAAATCTGATGGCTACTGTCTCCGCTGAATACATAAAGGAGATACACTCAAATCCTTCCAAACACCTTACTAAGTGAGCCAACAGTTTTAGGTAGTTTGCCTAAATATAACTTGTTTAAAATTTTATTAAGTCAAACAATGCTGATGCCATCACAAAAACATTTTTAATTAAGTCATTTAACAAGACAGCTGGCAAAATTCCTGGTAAAACAGAGCTCATGTAGACTTTGTGAATATGAACACAAGCATAATTAAGGAAACAATCTAACCTACAAATTGTAATCACATTGCAATTACTTGCAGTGCTGTATTTTAAATTTAAGATAAACAAAATAACAACAGCACTTAGCTTCTTACATATTCTTATCATGTGACTGCTTGGGTGCCTAAAAGCAAAGATCGAAATTACTTTTTCCTGCAGTTGGCATCCTCAGAAAACCTTTAGCATATAGAGCCTCTAGTTCACACTGCAGCCTTTTCGAGGCCTTTCGAAACCTCATTACCCTCAGTTGTTTGAAATCAGTCAAGGGTCAAAATTTACTGGGTAAGATGAACCACCAGACAGCATGACTGTTTACACCTCATTTCTTTAACAAATGTAAAGAAAACAAATACAGTGTTCTGCTACTCAGACATTGAGAAGAATAGGAAAAGACCATCAGTTCCGAGAGCCTGATTTCAGGGCTCTTTTATTCTATGGATTATAAACCGTCAAAGCACTTTGACTCTCAAACTGCTGCAGTTATCTCCTCCAGAGATTAAGTTCTTAGTACTCCTTCTCTCCCTCGATGCGATAGGATAAGGAACCACAAAACAGGTGGAATGGCCCCTCAGCTATCTCAGTTCACAGTCCCAAGTGTGAATTTAAACAGCCATCATTTCTCAACTATACTAAGCAAGTGTCTTCAGGACTGGAGGAAAATACTGCAGCTGGCCAGACAATTAGCAGGACACTATCAACAGGGGTTTTTTAACACATTGTTGCATTTTAGTTATTTTGGTTTTGAGACAGCACAGCTTGAATAGTATGTCTTGCCTGTGGCTCAAAAATCATTTAGAAAATAAATACACAATTTATATTCTCAATAAAGGGCCAGAAAACAGAGGGGAAGGTGTTTCCCCCATTCCATCCAATGACATATATTAGATTGATTCACTGTGACATAAAGCAAATCCTTGTTTGCTATTAAAAGATAATAAACTGACCTGCTGCATGGATTTATGTCAATAGCTGTACTTGCAACTATAATCTTAAGCACTGTGTCACTAGAGTAGATAAAAAAATTCCTACACATAGATTTTCATGACTGTTCTCTCTCCAAAGCAAAATTTTCTTTTCTTCTTCTATTACAGATAATAATTTTATTCCAACTTGAGACTTACACATATTGAAGAAACTGCTTTGTCTGCGTTGCTCAACTGTCACAGGCCAGGGGGAAGAGATGGAACACCGTAACTGGAAAGCCCACGCCAGACTAGAATACGAACAGCAACTCCCTTTCACTGGCACAGAGGTAAATCCTGAGAATGAAGACAAAAAGGTGTTTATATACAGTAGGACACATTTTTCTTTAAAACTGTATTTCCTGCAAATATACACACCAGAAAAAAATCCCGTAATATTTACTAGTACAGCTTAGTTTCCAAAGGGAATCAGACTTGAATCTTTTGTCTTGAAGTGCAAAACAAGTTGCAGAAGAGGAAGAAATAGTCCAACGAAAATTTCACAAAGAAGGCTAGAAGTCTTCAAGCATATTGCTGATAAGAGTGAGAAAGCATCCTCAAAAATGGAGAAATATTGTCCTAGCAGCAAAACGTGCAATAATGTTCCTGGACATGATCAGAAGTGATAAATAACTACATTATAAAATAGTGAATGTGCTATGAAAACCAAATCTGAAACCAGACCAATAATCCTGTTCAATATCTGCATTAATGATCTGGATGGTGGGGCAGAGCGTACCCTCAGCAAGTTTGTCAATGATACAAAACTGGGAGGAGTGGCTGATACATCAGAGGGACCTTGAGAGGCTGGAAAAATGGGCTGACAGGAACCTCATGAAGTTCAACTAGGGCAAGCGCAAAGTCCTGCACCTGGGGAAGAACTGCAGGCACCAGTACATCCTGGGGGCTGAACAGCTGGAAAGTAGCTTGGCAGAAAAGGGCTCAGGGGATCCTGGTGGCCACCAAGTTGGCCATGAGATAGCAATGTGCCCTTGCAGCAAAAAAGGCCAACAGCATCCCGGGCTGTGTTAGGAGGACTGCTGCCAGTGGGTTGAGGAAGGTGATCCTTCCCCTCTACTCAGCACCGGTGAGAGACACCTGGAGCACTGTGTCCAGCTCTGGGCTCCCCAGTACAAGACAGACGTGGATGTACTGGAGAACTGGACATTAGAAAAAGGTTCTTCACTGAGAGGGTGGTCAGTCACTGCAACAGGCTTCCCACAGAAGCAGTCATGGCACCCAGCCATGTTCAAGGAGTGTGCACAATGCTCTTAGTCATATGGTTTAGTTTTAGGTAGTCCTGCGAGGAGCAGGGAGTTGGACTGGATGATCCTTATGGGTCCCTTCCAACTTCAGATATTCCATGAGAAAGTCCAGTGAAGTGTCACAAAGAACGGAGCATTTCTTGTAAGAGAAGAGTCTGAGAGAGCTGGGACCAATTACCCTGGAGAACAGCAGGCTCAGGAGGGATCTTACCTATGCATATAAATATCTGAAAGGAGGGTATAAAGAAGACTGAGCTGGGCTTTTCTTATCGGTGCCCAGTGACAGGACAAGAGGCAATGGGTGTAAACTTAAAAACACAAAATTCCAGCTGAACATAAGAAAACATTTATTTATTTACTCTCAACTGAACATGGTCTTATCTACTCTATTTGACCCTGCTCTGAGCAGGGAAGATAATCTCCAGAGGCTTCCAACCTCAACTATTCTGTGAATTCATGAACCTGACTTACTCTGACATCCTGAAAGGAGAAAGTACATCCAAGTGCCTTCCCCATGGCCCTCTGGATTTGATTATTACAAAGCTAGACGATTACACGTGCTTTTATCATCTCCAGAACAGATTACTTCAATATAGCATGGTGGTGCATGTTCTGACAGCTGGCTCAGCTAATGCAGAAAGGTTGCTGTTCTATTAGCCAAAGAGAACACGTTATAACTGCTAGGGCTCAGAGGCTTACCTACAACAATGAAAGCAAGATATACTTTCATTTATTGACCAGCACAGAGAGGTGGTTCTTCAGAAGTAAGGAATCTGTATTTTTTCCTACTTACATAATCAATCAATCCAAACAGTGTGCAGATTCAACAAAATACAAAAGGGCTTGAAATCAATTATTCAACATGTTATTCAGAAAATGATAATAAAATTTTTAAAAAATTCAAAAATCTACTTCTTCCTAAACTACACTTAAATTCAATCTTTTCAGCTAGATTTTAAAAGCAGAAAATAAGCATGACTCTTTCTGTGTTCTGTTACCACCCAGCATCAATAAAACAACAATCCATTTTTTGAAGTCAGGCCAGTAACTGTTTCTAGGCAAATAACAATCAGTTCAGTTAACTGGGGTAATGTAGCAGGAAGTTCTAAAAAATTCCTCTCAAAGTAGTCTTAAAATGTAAAGTTATTGTCATTTATTCCTATGAAGAAGTTGACAATAAAACTCCATTATGAAAATTTTGTGAAAAACTACTAGTTTTCACAAAATAACAAGCAGCCTAGAAACAAAAGAGCAAAAAATGGGAATAGAAGTTTCTTATATACCTAGTTAAAGTCACAGAGAATGCAGAACATATCACTGAGTCATAGCATGAGACACATACAAACAACATGCTAGTCACTACTCAAACACTTCCTTTCACTTCAAACTGCTACTGAACTAGCAGTCACTCCTAATTTGAACTACATGGACAATGTTAATGATAACTCTATCACAATTTTGGAGCTGTTCTGTGTTTTTAATATGTATTTAATGACAAATTGTTATCTACAAGATTCTGTGATTAAATTAACAGTTCACCGCAGAATAATTTTCACAAAAATTATGTGAAGTATTAATCTATTTTCTGGAATGGCATGAAATTACAGAAGTTATTTTAAAAAAAATAATATCATATATCTCCAACAAATTTAAAAATTGCACTGTGTGGCAGTATTTATAATTTCCCTTGTTGAACCCTTTAATTGCTTACAGCTGGAAATTGCTTTAAAATAACTTGAAAGATCTAATCCTGTCTTCTTTGTGCACTTGCAAATTTTGTCATACCTCAAACACGACTTAAAGTAGCACACTTTTCCCTACTTCACATACCTCCTGTTTGCCTATAAACGATTTTTTCACATACATAATCACATAAAGACTTCCACACATCTACTACTCACCACATAATGAACACGATAATCATCACCATCAACCTGTCTTTTATTAGCTCCATGGCCTAGTTGTCAGATTGAAAGAGAAAGTCAATTCCTGTCCACTCCACACGTGATCTAGCAGACTTTCTCTCATACTCCCCCAGGAAGCCTTTTCCTGGGTTGAGAACTCCTAGCCTACTCAGCTGTTGCTATGGTATTTCTGGTGACCCTTCTCCCCTTTCTACCAGCCTTCTCCAGTTATGGTTTAGTCTTTTGGATATGAAGGGATTCAGAACTTCATCACTTTATAGACATCTATGCTGTAATTCACTTACCATTTTACCACCCATTCACTTAATCTTTAGTAATCCTCCAGTCAGTCTTGCTTTTCTAATTTAAATAACTTGGTACCACCACTACCAAAACTAATTACCTTGCTGCTCACCCCTTTTCCAGTGAGTTAATGAACATGTTATCCAGTACAGATACTTATGGAACCTTATGGTGATCTCCCTCTAACAAAAGACTTCCAACACTCTATCCTACCTTTCAGCAAATTATTTAAACACACCACAACCTCCTCTCATATCCCACATCTGCTGAACTACTTAAAATCTGTGGTGAGGGACCCTGCTAAAAGCTATTTGGAAATCATGCATGCAGTTAGCTGGATCACCATTATCCTACTGAGTCTCTCAGAAAAGCCAACAAACACGCCCAGGCTCTAAGAGATTTGTAAGGTTGAATTTTCCATTTTTAAATGCATACATAATCTTTTTACTGACACTTATTCTGCAAGCTTTTTTTAAAAGATCAGTCCCACATTTACCACCTTCCACTCTTCAGGTATCAAAGCAATTTCAAAGGGGAGGTTACACACTCTCACTAGTAACATCTTTTTCATCCTGGAGTTCTCTTAGAATTCTTTTGTGAATAGTTTCTGGTCCTGCTAATGATCATCCTGTAGATTTGTCCCATAACCCCTTTCACAGTTATTTCAATTTCAGAAATATCCTCTAACTCTCACTGCCATCACCACCAAGGGGCACCATATGGAAATCACGTTTCTTTTTCCAGTGAATAACGATGCAAAGAATTAATTTTAATTTAGATTCCGTGCCTTGCTACCCCTGAGTGCTCCTCTTATATCCTGTTCATTAAACAAGCTCTGCAGACATTCACTTTGAGTTATCTGTTGGAGCCACACTGTACTAGCAAAACTGAGATAAACAACTGGTCAACATTCAGAAAATCAGGAACACCACTAATTGGCTAGGCCAGGATCAAACATACTTTAAAACATTACAGTGAGAAAGTCATTGCTTTGTTTGAATCGGTCATCTGCACTTCCAGCAGCAGCGGTGATGGTTTCTTTCACAGTTCCGTAACACAAAAGCATATTCTAAATTATCTGCTTAAGAAACAACACATTAATTTGGAAAATGAAACATAAGAGTATTAGACAGTTTACTTCGTGACCAAAAATATTTGCCATGCAATTTGCTTTTGGTTGTTTGTTTACTCCTACTTTCCTTAGCAAAAAAAGTTCCACATTCTAAACACCTTCTCCTTCTGAAATTATGATGGAAATCTGAAAAAAGCCTATAAAGACACAATAAAGTCAGGACAAAATGACAACAGTAAAAAGAATCAAGAGACAGTGGAATCAGATTAATAACTGCTGCAGAAATAAAATTCTGACAGAATGGTTGGGGCACATAAGAGGAGAAAGTCAAATGTCAGAAAAAGAGGCAGACAGTTAAACACTAGTGTGATAGAAAAAGGTCAGAAGACCTTCAACTGATTTCAAGAAGCCTGGTGATCCAAAGTTATGTTTAAAAACATCCGACTATTACAATTCATAACAGAAGTTTTAAAGCCCAGGTTGAGATCCTGGCTTCACTGAAACCAGTGATAAATCTCCTATTTTCTTTAAGAATTCAATCGTTTTTAAAGTGAGAGCAATTTATACTTTTGAGACTGGTAGAAAGAGAATACTAGTTCTGAGCTGGCAATCAAAATTATATCTCTAGGGAAGTCCAGGGGCTGTGTTGACCCTATTCGGGACACTGGGAGATAAGACTGTTTTGGTCTCTGAATTGCAGCAGGACATAAGGAGGAGGACGGCAAAAAAAAACCCAAACCCATGTGATTCCCAAAGTCTGAAACACTGAATGCTGTTATTTAACAAAGTATACTCACATACTTCTGTACACATACTGCTACCAAAAGAACAGACACTTTGAAAGGAGAGCAAAGAATAAAAATATTTATGGAATGTAAACAGTTTGAAATACCACATCTCAATAAAACTGCATTTTGACATGTAAGTATGTACAGTTAATGCATCATATCCTCCATTTCCTATACCTCCTCCAACCATCCGTGATGGTTTTTTTTAATTTAAAATCTAAAATGTTTCTTACAATAAGCTATTCCAAACTGAATCATTTGTAAAAGCAAGACAGGTCATGAATGGCTGATGTCTTGCCACCAGCAAAAGACACGTCAACAAAGCAGAAAAAAAAAATATTCATGCTTACTACATTTGTGCTCTGAACTAACATAAAAATAACTCCTCAGTGATACTTGCTTCCCTGCTATAAACATTACAATTAAAATCCAGAACTGACTTTTAAATGACTTTTAATTTAGGCATTGACTGGCTAAATACAAAAATTTATACAAGTATAAATATACATATATTCAGCACTAAAAATTCACTTAAAACCACTATAAAACCGTTTCGCTCTTCTCTGCTTTTAATTAAAATTAAACTGTTATACACAGAAATAACACATTCATACATGCAATTGTAACACAGAAGAAACTTCAGAATCATTACTATTTTTTTCAAATAATCTCACAAAGAGCTCAAGAAATGCTCATGTAGCAATGAAACCTTTGGACCGATACAAACTGCTTTTCAAAAAACCCTCCAGCTACCTTGGAAAACACCTGGATATTAAGAACTTAATTTCTCAAACTAAAACCCATGCATTTAAAATCACAGCACATGGAAACAGTCACTATCTACCCAGGCTAAGCATGAAACACAAAGGTAATCAAATCAGAAAGTTAGACGGTCATACCTGAAAAGCCACAGATTACTGTAATAAATTATTTAGGAGCAGCTGTAGCCTTTTACTTTTCCTGTCTACAAGAAATATTTATAATTTTTTTACGATATACTCTGTGACTAGACAGCGAAAATGTTTCCCTCCACCAAGGAAACACCATTGGCCTGCTTTCAAACCTCCCTGAATGCTCAGGCTTTAATTGCAGTTTGGCTACAGAACGGGCAGCACACTTCATTATAGATTGCCCCGAGGAAGAAGAGACCAGAAATTCATTAACTGCTTAGATTTTTTTTTTTTTTTTTTTTTTTTTTTAGGATTGGAGGCAAGGAAGTTTTTAGAGGACTGCAGAAGCTAAAAAAATGTTAGGGAACTTTATTCTGCCTTTGAAGGTGGGAAAGAAGGGACATCCTCTGCTGAAAGCAAAAAACAGGCCCAGCTCCCAGGTATTGTAATACCAAGCTCGAATATACTTTTACCAATGTAATGTGGCATTTCTTCCCACCTCAGTCACCAGCTTTCCCTGGAGAACACACAGGCATTAATGGAGTTAATTATTACTTCTGCCTAGAACTCACGTGCATACAAGCTACCTAGGCTGTATAAAGGATTCGGAGACAGGTTCACCAAGATATATTATCAGGGCGCACACCTGACGGCATACAGTGACTCTAACGATGGAAGTCACTTTGGGGGGAAAAGTGAAAACAAAAGGAGACAGAAAGACATAACATGCGTCCCAAGGCAGTCTCCAGCACTGCAGATGATTTCCCCCCATAAGAGTTTCCCATGGTACGTATATACTTTCCATCAGAACCCTTGTAGACTCCTCGCTGGATACATGCAGGCAGGTTGGATGTTAAGCACTTCAAAGGCATATCATGGCATCCCCTAACAAATCTAAAACGTGCAACCCAGAGGAAAGCAAAGGGAAGAAGAGAACTGGCTCCTGCCAGTTGCTACCCAGGAGAACCACCCAAACACTTACTAGGATTCACAGCTGCAAGGTCATAAGGACAACAGCATGAGAACAAGGGGAAAATACTGCCCCAAAGGCTCTGCAACAGCGCCAGGGCAGCTTGGGTGAAAGGGGACAGAGCTGCTGAAAGGCAGGTAGCAGAGTTGCAAATGGAGGGCACTTAGCAACACAAAAGGGTAAGGTATCCATGGCACACCTATACCACCTTAAGTTTGTGTCAAAACCTAAGTAGCGTTCACTGCTTAAAAACACCGTATAATGAAAAGACTTTAATCTTCTCTTATGAGAAGCGTGCAGGTAAAAAAAAAAAAAAATTACAGCAAAATTAATTACATAATTCAGAAAATGCCACCCAGCAGAAGTTTTTAGTTATACAGTATTATTTCTCATATACCAAAAGACATTTTTCCCAATTTTCTAACCACAGTTTTTGAAGGACAGATCCAAAGTCAACTCTGATCCTTAGTGGAAAAAATATCCATGTTCTCCCTTCCTCCTAAGTATACTTTCGCCTCTACTGGGAAAAAGAATACATTTGAGTTTTGAAAAGTGACTGCAGATGATTAAAAACCAGAAAGAAAAGGCTATTGAAGAATTACAGAAGTCTAGAAAATCAATTAAAAATGTCGAGGAAGATGTAAGAGACGAAAGGCAGAAAGAATAGAAAGAAAACAATGTTTGAATTAAAAAGCGAACCACCTCAGTCCACTGTCTTAAGGCACATATTACTGCCCAAGTTACTCTGTGGGATAACAGGTTTCCAAAAGCACAGCTGGCCTGCCCCAATCCCTGTAAGGGGTGACTGGGATCTGCATGCCTAAAGCCCGTTTATGACTTGAAGTACACGTTTACTGCATGTGAAGAAAGAAATATGGAAAATGCTAAGTAATGACAACAGCAACCTTGTCCACTGCCGACAATCTAAGTGTAAAGATAGTTATTTTACAAGGTATTTATTACCCTTCTTGTCCTGGAGAAGAATAGCACACGCAACGGCACTAGGTTCAGAACACCTAGCAAAATACAGGCTTTAAAAAAATAACATTCGTTTAGAAAGTCTCATTAGCATTGTTTAGATACAAACCAGAATTTGTATCTAGGAATGTATGTCCTACCTATGTAGGACCCGGAGGCAACAGACAATGGAAGGGATGCAGCTGTGGTGCGTTCTGATCCATGCACATACAGTGCAGCTCCCGCTTCTCTCTCATCTTGTTTCCGAGTTAATCACTAGCCACCTAATATTGTGCCACAGCAACCACTGTTAAGTCTCAGAGACAGAGCCGAGTTCAACAAACGGCAAAGCACTTTCTCCAAGCTGGAATTAATACAATGGATGGAAAACCAGTGCAAGGGCTTATAAAATTGGTATATATGTACAGGCACCCACGTACGGCAACGACCATCCGCCTCCGCTCTGGATCTCCCTCTGACCAGGTAGCCCCGCCGGGCAGCCCCGGAGCAGGCAGGCAGCAGGCCACGAGGGGTACAGGCTGCTCCCACTGCGAAGAGCTCTTGGCAGTTCATGCCCCAGATCTACACGAACACGGCAGAGACACAGCAAACCCCCTCTTCCGCGCTTACGTGCATACACCTGCAACACCACCCCCCAACCCCCACCCCCGTCCCGTCCCGTCCCGGACTGCGGGGAACCGCAAAGTCCCAGCCTCTCGTGGCAACTGCCTGGACCAGCCCGTTGCCACGGGAGACGGGCCCGCCAGCTGTGACCACCTCCCCTCCCCGAGGAGGTGCCCCTAGTACCAGGCGCTCCCTCATCACCTCGCCACGCCACTCTGAGGGCCCCATAGGTGCACGCCCTGCCGATCGCCACCACCGCCGCCATGCTGGCCCCTTCCCCCGCTCCCGGCCGCCGTGCTTAGCTGTCTTGTGCATTGCCTGATGAGAAAGCGAAGGCAGCGAGAGAGCGGCTCGGGGGAAAACTAGGACTTAGCGGTGAAAACCAATGGCTGTACGCTCAGCTGAAGCCTTACGGAAACGCTCCCAGCCCCTCCCCGCGAGCAGGTGCACAATTAACGGCCCAACAGGCGTGCGGCCGGACAGCCCCTCAGCAAGGACCACCGCTCCGCCGCAGGACCCCAACGATCGCCGAGTCGCTCCTCGACTCCGCCAGGCGGCGGCCGGGACTCCTCTGGGTGTTCGGCCGGGCCCAGGCCAGGCCCTGGGCGTGAGGGAGTTGAAGCCAGTGGCCGTACCTCTGCGTTTTCTGCCGCCGCAACCGCCGGCAGCTGTGGAGGAGGGCTGTGGAGGAGGGCTGTGGACGCAGCTGGGTGCTGGCTGGGGCTGGGCTCCGCCCGAAACCGGAGCTGGCGTGAACACCAGGGCGGCAGCTCTGCCTGGAGCTGGTGCGGCTTTCCTAGGAGTTAGGATCTCCTTTCCCGGTGGTTCTATTCCCTTTTCACACGCCTGAGGTGCAGTGGGCTCTGCGGTGCTCCTGGTGGGTGGGGGCTTGGTTGGATGAGGTGTCTCCGCACAGCAGCTTCTTCCTGGTGTCCGGTCGGAGTGGCAGCCAAGGCTTGCTTGCTGCTCCATGAATGCTGCTGGCCGTTTGATCCAAAGGGGCAGCTGGACTTCAGCAGAAGCTATTTCCTGTGCAAATGAACTTTGCCTGTGGCTTAGAAGGCTGCCCTGTGCCTGACAATAATGCTGTCAAAACACAGCTTGTGGTCTCCCTGCAGATCCATTACTCCCCTGAACTGCAGCAGCTTAAGGACCAAGTCATAGAATCATTGGGCTGGAATAGACCTCTAAGACGATCAAGTCCAACTGTTGACCTAACACCACCATGCCCACTAAACTGTGTCTACAAGTGATACATCGACACATTTTTTTGAACACCTCCAGGGATGGCAACTCCACCACTTCCCTGGGCAGCCTGTTCCAGTGTTTGACTGCTCTTTCGGTAAAGAAATCTTTCCTAATGTCTAATCTAAACCTCCCCTGGTGCAACTTGAGGCCATTTTCTCTCATCCTATCGCTTGTTGCTTGGGAGAAGAGACCGACACCCACCTCATTACAACCTCCTTTCAAGTACTTCTAGAGAGCGCTAAGGTCTCCCCTCAGGCTCCCCTTCTCCAGACTGAACAGCCTCAGTTCCCTCAGCCGCTCCTCATAAGACCTGTTCTCCAGACCCTTCACCAGCTTCGTTGCCCTTCTCTGGACACACTCCAGCAGCTCAATGTCCTCATTGCAGTGAGGGGCCCAAAACTGCACACAGCATTTGACGTGCAGCCTCACCAGTGCCCAGTACAGGGGCACAATGCACTTCAGGAGCTGCTCAAACTCACTCACAGCAAGTGTAACAACAAGACTTTGGAGTTTAGCATGCTGCACACACCTTTGGTGCAGTTCCCTTAGGGTGGGAACCATCTCCTTCTCCTGCACGGTGCCTACCACTGTGGCTATGAGGCATTATTATACCAAGAATGAAAAGGCAGAATGCTAGGGGATAAAATCTTGGGTTTTGAACATGTTTTGGGGCAGGGAAAATTTTGCTGGAAATTATTCACGGCAGCTTTTTTTCCTCTTATTTTTCTCCTTCCTGTGAGGCAAAGCCAGTGAAGTTGTTGGTCTGACTGCCCTCTTCTGCAATACTGGCATTTTCATACCATTCTTCCTGATGTACTAGCTCCAGTATTAAAGACTACAATAAAGACAAATAGCTTAATTTGCATTAGTGAGCAGAAGCGTACAACCTGCAATATGTTCAGTATTTGTCATACATTCAACATGTAACACAATGATTGCTTTATACCTTACGGAACAAAAATACACTCAGAAGCTGTAGAGAAGAATTTCCTGTAGTGTGCTGACAGACTAAATGCTGGCAGAAAATTGGCACAAGACATAATCTTTTAAACAGGATTTTTATCTTATCTTCAGGCACTTTATGCCCATTCTCACAGCATTAAGATACCACATATTTCAGGATGTAACCCTGACAGTGTCACTAACGATAAAACCAATTAGTCTCTCATAAATTCCTGCACATACGTTTACTGCGGTATTTGTTTCTAGTTCTTCCTTTTGGAAGTAATTGTGTCACATAGAGAATTAGACTCTCTTTTTTATTTATGCGCCGGGTGATCTAATGGAAACGTCACTTTCTGCGCTTCATTTACTGGAGAGAAAGAATTTGTCTTGTGCAAATTTGTTACACAGGAAAAACGTTGCAGCCAGTGAAGTAGCTGTTTAGCATCCGTACCTTGTCACACTGCTGCAGCTAGTCAATGCCAGCAGTGTAGGGGTGAATGTGTTTTGTCTTGTGTCAATGGGAATCAGTTTATGCACTAGCCAGTCTCTCAGTATGATGCACAGACTACAAAAGATGGACAAAAAATAATACGCAGTCCTGACAGCCGGTTCCTGGAGTTCACTACTAGTCATTCAGCTTCAAGGTCCAACTCAATGGGGACAAATTTCCTTCTTCATGAGTGTTGTTTATTAGAATTTTTTCCTCCCACCCCTTATACAAATGTGCCTACATTTTAAGAAAAGACTTTTCAAAAGGCTAAATCATCTTGGACCAAAACCTTCCAAGTCTGAAAAGTTAACAAAGTTCTGAATTGACTCAGAATGGTTTGGGGAGTTCACTTAGAGGCTTTCAAAAAAATCTGATTCCATTAGCTCTGGACTATTATTATCTTACCTGGTTGAACCCCAAGTTTTCTCCCTAGAACTAGAAAGAGCATGTTAGGTCTCCTCATGTGCCCTGAGCTCCACAGAGACCCAAGTAGCCTGCAAAAGTCTTTGTGCTAGGGCTGTGGCCCCAGAAAAGCACCTGGCACTAGTTCTTGGTCGCTCTGCAAGATACTGGTATGAGTGATGCCATGAGAAGCTAGAGACAAAGCAGATGACCAGAGCTGATGGCAGCACCTTATTATTGCCGGCATGATGCTGTTGTAGCAGCAGGAAAGGCTGTAGGGATGGCAGGTGGGGAAAAAGAACCAGAGGGATGATCAGTCCAGAAGGGGGAATAACTGATTGTTAAAACGCCGTGGTGCAGCCACCATTCTCCCCCTGGTGAGAAGCTAAGGTGGAAAAAACCCCACTCCACAGGTATCCGTCAGGCAGCCTGGTGCTTTTAGTATCCCACTGTACTCCTGTGAGACTGTCAAGCACTGGAATACTTTCAGCAAAGTGATGTGATCAGCTATTTCTTTGCTGTCTTAGAGTAGAGAAAAATCCCGTCATGTCCGATAACCTATCAGAACTGAAAACAATCACAGTAAGCCTACCGTCTGGGCACGCTGTCATTCTCACTTTGGAGCAAACCTTATTTGCTCCAATTATTTCACCAGTGATAACTGTTTTACTTGGCAGTAAAATAGATTCAAACTAGTATTAGTCATTGATGTGAGAACAGTGCTGCCACTGGGAGGGACATCAATGCAAGCTGATAATGGACCACTCAAAGGCAGGCAGTCTGCTGCAATGAAGAATGAACAGTGCACTCTAATGCCAGCAGACAGAAATTTCAGAGAAGATGGGATTTTGATTACAGTTTTCCTATCTTTGAATAATAGCAGAGTCTCAATCTAGCTCATTTGTTTCAGCAAGACTGATAATTTTGAACAACTGATAACATAAACACTGATTTTTTGCCTGGCTCATTGCTGGTAAATCTGTTGTTTAAAGTTACTCCCCAATGCGTGCTTTCCCATTGTAAAAGCAATGTCAACTAAATGCATTACACTGCTTTGGCTCCTCCTTGGCAGGAACTTCAAACGTGCAAGAAGAAACCTCTCTGAAGAAGAAGAGCTCTGAGACCTAGTGGAGTCAGACTTCACTCACTCTGTGTCAGTGTCAGCAGGGAAGAGGCTGATGTTTGAACAGTTTCTGATGAACCAGTTTCTAAAATAGCAGAACTGGCTGTTTGGCATAGGCGCTCTGCTGTCGCAGGGAAAATCAGCCAGACCTTGCTCCCAGGGCTTAAGGTGAGGTGAGATAGCGCAGGCAATTGTGGGTGGCCTTATAATGTGGAAGCCTCAGGAGTGTTTAGCTGTTTAGCAACTAATGCTAAGCAATGCATTTTTAAGAAGGAGTAGGAAGATCTTCCAGGTGTGGTGGAAACAGCTGTGTGCTGTAACACAGTAAACCCGCAGCAGGTAGAGGAGATATGTTTTTGTAACCCTTCTTATCCGCCTGGGCCACTAGATAGTGAGGAACCAGGAAGCTTTCAGCCCAGATACCCACCTTGATCCCAGGCCTTAATGGCACATGGAAGAGGCCTCATTTCCAGCTTCCTTGATAAGGGTGAAATCAGCCCTGCAAACACAATAGCTAGTTGCCAGTGTTGCCTAGGGGAGGGTTGCCAGGAGAAAGCATAATATATTCTCCATGGAAACCTGCACTTTAACTGTTTGCTTTTGTACATGTTGGAGACTGACGAGCACCTCCAGGATCCACCAGAGCAAGGCCATCAGCAGTATCCAGTGAGGGCATGGGGACGTACCTGCCAGATTGCTGCTGCCCCCTACTACCAGAGTGTTTTTAGGGTTTCTGCAAAAACCTCGTCTTTCTCCTCAGCCAGTCAGGAGTAACTGTGGCACACCGTCTCCTGGGTGGTCACTCCTTTGCCCTGTGCCAGGAAAATCGGCTATTCCTTTTGCAAATGCTACCCTTCTGCTCCTGCCTGCAGTTTGCAAGATGCTTCATGTCCTGTTCTGCTGTGCCAGTCTGTGGAGGTTCCCATGCTGTAAAACTCCAGTATTGCTACAGAAATGTGTCTCTGGGACCAAAGATCAGCTGCCAAGGAGACTGGCAAGGAAAATACAGCTCTTTGATAATCTAGAGATGCTGCACAACTGAAATCAGACAGCTTTCGGTAATTTGAAACCTTCAATGGGTGTTTAATACACCTGCTCACTGAATTGCAGTCAGAAACATTCCTGCCCTGGTCAGTATTCTCTCTGCCTTTTTGCCTCTTTTTTTAGTCCATGGGTCTCAGTTTTATGGAGGAGGCAACACGTGAATCCCATGTGTCCACATTATCAGGGATATGCATGACAGGGTTGTAGCAGCTGTAGTGATGCTGCATCTAACAACATTGTGTGATGTGGTACCAGGTGAAACCCTTGCTTCTTCCCAATAAAATTTTATACCAACATACATGTCTAGAGCAATTGCTGCTTGCTCTGCCTGGTTACTCTTCTACTTTTGATACGTAGGTGGTCAGCACGAGCCTTGCAACTGCTGGTTGTGTTCAGAATCAAGCAGGGAAATGAGCAGGTGCACTGGCCATTCATAACAGTTAATGTGCAATTGCACAACGATATTGCTAACGAAGCCAAAAGAAAGGTCGTAAACAGACTTGCAGTTCTGAAGGTGCCTGGCTATTTCTGCCATTGCTCTTATGAGTCTTTCAGCAGTGACATTCCCTGGTATTTAATTGTTTCAAGATGGCATCTGCGAGTCCCAAAAGCCACTGTCAGGCTCTTAGCAGACCAATGTGAAACCAGCATGTAGCTGATTGGAAAGGTTAATGTGACTGCTGCCATAATTTTTCTAACGTTGGGTGCAGTGTACAAGCTACACATCAGTAACCTTCCAAAGTTGGAAACAGGTTGAAGCTTTCCCGTCGTTAGCCCCGTCAAGGTATACTGAATTCCAGGCAGGATAGAAGATAATTTACATGCCTCTTGAAGCAGATGGTTACTGCCAGGCACCTGGTTTTAAGGCTGTGCAATTGGAAAAGTAGTCAAGCAGTTGTACAGAGCAACAAACATATATGTAAAGCAGGGTCTGGCAGGCTCAGGAGGCTGCTCAAAGATACCTCTCAGCCAGAGTAATGTTCATCTGTCAGTACTGCTCCATATTTTAAAGAAATACATATTTCCGCTGAGATCCAAGTATTAATGCCACCTGGCATCAAGTGCATCATAGTTGCTTTCTGTCTGGCAGCAGCCAGGGATAGAGGAGTAGTAAACAAAGCAACTGTTCATCTCTTCACATTATTTATGTGTTCTCCTTCCCATTGTTGGCAGTAACAAAGGATGCTCCACCTGTTCCACATGGATCATTTGCTAAGCAGAAGGCTGCTCTCTCCAAAAACCAGCTGCTAGCACTCAGGTGCACAATGAACTCTGGCTCTGAAGAGCTGCTGCTGGGCTCCATACTAGTGGCATTGTTGGGGGACATGGACACTTGCTCTGGCAGGTTAGTGCAGGGACAGCATACTTGACCAGTCCAGGGTCTTAGCACAAATCCATCATCACTCTTGTGCTGGCCTGGGCAGACTCCAAGAGCAGGAACTCACAGGGGATCTGTCACACCAGGCTTTGCTTGACTTCCCTGAGAGCTGATGTGAAATAGAGGGTGCAATGAGAAATCATACAGGAATAGCAGCTGCAGCTGAGCTGGACACTCACATCTGCAGACCTCTTATTGCAAAGACTGTCTTGCTAGGGCCACTGTCATATGGCAGTAGGAAATTAAACAAAGCTGCAGGCTCTTGTTTGCATGCTCAGATCCCTGCCTCTACCTGGCACATGAGTCTAAACAACAAAGAACAGAACAGGCAACTTCGATACTGGTCATTCTAAAAGATACCCCAAAGGAAGGCACAGGACAAAGGCCTTCACTACCAGTGCTAAATCTACAGGATCTAAATTGGAATTGCTCCTTTAACTATTTAGGGTCATTGCTTTCTTTCTTTAGAGACACTGTACTTAAAGAAGTAAGAGCAAGTAATGCAGTGTTTGTCATTGAGTCAGCCATGCACGTTGTTTATTGATACGGTTTAATGATGCATGCCAGACCAACAAATCATTTATTTACCTGCAGTATCTCAATTTTTGCAATAACTCTAGGACCCTCAGGACAGCTTTCTGTTGCATATGCTTAGCTTGTTAAATAAGCTGTAGCAGTGAGGGAATACAGGTGACACAGTGCCAGCAGGTAAAGCCAGTTTAGAGTTCTCAGCCAGCCTGTGCTTTGTCACTTGGTTTTGCCACTTTCCTGTGCTGGTGGCAAGGATGCATTATGAGTCGGGGAACTACTGACACAAAGATCATCATCTTCCAGGGCTGTCCTGCTATCTAGCAGACAAGCATCTTATATTCCTATCTGTGTGACCTGTCTGAGTAACACCCAGCCACAGGCTTATTCGTGAGATAGCAAGTGTAGTGAAGACCTAAGAAAAAACTCTCATGTCAGCTGCCCCCAGTAGCAGCACAAAATTAAAAGGCTGAGTGCTAAGAGCTGGTACTGGGGTACTAGTTCTCTCACAGCAGTGAGAGCCAGCCTGCCTTGTCTTCCTGAGGACCCCAGTGTCCTCCCAGAAGCCACTCAGGGTCTGTAGAAATCAGTCCTAATAAGTGACGTGTTAAAAAATTAGAACATACTGTTGTCTCCTCTTTAAACTACTTTTCTAGAGAAAAAAGGTGATGAGATTTTCTTTCTTCCCTCCCTGACATGTCAGAGATTGAGGAAATTTAAAATTAATGCAACACACACACACACAAAAAAACAAACCAAAAAACCAACTCCCCTGTCTGCAGGTCCTGTGAACTGTTGGAGGTGATCTGGGCCAGAGCAGCCAAGCTGCTTTATGCCAGGGTCTGAAATACAGAACAAACCTAGGCAAGATAGGTGTGAGACTGGTCTGTACTCTCTGTCTCAGGCATCACAGCATCTGGAGGGGAATCTCAGACCCTTCTGTCCTGGGTGTGGTAAGTAAGCATGATCCCGCTGTAAAAGAGGACGTGAAAAGCTACCCTGCCAATGCCGACTTCAGCACCTCCACCTCCCTGCAGAGGAGTGAAAACTGTTTCTGTCCCCTTCTCCTGGGAGCACCCAGGGAAAGTGCTAAGAGGAGCAGCGGCTACCTGGGACTCAGCCACCCCCACCACTCAAACGCCGCTCACTCTCAGGGACTTAATGGGGCCAGTATTATATATTGTGTATCTTCATCAATGACATAGATGGTAGGATCAAGCACACCCCCAGCAAGTTTGCTGACAACACCAAGCTGAGTGGTGTGGTTGACACGCCTGAGGGACAAGATGCCATTCAGAGGGACCTGGGCAAGCTCGAGAAGTGGACCCATGTGAACCTCATGAGGCTCAACAAGGCCAAGTGCAAGGTCCCGCACCTGGGTCGGGGCAACCTCTGATATCAGTATGGTCTGGGGGATGAAGGGATTGAGAGTAGTCCTGCTGAGGAGGGCTTAAGGGTACTGGAGAATGAAAAACTGGACATGAGCCAGCAATGTGCACTCACAGCCCAGAAGGCCAACTGTATCCTGGGCTGCATCAAAAGAAGTGTGGCCAGCAAGTTGAGGGAGGTGATTCTGCCCCTCTACTCTGGTGATATCCCCGCTGGAATACTGCATCCACCTCTGGTGTCCTCAGCACAGGAAAGACATGGACCTGTTGGAGAGGGTCCAGAGGGGGACCACAAAAATGGTCAGTGGGATGGATCACCTCTCCTACGAAGAAAGGCTGAGAGAGTTGGGGCTTTTTAGCCTGGAGAAGGGAAGGCTCCAGGGAGACCTTGTTGCGGCCTTCCAGTACTTAAAGGGGGCCTACAGGAAAGATGGGGACAGATTTTTTGGCAGGGCCTGTTGCAATAGGACAAAGGTTAATGGTTTTAAACTAAAAGAGGGTAGATTTAAACTAAATATAAGAAGAAATTTTTTGTAGTGAAGGTGGTGAAACACTGGAACAGGTTTCCCAGAGAGGTGGTAGATGTCCCATCCCTGGAAACATTCAAGGTGAGGTTGGACGGGGCTCTGAGCAACCTGATGCAGCTAAAGATATCCCTGCTCACTGCAGAGGGTTGGACTAGATGATCTTTAAAGGCCCCTTCCAACCTAAACCATTCTATGATTCTCTGATCTTTATTGTCATAATCATTCAGCATGTTATATTATGAGAAAGATAAAAGAAGGTGCTTCTTCAAACTTATCAAGACTTGTGGTTGACTGAGGAAGCTGTGATTATTCTCCTCAAGCTGCAGCTCACTCGTGAAACACGCAGGTAAAATCTGCAGCTTGAAATCTGACGGGAACCCTGGTCTGCTCCATCTGGAATTCAAAGTATAATACTGACCCATGTTTTTCATACAGCAGTGGGCAGCAATATGGTGCTAAGTTCTACATGAGACTGAGTATCAGCTGTTGATAGCTGAGTCACATGTGGCCTGCTGCTGGTTCAGCGCAACTTGCTGCTGCTGAGCCATGCTGCTTCTGCTAGGTATCATAATTAGTTATGTTAAGGTACCCAAAGATATAAATGCATATTTGAAAGGCTTCGCAGTGAGTGCTATATATCTTTTATCTATCCTTGGGTGTTCAAATATGTTGGAAAATCTGGACTAGCAGGCTGTATTGTCTACAGACATTGGTAAAACAAAATGAAACAAAAAAACCCAAAACAAAACAGAAACTAGCACATTGCCCATGCTCCATCTCTAACTTCAAATTAAAAATGACCTCACATGGAGCAGCATTCATGCCTTCTTGGCTTTTGACACTGGGAGTAGTCATTTGCAATGACTTCTGTGGAGGATAGTGAGAAATGTTGCTTTGCTACCAATCCTTTAAGCAAACCTTAAATCCCCACAGCCACTCTCTGGACTTCAGTTGCTTCACCATGGACACACTCTCATCTTGTGCAGGCACTGTAGCAGTCCTAATTTGAACTGTCATAAGGTGTGCGTACAGTATGTAACAAAGTGGGCTGTTATAACCACATTGTATAACATTGTATGTGTTTGGTTTACATGGCAAGGTTTTGGTAGGGGAGAGGCTGCAGGGGTGGCTTCTGTGAGAAGACACCAGAAGCTGCCCCCATGTCAGGCAGAGCCCATTACAGCTGCCCCCAAAGCAGAGCCATTCAGCGATGTTGGTAGCACCTCTGTGATAACATATTTAAGAAAGGATAAAAAATGCTGCACAACAGCAGCTGGTAGAGTGGAGTGAGAAAATGTGAGAGAAACAACTCTGCAGACACCAAGATCAGTGAAGAAGGAGGAGGAGGAGATGTTCCAGGCACTGGAGAAGAGATTCCCCTGCAGCCCATGGAGAAGACTGTGGTGAGGCAGGTTGTCCCCCTGCAGCCCATGGGAGACCACAGTGGAGCAGATATCCACATGCAGTCCGTGGCAGACCCCATGCCAGAGCAGGTGGGTGGGTGTGCCCTGAAGGAAACTGTGACCCTGTGGAGACCCCATGCTGGAGCAGGTTTTCTGTCAGGACCTGTAACCCCACTGGGGGCCCACGCTGGAGCAGTTTGTTCTTGAAGGACCGCATCCTGTGGAAAAGACCCATGCTGTAGCAGTTCGTGAAGAACTGCAGCCGGTGAGAAGGACCCACGTTGAAGAAGATCATGAAGGACTGTATCCCATGGGCTACACACTGTAGTGCAGGGGATCTCGTGCTGGAGCAGGGGAAAAATGTGAGGAGGAAGGAGCAGCAGAAACAAATTGTTATGAACTGACTGCAACCCCCGTTCCCCTTTACTGCTCAGGGGAGCACAGAGTCAGTCAGGGGAGGCAGAGTCAGGAGTGAAGTTGAGCCCAGGAAGAAGGGAGGGGTGGGGGGAAGGTGGTTTTAGATTTGTTCTTATTTCTTGTTGTCTTACTCTGAAATTAATTGGCAATAAATTAAACTAATTTCACCAAGCTGAGTCTGATTTCCCTGCAATGGTAATTGGCAAGTGATCTCCCTGTCCTTATCTTGACCCATAAGCTTTTCATTGTGTTTTTCTCCCCCTGTCCTGCTGAGGAGGGTGAGCAACAGAGCACCTTGGTGGGTACCTGGCGACCAGTTAAGGTCAACCACAGGGCCATTCAGCAGGACTGGATGCAGCCTGGGACATGTGTCTAGGAAATACTTCCAAGTTATAGCCCAGATGTGCACAAGGCACACTTACATACCTACAATCAAACAAAGCCATGGATGAGAGCTGCCAAAAAGCCTGGCAGAGGAGGCTGGTGAGAATGGGCTCCCATGAGGCACCTACCTCTGCAATGGAATGGACTGGGAAGGATTCACAGCAGGGCCAGAAAGCTGCAACATTTTTAACACAGTCTGCTGGTGTGTTCTTCCTTCTTTTTATTGCTTCCTACTTGTCTGTGTTTTCCACTTTTTATCTCTAATGATGGTTTACCCACAGCATGAGGTAGTACTCCTGGAGGGACCCTGGCTGATGCTATGATATGTTTTCACAGGCTGGGACCTCTAGGCAATTAGACTGGCTGGAAATCAGTGGAACAACTTCACAGCCACATCCTGTCAAGATTCGATCTAAGCAAATGTACAAAAATCGAGAACTGGTATCTTCACATAAATAATGCATGCTTTGATTTTCTGCTTGCTTGGCATCCTGAAGAAGCTGTTGAAATATTCCATCAAGAAATGAAGATTTCAGCAGCAGCCTGAGATAGCACACTAAAAGATAAGAAAGCACTAGATTTTCCTGAATCAGTCGTTTTCTGCTCCTCAACATTCATGTGACAGATCCTGACCTATGAACAGTCCAACACGCTGATGAGGTCCCAAAGGCCAAGGGGATGTTTGGCCTAATTGTGGACAATGCTGTCCAGGCAGCTGAACTAACAACAACAGCACCTCCTGAAGGCACAGCTGGAAGCATGCCCACAACAAGACATGGTCGCTGAGCTCAATGCTGTCTTCACAAAATAGAGCCAGACTACAAGGCGAAAACTTTATATTCGTACTAGGCTTTGGGAAAAAAAGAAAGAGTTTTTGGAAGACCTTGATGTCTCTTAAGAAAGAGGTTTAACTTCCATGTTGAGAAATTTCACTGGAACTCCAACTTCAGTTAAATTTTTGCAGTATCTATAGCCAGTAATTAAATAACTACTTAAAGTAGCTTTTCCCTCCCCCCCACCCCAAGTGAAGCAATGCAATTTAAGTTAGGTACAGTGAATCGTCTAAAAAACACTGCACAGAAAGTTGCTTGAGCATTTGTAAGTAATTGAAAGATTTGTTTTTTAACAGCGTGTTTGGGGTGCCCTGCTCCAGAGCACTGCCCATGGATTGCTATTAGCACAGAGGACCAACTTTTTCACTGATGGGAAATGGCATAGCCCCATTAATCCCATAGATTACATTGACTACACTGCTCCACCTCCCTCCTCCTGCCTTAGGGAAACCCTTTGCCCAACAAAGGATACTTCAGCCTCAGAGGGAAAAACTAAAAGTTACTAATAAACAAAGCGAGTACAACATTATCAAGTCCATGGTCTGCAGTCAATGCAGGTCTTTGCAACCACTCAGGGTGTGCAAATGCCTCCATTTTACAAGGGAAGAAATGGTAGAGAGGCATAAGTGCCCCTGGAATCCCATGGCATAAGTGCCATGAAGTAGTTCAAGACCATTAACTGGAGCTAATATTTTGGGAGCTTCAGGGCTTGAAGTGCCGGATAAACCCTGACAAGAAAGTATGGTCTTTAGGCCAGATGGCCTCTGGTGTGACTATTTGTCATTTAGCAAAGAATAAAGGTCTTCCCTGATGAAGGCGCATCATGTCCTCAAGCATCCTATTTCCAAGCAATAGCAAATCTGTGCATAGATCTTTGTTCAGTCTCTATCTTCAGCCCATTTGAAAGGATTCCCGGAAGAAGCAACCACCATGGAAAAAAGTCCTAGTCATTGCGTGGTCATGCTCCAGAAGCAAACAGGGAGTTTTGTTGTCTCTTTTTTTGGACAGCCATTGAGAAAATGTTGTTATCATATATATCCCTGCAAGGGTATGCAGCTGAACACTTGACTTCAGAAACTGGCAATTCCTTGCCAAGGGAAATTAACTGTGGCCCTTTTGCTTTTGGGAAGCCAAGAATGAAAGATGGGTTTTTATTTTATTTTTTAATTTGCCTGATGTGTTGTCTTCAGTGTGTGATTGAAAGGCACATGGAGGAATATCTGTTCCCTGTCAGGGTAGGAGAGGATAAACCCTTAGACCAAGTCTTTCCCTGGCAAACATTATCAGGAGATGGAGATCAGGGTTGATTGCAGGGGTCTCAAAGGCCTGATTAGGAACCAGGTACCCCAACCTGATTGACCATCAGTAAAAAACACGTATTGAAAATTGTTTTGAGACTCTTCCTCTGCTTCCTGTGAATGAGACAGTCCCAGACATCCATTGCAGCACAGAAAATTACAACACAAAAATATGTTAATGCTGGAGACTTAAAACCTGAAAGACTCAAAGAGTTCCTTAAATATATCACTAGCTACAAACCCAGTGGACCTTCTGCTATATCACCAGGAGTGAAACAAACAAAAAAAAAACAACCAAAAAACCCAAACCACTGCTGAGAAGTGAAACCATTGCTCTGTTTAAATTTATCCTGAAGAGAATGCTTTTTTTTAAGGCTGGTTTAGTTGTCAGACCAGCCAGGAACAACAAAGGAGTAAGAAAATCAGTTCTCCAGGCAGTTCTCCAGCAAAAACCTGCTCCAGACATTGTGAGAATGGCAGGAGTTGACCTGTAATAGGTTCACAAGAAGTTCTTGAACTTCTTGTGTAGGTTTCCAATGCAGAATGGGCAAACCATTTGTAATGCTGGTGAAAGCCCAGAAAAACATGGGGAAAACCTGACCTGGTGCAAACATCATAAGGAAAATAGACCATCCCACTCACCTCCTAAAATCATTTGAGCTAGCGGATGAAATGGAGACTGTTGCCACAGGAAGCAACTAGAGCCAGAGTCAGGAAAAGGTAAGGGCATCTCTGTAGACTCATGAAGATCTCAGATATAATATCTCATAATGCTGTTTTGAAATCAATGTAGAATCATTTAGGTTGGAAAAGACCCTTAAGATCATTGAGTCCAACTGTAACATCAGACCCTTTGCTTGAGTTTAACCATTTCTTACTAGATTATCTCTAAGGCATAGGTGGGGCATACATCTGCCTAGTGCTGGCCTCATGTGGCTCTGGAAGCACTTAGGGTGATCACTACCATATTCAAATGGGAACAGGTTCCTGCCTGAAAGCGGCAAATACTCAGTATAAGATCCCCGGCAACCTCCAGAGGTTCCCTATTTTGCCTCAGAAGTTTGCTTAAGCTGTGGATCTCTCAGCGGCTGTGTGAGATTGACTTGAATCAGCTGTTCAGGGATGTAAACGCTTCAGAGAAAGCAGGGAGTAACACTCTCATTCAGCCTGCATTGAGGCCCCTCCTCACTCTGTCACTTCACCCACTTGAGGGGGGTGCAGCGCAAGCTGGCTCACACGCACTGTCTTGCAGAAATGTGGCACAGGACTTCACTGTGCTGCCAAAGCCAAAGTCTGGTTGGTCCATGCAAACACCTGCAGTTGCTGAGCCTCTCTTAAAAATAAAATCCAGGTCAAACCTGTTTCCCAGAAGACCCTGTTGACAGTCACTAGGTATTAATCTCATCCACGTTACCCCAATCTCCTCTTTGTCTCTCCATTGTTTTTGCTGTATCTGGTAACACTTACCTGGTCATTCCACTCACTGTCTGCACACGTGCAAATGTTAGCATGTCCCAAACTCTGGAAACTCCTCCATTTGCTCCTGCAGGAACCAGACCTCTCTGGACCAGCTCTGAGAGTGCTTGCTTGTGGTGGGGAGGGTTGGACTAGATGATCTCTTGAGGTCCTGGCCAAAATTACTTTCCTTCCAATTGAAATTATTCTGGTATTAGTTAAGAATGAACCTCAGTGAGCTGGATCTCCTCCTCTGTCATTGTTTTTGGACCTGTGGATACAAATGATTGGGACCTAACGATCAGAATATGTTTGTCTGTAATAAATACGATTTGATGTGATGTGAAGTGTGAAGTGTTTCCTCCTGCTCTGATAAATGAACGATCTCCTGATCTATTCCAAAGAAAGGCAAAGCAAAAATGCAGTTTGAGTGAATGTGCATTTTCTCCACCATAGTTAATAAATTCCATTGCCTGACATTCAGTGTACTCCATAACTACAATCTCTCTTTTACTCACTGTTCTCATAGACCTCCTTTTTTGTTTCCTTAAACCCTTCCAATCCTAGGCATGCCCACATTGTGATGTCTCATTTTTGTTGACTGCTTTCTCTCTATAACTTTTTTCAAGTTTTTATGCAGTTTTTAAATTTTTAAGTATTTTTTTTTCCTTGATGCCTTCATATTCCACCTGAGGAGGAGGGTTTGAGCTAAAGTTTTCACTGGCCAGAGCTGCAGTACCAGCGTGCCAAACAGTATATTCTGTGATTGCTGGTGTAAGCACTACTCTTTGATCATAACCAGGCTGTAATGATATTTGAGCTGATGATCTTTGGATCATAACCGGATGCTAATCCCTGGGTCTTGGGCCTGCACTAACTTCCATCCCAATCGCTGATACAGCTGAGAAAGGAAGTACAAAACAGCAGCACCTTTGCCTTTGCTCTCCTTTAGTTTCTGTAATTGTACTCTCAGGATATTTTACTTCTGGTCTTACCGACACCTGCAGTATTTGTCTCCTGAACCAAAGGAAGCTTTTTTCCATGAATTGCAGATTAGTGCTGCAGGGGTGAATTCACCCTGCCTTGGTAAGTGCTGCTTACCCTGCCTAGCCTGTCAGTGCCTTCATCTTCTTCCACCACCTGCTTTGCCCAAAGAGCAGGCAAGGGCTGCACAGTCTACACTACTAACACTCCCACAGGGAAGGACAAGACCAAAAGCTCTGTCCTTGGGATGAAAGAAAAAATGCACAAACGGATATATTGGCTGAGAGGGTAATGAGCAGGGAACTGATTCCTGTTTCTGCTCTTGCTATGGCTCCTGCACAGGCAAGGCTGTAGGAGCCTCTACAACTCCCTGTGCTTCTGATTCTCCTTCCAATTCTCTTCCCACTATTTCCTTCCTGTATGGATGGTGAGTTGTGCAGCATCCAGGCACTAAAACCCCAGGCTCAGCCAGATGGGTGGAAGGATCCAGGACATAAAGACCAAGATGGAGAATTTGACTGTGTTCAAATTATTATTAAATTGCACAGAACAAGAGAAATGCTTTCCCCTAAGAGAACCCGTGTCTTGTTTTTGTGGGATCTAGGAGTTGTGAGGAATCTGCCAAAGAGAAAAGCATCTCTTCTCCATTTTCTCTACCCCTACCTTCCTCCGCCGAACTTGAGTGAAGTGAGTTTGAAGGTTTCCATAGTACACAGCATCCTCCTTACATTAAACAAGAGGGAAAAATAACACCTTGGGGCCCATGCAAAAGAAAATTATGTTTATTAATATTCATGCTATCCAGTTTGCCCACTCCCAGTTGATAATATTAAAATTCAGTAAGCTGTTTAAGCAGAGGAAGGCTGCCAGTGATAATCCCTTGAATGCCCTGTTCATTTGTGGATGTCAGACTTTGGCTCTAGAGATATTACAAAGATGTCTCTATCAACAGCGTTTCACTGCCAGTCTGGTGCTGCAAGTGCCTAAAAAGATAATGGTCAGCATTTTCCCAGATTCCTGCTCAGGAGTATATTAAGCAGTGACATGGGAGCCTCTTGTGGGATCCCATTACAGCCCATCACCCACACACAAAACACCATTTCACAATCCAGTGAGAGAAGTCTAGCAATGAAGTTAGCATTAAATGCTCAGAAGATGAGGCAAGCTCCTCATGCTGCTCTGTTTTCTATTTAACACTGAAGTCTGCAGGATACATTGTACTAACAAGGCAAAGAGATGCCAGTCTGCGGCAAACTATTTGTAAGGAGAAGTGGTTTGATCCAGGAGTTTTCCATTTCCCTTACAAACATCACACATGCTTTGTATTGGTGGAAGTGAACGAAAGAAAACTTTGAATGACTCTGAGATGAGGCAAAAATATTCCAAAATAAGGTTTACACCAATTAATTTTCATTCTCTGGTTAAAAATACAGGGAAGCTGCTAAAAACTATATTCATATTATTACACTCAGTTCTGTCTTGAGGTTGGGGGGTCCATTTTAAACTTAGGGAGTATCCCAGATATCTTTAGGAATGTTAGACGTTGTGGTGTAACAAAGTGCTCCCATTTTCTCAGTGGAGGCCCTATGTCATATTACTTGTTAGGAAACACCAAACCATATCACCATTTATGAACAGCAGAAGTGAAATTATGACTTTGATGCATGGTGGTTGCTCTGCAGGTAATTCTGAGTCCTTTTTGTTTCCATTTAGGGCAGGGATGCAAACTCTGCGTATATACCACCTCCACGAATCTGCTACAGATTTTCCCATGTGCTGAGCAAAGAGGTTGCCTGTGATCTGGCTGCTCAGCAAAAACCAAGCTGCAGGAATGGCCTGGGCTCTCCTTATCCATTTTCCTTCCTGCTTCCCACATAGCTCACCCCATCCTGACAGACTGTCAGCCAGCTGCTGACCTAGCAAAAGACTATCCCAGAGCTGCCTCCTTGCAGCAGACCTGCTGCTCCCCATTGCCATAGGAGCTGCAGCACCGCATTGCTGCCCACCACCAGGACCTGCCCTGAGCACGCTGGGAGCCCTGAGGTGTCCCTGGGGTCACCCTGCCTCGGGGTGTAAGATGAATGCTGTAGCTGCCCTGGAACAGCCACTACAATGCTCATCTGTTCAGCTGCTGGCTCAGGGAGGAAGGGTGGCACAGAGCACTCTCTCAGCACACTGGAGATCCTTCCTGGTGCTGGATGACAGGATCCAGGCTGCAGAAAAAACTGACATGCATTAAGCAAGACCTGCAAAGATTCCAGTGACAGACTATCCTGGTTTGTCTGGGACAGAATCACAGCCCAGCCATGCCAGGCAGGCCATTAGCAGTTTCAAGCCAGCCAGGGCAGCTGCACTGAGTTAGCTACAGGGGTAGCCCAGACCATTATGTCATGGTCATTGCAAAGGGAGGAGGTGTGCTGAGGAGAGGGAGCTTCTGTGGGGTTCCTCCTGAAGTTCCTCCTGCTCTTCATGTGGATTCTCCTGAGGACTGCTCTCCGGTTGATTGTGATGACTGAATATTCATTTGGCCGAGTATAACTCTGTATATCTCTGTTGATATTGGTGGTGTTTTCTTTAAATCTGTTTTACTTCTACCCATGGGTCCCCTCTCCTTTTTCCCCAATGTTCCTCACTGGCTAGTGGAGGGCTGGTGGGTGATAGAGCAACTGCTATAGGGCAGAAAACACATGGCTATGTAGCATAAGACTGTTTGACTACTGCTTTTTTTGATGGAGGTCTTGGTGATCACCTGCAGCAAGCACTGTGAGCTGGAAAGGGAAGATGCATTTCCACATGCTGTGCCATGCATGTGCGTGTGATGGCTGGGCCATAGCAATTGCAGTTCAATGCCAGGGATTCAAGGAGCTGAGCACAGCAGTGGAGCAGGGCAAGGAATGAGAAATTCAGCCCTAGAAGCTCAGGGGACTAACAGGTCCTAGGGTGCCCAATATGCAGGGGCCCTGGCGCAACAAAGCTCTTCTGGGCCTGAGGCCATTGCATAGCAGAGAGCAGCTCTGCCTTCCAGCAGCCTCAGGGAGCAAAAGTACCTGGAAGAGCCACTGTGGGACGTGGGTCAACCCATAGGGCTGCAAAACTACCCGAAGAGCTCTTGATGAAGAGAGAAGCAGCAGCAGCACGAAGGGAGAAACTACATGGTACCTCTGGACACAGGAGGAGAAATACAGAAGTCCAAAAGAGGAGTGTAAAATGTGGAGAAATGTCAAGATTGCTGTTTGGAAGGAGTAGGGTGGAGACAAGAGGGAGAAGGCTGGCAAGTCCAGTGCAGAGCTGAGCAGTTGCTTCAGAGGAGGACCTGACATGATCAGATGAAAAGCCTGTCAGGGCCATGCAGTAGCTTCACAGACCGCCCCCACCCTGGATGGCAGTTGATCCTCCCCTACCATGCTATCAGCTAGGAGGACACTAGATTGAGATGAATGAAAACCACTCGCATGAGAAAAGTAATATTGGTTAAAATGCCTTATCATACATTTAGTTAATTACTAAGTGTATTGCTTTAATGCTACACAAAATATGCAGCTGTGTTTAATGAGCTGCTGAAATGCTCTCTGGGCAAACTTTAATAATATCACTGTTCTCGCAGAGGAAAATTGCTGCAAGGGAAAAGGCATCTGTTCGCACCTAAAAATGTTCTGATTGACAGCTCAATGGCTATTATCTTCAGGGCACGTGGTAGTCCATTTCATGAATATGAAATGTTAAAATATTTATTCTTATCACTAGTGCACAGCCTCTAGGGAAGACTGAAAGCCTAGTCGTGCTGGTGACCGAGAAGGCAATTCCAGGATAGGTTAAATAGTCAACCACTCTTTCTTTTTACTTCCTGTCATAGCGCATGTTTTCTAGGGCTCAGACCTGGAAATCACCTTGTGCTTTCTCTGGACTCTCTCTAGCAGGCCTACATCCCTTCCATGATGAATGCCCCAGCTCAGACACAGCTCTTCAGCCCACAGCTGACCCACAGCAAATACCAAAAACCAGTTCACTATACATATGCAAGGAGGACAACTGCCTGTGATACATCCCAGTACGAGGCGTACCTTCTCCATGACAGCACAGTTGCCTCCTGTTTGGCTTGTGATTGACTGTGGCTCAGGTCACTTTGGTAGCCCTCCAAGCAAATGTCAGGCTTGCCTGTAATTCCTGCCCAAGTACAGCCCTTCACTTACTTGCATTGAGCTGCATCTCCAGCCTGCCAAGAGTAAGCTCCTGGAGCTGCTGCTTTGTACTTCTGCTCTTACAGTTTGTGGAAAAAGAATTAGGCACGAATGAAAGTTATGAACTGAAAAAGTCTATGTACTTCAGAATAAAAGCCAGATTGGTTTCTCAGAAGTCCTACCATAAGCCAGCATCCGTCAGAGTGGATGTTAAACCAGTCTGGAGAGGGGCAACATACTGACAGTATTTTTCTGAAAACTTGCCCCAGGAGTCTCCTGCTGCCTCAGAGTGACTTTCTGTATTGTGATGAGTTGAGACAACCTGAAACACTTAGAGGTGTGAGAACATCTTGAGAAGCATTTGTTTATCTTTGCTTAGAAGAAACCCAGTCACTTAGGAAGATAAAGTTCAGAGATATTTTCAACATCTATAAACAAAGCCAAATATTTTGACTGTGGTGATGTAGTGACTGCCGTGCATTACAAATACAGTCAGAAGCACTTTCTGCTGAGCACATGATCAGGCTGGTGGATATTCGATCTGCCTGCTTATTTGTTGCCTCATTCAGAATAAAGTACCAATGCTCTGAATATAAATTGTGAATGTATTATTCTATTTTGAGCTCAGGAAATGTTTTAGTCTTTTCTGATTTTCAGAAACTTGAAAAGGACTAAGTGCAAACATTCTTGCTTGTATCATTTATAGAGGAAAGAAACCATTAGCTGCAGGAAGAGCTATGTCTTAGCTATGCAATTACACTTATGGCCCGACATGTGCCACTAATGCCTAGGGGAAAAAGAGCTTTCATTGCAGAATTATGCTGAAAAAGAAATAAAGCACCTGTGTGCCAGGGAAATCCTGAGTTGCCTTGCTCAGCAACAGTGGCCTAGTCTATGGGATCTGTCTCTTGATAAACATTCTTGTTATGAGGGAGTTCTGGTTTATGGCCCTCTGCTCAGGTTTCTATAGCTCACCTGTGGGTAAATGCTATGAATGTTGATGCTTGCAGCCTAACATATTGCTTCACTGGATGCTTCCTCCTCTGCCCTACAAAAGCCCCGGCACCAGCATTATGACCTGCTCAGCAGTAGCTCTCTCTTCTTGAAAGCAGAGAGTATAGAGTGAGTTCAGCAGTTTCCATCCAGGCCAGAAGTGGCCCCACCTTGCCTTTTATATCGTCCACTCTGCATTAAAATTCCACACTGAGTCTCCATAAAGAGTATAAACATCTTTTGGAAATACACATGGGGCCATAAAATCCCACTTCATACTCTGCACTTTTTAGTTCACTGCTTTAAAGGAGGCTCACAAGACATTTTACTGGCTAAGTTACTGGGTGCAAAATGGCTTGTGGATGGAGCTGAGAGCTTTCTGGAGACTTTTTCCAAAGCAGGCAAGTCTTCTCTGAGCCTCTTTGATCTTCAGGAACAAAACCTCCCAGGAGACTTACAGCTCTTCCTGGCTACCACCAGGCTAAAGAGAACAGTATTTTTCTCTCCCTTTTTTCTTTTATTGAAGCATTTTGCCTTCTGGGCACAGCTTCCCTCCATAACAACTCAATTTTACTTGTCTTTTAAAAAGGGTGAGATGGACTGGAGGAAAAAAAACCCCAAACCAGCAAAAACCTGAGGCCAGTCAAATCATTGTCAGAGCAGAACTAACCTGAAAGGAGATTAAGGATGAGAATCTGTCTCTAACTAGCCACATGGAGAGAAGAACAGCCAGGGACAGGCAAAATGGCTGTGTACCCTGCAGTGCAGTGAGAGCCAGCAGCTACATGCACAATTTAGGGCTCCTAAGTCCACAACAGACACCCTGACTGGGGGCACAGTGCATATAGTGCCAAACAAGATATCAGACATGCCCCAGCACGTTCCATTTCAATATGTGTATTACACTCACTAAGTTGTGTGTTAGCAGGCCCACAAACAAAGGCGGCCTTTTCTGCAAAGCTGATTTTGCTGTTACACGAGACAAACTCTTGATGGTGTTCCCTGCACAAGCAGGGGCAGCATTAAACTTATGCATGTGGCACCAGCCATGGTTCATATCTTCTGTGTATCCACAGCCTGCTCCCTTGCTGCTTCTGCCTGCCAGCAATACAGGCTACTGTGACTGTGTAAAGAGGTGGCATAAATGAGCCAGGCAATGCTGAGGTCCTCTTTTCCAAGATCACTCAGGCTAGTGTTCAAATCAGACACTGGAAGTTGTCTCTGTCTTCAAAGTGTTTGTTTTGTACATATGGAAGTGGGTATTTAAGACATTGCAAAGTGCACTGGGATACCAGTTAGGTTCTTGCAAGCTACTTCTGTGTTTGGCCTGTTCAACCAGTGCAGAGCAAATCCAGTGCAGCCTGAGAGCTGGGAGAAACTGCTTGAAGTGGAACTAGAGGAACTTTTTTTTGAAGCAGCAGCATCAGGGCAAGAAAATTCCCAAGCAAGGGCATAAGGCACCTGGCTGCCTTGGAAAGGGAAACTTTCTGGCATTGCACTGTACACCTTATAAAAGGATAAGATCTTGATAGTAGGTGAGGGAATTGTTGTTACAGGATCATCAAAGCTTTGAGCACAACCAACTACGTTTCTGTTGACAAACTATTTTGTCAATGGAGCAATATAACTCAACTCAGCCATCGGCCATCTTCCACAAGAGAAAGCAGAAGGGCTGCAGTGACTCTGTTCTGAATGCTGTACAGTTGCACAGGCAGCTCTGGCATCCCTTGGAGTGATGCTGGGGCAGTTGAGACTTCTTCATCTCACTTCTTCTGCTTTCTTCCAGTGCTGTTTCTACAGCAGGCAACAGCCCCCTGCAATAAGCGCAGAAAAAAAAAAAAACAGGAGAAGCATGTACTGCCCCCTGCACCACAAACCTTGATCCCTCCAGCCTATACAAGGCCAGGGCTTGGATTTCCATGGTGCTCATGAACTGACAAAGAGCACATAGCTCCACAAAGCAACAAGTTGTTCTCATCCCTTGTGCCCAATGCCTTGTTCTCACCCCTCATGCCCAACGCCCAATGCCCAATGTCTTGTTTACTTTATTCTGCCCATGGCTTCTAGAAGTTTTCCTCCAGGCATGGAACACACACCAACAAGTGCTAGATAGAGCAGAGAGGAGCTGGCTAGTGACACCCTTTAGGGTCATCATTTTATACAGGTTTCTGCTGGTCAGCTGGATTCATGCACTAATTATACTTTCTCTGACTTTTGTTTTTATTGAAGAGAAGAGATGCCTTTTTCAGTGACAGTAAGTAAAATGTTCCAGCTCTGTAGTGATTTGCAAAGGAAACTTGACAGTCATTTGTAAGTCCCACATATGGGGAAGCACCAGAAGAAACAGTAGAGCAGGAAGTCAAGAGACCGAGAGCAGCTGTGAAATCTAGGATGGAGTATAGATAATGCCTGGGAACTGGCAGGAGGTGGCACTGGGAGGAGTACTGAGTGCACACTGGTGCTGGAGCACCAGTGGTGTGACTTCCCTCTCTGTTGCTGAAGCAGGCTCAGGGCTGGTTTGAATTGTAAAAGTAATGGTCACACAGTACCATGGGAGTTATCGAGACAAGATGAGGACTCAGAATCTGTTGTTCCTAATCCTCTGTGTCACCACAAGGAACCCTGGACGGACATGTCTAGATGCTTGAGAGTGTTGAAGAATGGGTGAGTAATTGAAATAAGTCTTGTTTAAAATGAGCTTTGTCTTCCCCTCCTACAGTCTCACTCTGAGTTTTGCCACAGCTCTGTGCACTCTCCACCATCTTTGCCTGTTAGCCCCCGGGGAGAAGTTTCTCTTCAGACAACAGGAGTTGACTGAAGTGCCAGCTCTCACATTTAGGATGATTAGTTTGGCATCTTCCCTGGGAGGGTGGTGCAGGCAAGCCACAGGTCTCCACAGAGGTGGGGACTGCCAGCCACGGAGGCTGCCAAGACACAGCCAAAGACATGGCCCACCTAATCTAGTGTTGGCATCAGTCCAGCTGTGAGTGAGAAGTTGGACTGGAGACTCCACAGAGCCATTCTAACCAGTACTTCTAGGAATCTGAGATGACTACAAATGCTCAAAAATAGCTGTCAGATGTTGTTTGGAGAGTGTAAATTACATTAATAATACAGGATAGCTACTGCACTACCTTTATTCATAAAGATGCTCTGGACTTTTGCTTCTTTGTGCTCTTCTCATTTGTGTAGCCACCCAAATGTTTACAGGAGAAAGCCTGCAGCTTCCTTGGTTACCAGTGGCATTAACAGCTGAATTTGGCAGTTGTGAGCTCTTTCTCTCCAGGGACTTGTGTCTAACAAATGCTGAAAGCAGTTCAAGACCAACTCCATCTGAACAGATCACTTATTTTTCATATACTAGAAAAAAATGGTAACTATAAAGGTCAATAATGTAGGTAAAATCATAAGTGATGCACTCCTGCTTTTTATCATTGATAGGACAAGTTCGTGTGAGTGAAAGATATGCATCATATTTGTAGCACACTCGTAGACGGAACTCTCTCAGTCTTTACAACACAGAGTTGTATTTTGTGCAAGAAAACACCACTTGGATTTGCCATGGATCAATATATATTCACAGAGCAATGTCCTCCCACATCCAGCTCCCTCAAAAATAATTTGTAAAAAAATAATCTTCCCAGCCAAAGATTTTACCCCCAAGTCCAAATTCCGGGTTCAGAATGCCTGAACAACAGCTCAGGGAGCTCTAGTTTTACAAGGACCTGCCTCCTCACCACTGTGTGGTGTTTCTGCCGAGAGACATCCTGTGTGCCCTCATGCACGCAGGGGACCAAAAGTAACACAGGACATGTAGTCCAAGCACCCTGAGAAGAGACTGGGAGCGTGGGGCTGGCAATCTCTGTGGCCTGTGAAACACCTCTCACCATGAGAACTTAATTGTTTTGCTCTGTGGCCAGAAGAGTCATGATTTGGGATTTCTCCTTAGAACAAAACATTTTCTATGGAAAGAATAGCACTGGCATTGGCTAGAACTTGCATGACTGTAGAAAAGAAGTAGAACACTAGCTTCCTGGTGCACCCAGGACATACCTACATGTTGTGCTGTTGGTTAGTACGTTGCAGGAATTGAATGAAATGTGACAGTGGTGAAAAACCTAGACAGTGTTCTGCACCCTTGAATCACTCCTGTGACTACAGAGAAGGACTTAATGCACAAACTTCTTTGCTTTCAACTAGCCACAGAAATGCCTGTGGTTCAGTTTGGCTTCATATGAGTGGCTTTAATCAACCCAAAGCAGAGTGGAATGATCATCATTGCATTTTAAAATAATCTATATGTTTCTTTTGCTTTTTTACTGGTCACTCACTTTTGACATAAGCAATTTTAGCAGAAGACAGTGCTGCTTTCCAAGACTCATCTGCATTATGGAGGGAACAGCTGGAAATGGAGGGAACAGCTGGAAATGGATGATGTTCTCAGCATTGGCATTTTTCAAAAAGTTGAGGTCTAAATATATTCTGCTTTTTGTTTCTAAGCAACTGGAGACAACTGAAGCATTAAGTATGTTTGCAGTCACCTGGGATGTTTCCATTTTTCTTTGTTATAAGGGCATTTTAGAAATGGGAAGAGCCCAATTTGCTTTCAAACATGCTGTGCAGCAGTACTAACAGAAATTGGCTGATGATCATGCTTGGGACCTCCACCACCACCATCTCAGCTGCCCAGAGCTTCTCACTCACATCTGTTTTCTAATAGGCCGGCTAGTTGTCTGGAGGTATGCATCTCTCTCTGCTTACTATGGAGGAGCCTAAGAGAAGACTTTAGAGCAGCAGTCTAATTCCTGGAAGCCTGAAGTAAGCTTGAGTAGATCCAGACTTCCAGGAATGGCCTAGAATGCTGTGACCTGGTCTAACATGTGAGCTAGTGCTCTGTTGGCAGGCTAGTCCCAGTGGCAGGCAAACACATCCCCAGGTAAAGGGAGAACCTGTTTAAGAAGATTCACACAAGATGTCCTGCCTGTTGTAATCTCACAATCACACACTTGCACACACACCCGTAAACCCCCCCACAACTGGTTTTTGTAGCCTCTACAGTCTGTGTTTCTAAAAATAAATGGGATGGATTTTGCATCCTGGTAAGGTCCAGGGAGACCAGGGCACTCTGTTTTGTGTAGATTGGAGCTGACAACCTGCTGTTATCAGCCCTGCTGAGAAGGACTTGGGGGTACTGGTGGGTGAAAAGCTGGACATGATCCAGCAATGTGCACTCACAGCCCAGAAGGCCAACTGTATTCTGGGCTGCATCAAAAGAAGCGTGGACAGCATGTTGAGGGAGGTCTACTCCGCTTTGGTGAGATCCCCCCTGGAGTACTATGTCTCACTTGGGAGTCCTCAGCACAGGAAAGGCATGGACCTATTGGAGCAAGTCCAGAGGAGGGCCGCAAAAAATGGTCAGGGGGCTGGAGCACCTTTCCTATGAAGAAAGGCTGAGAGAGTTGGGGCTTTTTAGCCTGGAGAAGAGAAGGCTCCAGGGAGATCTTATTGCGGCCTTCCAGTGCTTAAAGTGGGCCTACAGAAAAGATGGGGACAGACTTTTTGGCAGGGCCTGTTGTGATAGGACAAAGGTTAATGGCTTTAAACTAAAAGAGGGTAGATTTAAACTAGATATAAGAAGAAATTTTTTATAGTGAAGGTGGTGAAACACTGGAACAGGTATCCCAGAGAGGTGGTAGATGCCCCATCCCTGGAAACATTCAAGGTGAGGTTGGACGGGGCTCTGAGCAACCTGATGCAGCTAAAAATGTCCCTGCTTACTGCAGGGGGTTGGACTAGATGATCTTTAAAGGTCCCTTTCAACCCAAACTATTCTATGATTCTATGACTCTATGATTCTATGGTCTCCACACTCATGGAGAATTACAAGCAAGTAGCTCAGGGAGGCTGCAGCAAACCAAACGTCAATGGCATGGAGGAGAAAAGGTGGGAAAACTTAACACGTCTGCCTTGGAGTCTCCCTCTGCGCAAGTGCTCTGGGCCTGATAGCCATCAGCATGGCTATTTCCCATGTAGAGGAATGCCAGTTTTGTTCTTCCAAGTCGGAGCAGCAGCACACCAGGAGGCAGAGCTAAGCAGCAGAAAAATGCCCTGGAAGGGAACTTGCAAAAAGTAGGCTTAATCTCAGCTCCAGGACAAAACTTGTGTCAGCTTCTTCATTTGTAAAGTGGGCATCTGTGCTCAGAAAGTCAGGTGCTGGAAATGTATAGTAGATGCTCTGTGAAAATAGACCATTTAAAAATGGACAGCTCTTCTTGGGGATAAGTCCAGCGCGTATATATATATACACCTACCTATAAACATACATATATATATTTTTGTGTTGTCCTAGGTTACAGTGTAAAATGTGCCCCAAAAAAGTATTCTATTACCATCTTCAGGAGCTGTTGAGACCAGGTGGGGCCGTGCTCCCTGCCTCCCCCCTCTGGACTATCTCCTGTTAATGGGCACAACAATGCCTTATCGCCTGACCCATCGATAACTCGCTCCTGGACTATCTCCTGTTAATGGCCCATCAAGGAACTGCCTCACGACTCGCCATCCCATTGTGAGATGCTCCGCCCGGGGGGAAGGAGCCAAGCAGTCCATGCTAAATAAAAACTGAGATATCGAACACCCTAGCAGCCTTCTTCCACTGGATTCCCAGAGGAATTTTTTCCCCCACTGGAGTTCCAGAGGACAAGAGCTACCTATCTACCACGGGACCTTCAGAGGAAGACCAGACCCCTTTTACAAGATCACTGCTTCAACAGAACTACATCCATCACTTCAGGAGGACTGCAGCCAGCATCTTATCGGACTGCTACTGCCACCCTAACAGGGTGTCAGGTTGTATTTCTGACTCTGTCAGTGTAAACCAGTGGGTTGTTTTTTTCCTGCCTTGTGTTATATATATATATATATACATATTAGTAAAGAACTGTTATTCCTATTCCCTACATCTTTGCCTGAAGGCCCCTTAATTTCAAAATTATAGTAATTTGGAGGGAAGGGGGTTGCACTTTTCCATTTCAAGGGAGGCTCCTGCCTTCCTCAGCAGACACCTGTCTTTCAAACCAAGACATGTGTAAATATGTATGTGTCCTTATTTGTGTATATGTATGTATGTATATATACAGGCATGGACACACACTCATGCAGAAATAAACTGATTCTCTGAGGACTAGAATCTCAGCTTGTGCTATTCTTCTCCTTTTCCTTCTCCTTTAATGAAATGGAGTGAAAAGGCTTGGAACTGTGAAATGAATGCTCATTTCTGGCTCACGACCAGGAGGCAGAGCAGAAGGAATCTCTATCCATGTAAGGGTTTAAATATCCCAGCTCTCAGGGACAAGGCTCAGACAGTTTTGAATACTCCAAAAAGCAGTTCCCAGGCTGTCATTCCAGTTGGTTTCTCCAGCTGACACCTTGCTGTATTAAAGCTCACCAGATTAGGGAGAAAAGAAATGGTGAGATGTACTTCAGCCTTCACAACCTCTGAAACACATGCCCTTCTGCCCAGCATAAGAGAAGGTTTTGGTAGGCTGTTAAAAGAAAATGTAAGCTATTAGTGGCCAAAGGAAGGTCGGAGTCCCTGATATGTACTGATTTGCTCTTCCTGTGTTTAAAAGTGTTTATATATGGGGACATCTGCAAAATACCTAGGTGAGGCATCTTCCTTTACCTCAACCTCTGAAAAGTTCTCTGCACAACTGGACCCAGATCTGCCACGACTGTTTCATCACATAACTCCACTAGTGCTGACGGGAGCTGAGTGCTTAAAATCTGGGCTTAGGTCCTTAAGAAGCCTTTGAGTAATTTACCCAGCTTTTAATCAAGACCAGAACCCTCTGAAAGACGTAGAAACAATGAAAGCAAACATGCAAAACTTCATCCAGTCACTAAAATCAAAGTAAGTAACAGTGTTTGAAGGAAGAGAGCAATGGCAGATGAATATACCCAGCTGTAAACAGCACCATTGCACATGAAAGTGTATCTGGCAAAATAAACAAGCAAACAAAACCACACAGTGAATAAAGCAATCCCCCAGTCCTGGAATTCACAGATCACTGTGTTTTGGTTAGAGACATTTTGATGGGAACAGAGAAGCCAGTACAGGGGTTAAACAATCAAATGGTTGGACTCGATGATCTGTGCTTGGACTTGATGACTTTAAAGGACTTTTCCAGCCTAAACGATTCTATGATTCTGTGATCACAAGCTCCTACTCTGGAGCCCAAGTTAGGAGTATGGCACTGGGCAGCATGCCAGGACCCCATCTCACAGTAACACTGACCAAAATCCTAGTTATAGGTAACTGGAAAGGTTTAGACCAGGCAATAATCCCTAAGAATATGCCTTTCTCTCACAGCAGAAAAACCTTGTGAAAACTCTGTGGTTCTGACAAAAAACATACAGTGAAAATGTTTGTCACTTAATTTTGGAATATTTTGTCTCATCTGTTATTATTTCCTGATTTTGTTTTTTATATTCTGACATTTTGGGAAAAAATAGGGGTTCAATATTATTATAAGAAAATGCCCTGGCTGAAAATCTGCGTTTCTGAGACTCTCCATTTTACAGGGAAATGTCTTTTTCACAATGCATACTGGAACAGGGACCAGAGTGACTGTGGGATTGCCATCCTTGCAGGTATTCAAACCTCAGCCGAGCATGGCCCTGAGCAAACCACGTAGTTGGACCTGCTCAGAGCAGGGAGTTGGACTTGAGCTTTTCAGAGCCAGCCTACATTATTCTGTATTCTGTGATGCAAGGAATGGGAAGAGGCTTGCTACAGCACAGGGGAATGAAAGCCTAAGAAAGATTTTTTTTCTCCATTTCACTCTCTTCTCCACAGAAAAACATGAAGTGTAAAACATTAAATTTCAAAAAACTAAAAATATTGCATGGCACTGTCTCATATGGCAAAAGGGTGATGTGGTCATTTGGTCTTTCTTTTAATACAAACTTTTTTTCTTTTCAATTGAATATCAAAGAGCTCTAGGTTGAAGCAAGACCTGAAGGATTTGTCCTCCCTGGGCCTGGCCTACTGTTGCAGCTGTGTGACGATGCAATCTGGGCTGAAACTTCACAGCACTTGGTGGAAGGTGCACAGCAGGGACGGACAGCAGCATCGGCTTCCCTGCCTCTGTTCTTCCCAGTTGCTTTCTCCACAGATCCAAACAGGATTCTTCAGCTTTGCAGCCGAATCACCACGTGTTCCCATTCTTTCATATTAGAGGCAACATCCTTTTAAGTGAGTATTTATAGTGTACCCCACATGGCACCAGCTAGGAGGCATTACTCTGGATCTAAGTGCTTTTGCCCAGTCCAAAGAGCTGTTTGTGACTTTAGATGCCCCTAATGCCATTCATTAACTTCAGATTTAGCAACCCTCAAATAGTTTCTACTTCTTCTTTACTCGTGTTTTACTGGAAAAGCAGTTGCTTCTCAGATTCCACTAACTCTCATAGAAGTAGCTAACATGATATACATAAACACATGTATAATATGAATGTATTATTACATTATTGCAATTGTGCATTTGTGCAATTTATTATGTATAATACATGCACATGTGGATACCAGATAATGCAGTGTATCCAACATGAATGCACAAAACAGCTGGCTTCCAACCAGCAAAACCTGTGATGAACAGCAGCTACTCAGTGAGCTGACAACAGCTGTATATTACTGCCTCAGCCAAGCAAAATGCACCTGAATCCATTCCTCCTGCCCACGGGTGTGGCTGGGTCCATGGTTGGTGTAAAACCCACTCAGTTTCACCAATATGAATAGTAGTGTACCAAGCAAAGCTAGCTAGGAATCCACCCAACGTGTTTGCACCAGATGTGAGCCCAGGACTGGAGATGGGAGCTAAGCACCCTGCAAGCAACACCTGTTGTCACACCGTTGAGATCGATTGTCTGTTTCCCTGAGTGCTTCAGTATATTGACCTTGACATCCCCTGCATGAAGGGTGCATGAAATATCATGATACAGTGCCACAATTTGGTCCTTTGCAGACTCCCTTTCTGAGGGCACAAATCTCGACAGGCTCTAGTCTAGAATTAGTCCTCTCTCTCTCTCAATAATGCCAGGTACCATGTATTGTATATTGCAAATACTGCTTACTAGTTTCTGCTACATCCAAAGAAAATTAAACAGCACACAAACCTTTGCAGTTTGAGTGTCACAAATAATGTTACACAGCTACTTTCAGGTTTGCAGCATTTGTGATCCAGACTGCTTGGCAGGAATTCACATTAACAATCTATTATAGTTTAATATTATGCAATTAAAAAAATAAAATTTCCTCCATGAGAGAGACATTAGCACTGTAGAAAAAAAGCACTTCATGACATTGCAATCAACCGCTGTTGGGGAGGTGGGAGGTGTCGAATAAAATTTTCACAGGCAACATTAACTCTATTACCTGCTAAATCCTGAGTACTTAGTTTTTGCAGTGGCAATCATTTTCCTTTGATGTTGTTTCTTGTTACGTATTTTATTGAGCTGGAGTTTATCCCGGGCCAAAATCCCTACAGATCCCATCTCCTGTGATTATTTCCCCTATGACAGATTGGAAATGGCTGGAAAGCATGCCTGTTTGCACTACAATTTAGAACTTCCATTTTAATTGTACCAGTGTGAAAACCTGATGGGCAGATTTATAAGTCAGATGTGGATACAGGCACCTGGCTCCATCTAGAGAATTACAAACGCTGAGGAGCCAAATGCTGGACCTCAAATCCTGCAAGGGCACCAGTGAAGTTCTTGGAACACCCACTAACTCAACAGCCACTGTCTCACCTGCACAGAAGTCCCTACTGCACCTCTCGCTTGTTAAGGCCAAGCAACATCTTTCTCCTGCAGATCTCTGTACTAATCTGCTTAGCTTAATTAAACAAATTTCCCGATTCAATTAGCAGTGATAGTTAAGGCTTCTGCAGATGTTAAAGCGAATGTCCTGCTTATTTTAATGAGAGCCTGACACCAGATGCTTCTGTAAGAATGGTTGTATCTGTTCCCTTGGTTTGCTGATTTGCCTGACCCTGGTAGGCTTGTACTCAATTAAAATGTAGCAGAACCATCATGAGAAGGCACCCCAGGAAATAGCTGCCATCACAGGGCATCTCATTGAAAGGTCACCCGATTTCTGTGCCCTTATCCTCCTACCCCTTTTTAAAAGTATCACTGACTTTCTACAGGGAAAAGGGCATCTCGGTGAGATTAAGGAAAAAAGCTACACTCGACTTCCCGAGCAATCATGAAGCCTTTTTTTTTTTTTTCCTTTCCGTTCACTTGGACCCTGCTTCAAAACTACTTCTGCCTCTTAACGTGGATTTCAGTGCTTCCATTTCTGCTTTCTTTTTGATATCTGCCCAAACACAGCACACACACACACCAGCCCACGTGCATAATCACAGGACCTTCTCAGGAGAACTTTGTTCCCCAAGAAAAGTGACAATCCCAGTTCCACATTCAGCCAGTCCAATGTGGGGAGACTGTTACATTCCTCCCTTTTGCATGGTGCAAGTGGTTTAGGTTTGACAATTGCAGAGTCTTTTTGCTGCTGTGATCATAGTGTTCTTGGTTGCAAAACCTAGTTTGCATTTGCAAAAGCTGCATGAACTGGACCCTTCTTAACAGCTGATTTTATTCCTAAATCCCATTACAGCTTAGAGATGCACCAGTTGGTCCTAGCCACCCTGACCAAGCCTTATTGTAGCTTGGTCTTCCATGTCTTATTTGTATGAGTTGCCTATGTTGGGTAATTGTGATACTTGAGAAAACAAAGCACTACCTTTGGGAACATTCCTTTTTCTGAGGCTGTTGGGTGCAGTTACATCACAGCCATGGTCTTAGCTATTTCTTGAACAAGCCCTGCTCTGAAAGCACGAAGTGGTGGCTGTTTATTAACATTAGCTATAAATGGTGTTTTACAGAGCATCTGTCCCACATTGCAATGTGTGTAGACACGAAGTTAAATCTGATCCCTGCTGTTTACAGGCTGCGCAACTGAATCATCACTGTAGGTTATTCTAAGGGTCACCATCACAGTTGCTGTTTTAGAAAAAAGAAAGTAAGTCTAGAGGAATTATGCTTAAGGCCCCTATTCTCAGCAGGATTCATCTTGGTTTTTTCCTTTAATGCTTTTTTTCTTCTCTAGCTGAGGAAGTGACAGATGTTACTAAGTTTCCTTTGTGTGAGATTTCAGGGGATAATTGCAGCGATTTGAGTGTCTTTTTTTTCTAGTTGCTAATGCAAACATTGTTTCAGGTTTGGTTAATTAACTGGAGTTCTTCTAAGATGAGCGTGTACCTTAAAAGCGCTAAAACCGTCTTTCTGAATAAATGACAGCTAAAAATACTGGAAATGCCCAACACATCCTTAGGAATACACAGTATTCGCCTCTGAGCAATTATGAACTTTACCTTCCAAAATGCATCAGGAAATGCTTTCTGCTCAGCTGCAGAAAGAGGACTCATCCTCCTTTCATTCTCCCATTGATTCTAGCCAGAGCTGTGCAACTAAATGATTTTCCATTTCCCTGTCAGTTAAGAAAAAGAAATAATTTCCATTACTATTTTTGTTTTTAACTGAGGTCCCTAAAAGTTAAAAATACCTTTCAAGTTGCCCAAATAAGTTTAGCTGGAACAGGACTGAAAACCAGATGTTGACAAGAATATAAATTTGCATTAAAGTCCAACACAGTGTATTAAAAAAAGGCAAAATCAACACTTGCTGAGCTGCTGTGAGCAATCTGGTGAAATGGCATAGAGTCCGTAGGACATTTGCAGCTGAATCTGATTTGTTGCTTTCACATGCTCATGAACAAATTGCACTTTCTCCACTGTACAGGTTGTGGACCACTGCTCTGGCCACAGACCCCATGTTGTGCTGAGCAGAATGCATGTTCTCACAGTGTCTTGTCCTGAAGAGATTTATTATTTGCATTGAGCAAAGATCTTGTAGTTAATGATCCAATTAGGGAAGACGACTGCTGTTGGTCTAGCTTTGCCCTCAGCAAAAGCTTGCTAGCTGCAACACATTTTGAAAATCCTTTTCAGTGCTAATGCTTACGAGCTTGATATTTCACTACTTTGAGGAATGCTTATTCCTACTCAAACTTCAGTTCTGCTTACATTGGCCTGGAGTGTTGCTTTGTTCCTCAGACATATCCTGGACAAATCTCATAGGATTTTCATGGATTTTGCTACACGCAGACAGACACAAGCTGAATAGACATAGGTTGCTATTCAAATCATCAGCAATCAGGCCCTTACAGTACAGTAGGGCTGGCAGGGTCTAGTCTTTACGTCCCAAAAGGGTTTTATAACATGAAGTTAATTGTATCTGATGTTTCAACTCCTCTGTTCTGTAGAGCTCATAATGAGAGTCTGGCAAAGAATTTTTCCTCAATAATTTGTTGCATGAATTCAACCTATTTCCCAGCTGACAAAAGGCATGAATAGACTGCGATTTCTTCAATATATTCAGTGCTGCCTGAGTGAATGGAAATATGTTTTTCTGCAGCTTGCCCTTCTTGGTTGGGTGGTCAGTTACAAAAACGACACTGCCAGTTCCTGGCTACTTCAGCAACTTTTATCTTTGTTTGGTAGGGAGGGTCAGACAGTCCTAGCTGGCCACACTTACCCCAGAACAGTTTTAGCCTCTGTCAATATGTCCCCTCCTCGCTTGCTTCTGTCGTACAAATCAACCTGCAGGTAGAAATGGTTGTCAGTTAGCTCCATATAACTGAACTTGGGACATGAGTGTTCCTGTTCCTGAGGCAGCCAGATGTCTCCCACCAACACTGGGGAGTCATAGAGCATTTTAGATTTTGGACAGGGATGTGCAGAGGCAGGGTGTTTGGCTCCATCTCCACACATGCACTGGAAAATGCAGCAAGGCTGGCAGCTGCTGCATAGCCATCAAGACATTGCATAAGAATAAAAGCATCGTCCGGATGCTCCTTGAACTCTGATAGGCTTGGTGCTGTGACCACTTCTGTGGGGAGCCTGTTCCAGTGACAGACCACCTTCTCAGTGAAGAACCTTTTCCTAATGTCCAGTCTGAACTTCTCCTGATGCAGTGTCATGGCATTTCCTAGTGTCCTATTGCTGATCACCAGGGAGAGGAGATCATCATCTCCCCTCCCGTGCTGCCCCCTTTGAGGAATTTGTAGACTGCGATGAGGTCACCCCTCAGCCTTCTCTTCTGTAAGCTGAACAAACCAGGTGACCTCAGCTGCTCTTCATAAGTCTTGACCTTGAGACCTTTCACCATCTTGGTTGCCCTTCTCTGGACACACTCTAATATCTTCATGTCCTCCTTATATTCAGGCGCCCAAAACTGCACACAGTACTTGAGGTGGGGCCGCACCAGTGCAGCGTAGAGTGGGACAATCACCTCCTCGACCAGCCAGCTACGCTGTGCTTGATGCACCGCGCAGGACACAGCTGGCCTTTTCGTCTGCCAGGGCACACTGTTGACTCAAATTCAGCTTGCCATCAACCCAAACCCCCAGATCTCTTTCTGCAAGGCTGCTCTCCAGCCTCTCATCCCTCAGTTTGTATGTATAACCAGGATTACCCCATCCCAGGTGCATAATCTGTCACTTGCTCTTGTTAAATTTCATACAATTGGTGATTGCCCAGCTCTCTAGTCTATCCAGATCTCTCTGTAAGGCCTCTCTCTACCTTTGAGGGAGCCCTCAACTCCTAATTTATTATCAGTGGCAAACTTACTTAATGTACATTTGACTCCTGCATCCAGATCATTTATAAAAACATCAAAGAGTGCTGGCCCTAAAATTGAGCCCTGCAGAACACCGCTGGTGACTGGCCACCAGTCTGATGTAACCCCATTTACTATGAGCCTCTGAGCCCGACCTGTCAGCCAATTGCTCACCCAACGTATTAGGGACATGTCTAGCTTTCTGCTGGACATTTTGTGTGGAAGGATACTGTGAGAGACAATATAAAAAACTTTGCTAAAATTAAAAATATCCCACACCTACTGGCTTCCCTTGGTCCACAAGACAGGTGACCTTGTCATAAAAGGAAATTAAATTAGTTAAAGAGGACTTTGCCCTTGCGAACCCGCATTTGCTATGACCAATAGCTGTTGTGTCTCTCAAGTGTTTTTTATTAACACCCAGAATAACCTTCTCTGTAATTTTACTAGGCACTGAAGTGAGACTGACAGGCCTGTAATTACCAGGGTCTTCCTTCTTACCCTTCTTGAAAATTGGGATACCATTTGCCAGCTTCCAGTTGACTGTTACCTCTCCAGACTCCCAAGACTCTTGAAAAATAATGGAGCCAGGTCTTGCGATAACATCAACCAGCTCTTTCAGTACCCTGAGATGAATCCCATTGGGCCCCATAGATTTATGTGCATCCAGCTGGAGCAGCAAGTCTCAAACAAGTTCAGAGTCCTCTGGGAGTTTATTGTTCCCCCAGTCATGGTCTTCCAACACGGGCCTCTGGGGGCGCATCGTCAATATTAAAGACAGAGGAGAAGGCAGCATTAAACGTCTGCTTTGTCTCCATCCCTATTTGTGAGGTGACCGACCTCATCAAGTAATGGACCAGTGTTACCTCTCATTCTCCTTTTGCTGCTAGCATATTTCAAAAAGCCCTTTTTGTTATCCCTCACGGTACTGGCCAGCTTGAACTTTGAGCTTTGGCTGCATGGATTTTCTCTTTACAGTGGCAAACAGCATCTCTTTAGTCCTTCTGTGTCATTTGTCCTTGCTTCTGATATCCGTACATTTTTCTTTTCCACTGAAGTTCTAGAAGAAGATCCCTGCTCATCCAAGCCAGCCTTCTGCCCTGCTTGCTTGACTTCTGCCACTATGGAATTGCTTGCTTCTGTGTTCTTAAGAGATGTCTCTTAAAAACTGACCAGCATTCGTGGACCTCAATACCTTTAAAAGCAGATTCCTAGGGACCTTACTAACTATTCCTTCAGCAGCCTGAATCTGTTCTCCCCACATCCAGAGTTACTTCAGGGTATTTCAGTGGACACCAGTTTCACTGCAAGCATGAAAAATTCCTAATACTGATAATAACACAATGAGACACAGCATTACCTTTCTTCTTACTGGTCCTGTGTTTTTTATTCAGAGAGACTATGGTCTTCAGATATTACTGCAATAAAAACCACAGCAATGCCTCGGCCTGATAGTTGAGTTTTCTGTGTGTAGCATGGAGCTTTCTCAACTATTTCAAAAGAATAAGAAGACAAGCATACCTGATACTTTCACAGCTTATATTCTTCTAGACACAGGTGGTTTCCTGAAGTTGTGGTTCATTTTTTCCATAGCCCTAACAGATGTCTCTTCTAAGTACTGTCTTGTACCCACAGTGTCCCTTGGAAAGGAGTTCTGCGAGTTTACACCTGAGCTATGACAAGTTGCGTACTTTCATTTATTCTGGACTTGATCTCAAGCAGTATCATTTTGTGACACTTAGTTCTTACATAGTCAGTCAGCATTCACTTTCTTCAGATCACTTGGGATTTGGCAGAGCTCTACCACATGCCCTCCCAAAGCATTGCTTCTCCAAACAAGAAGAGTCCCAGCCTACATGATTTATCATTCCTCATAGGGAAGCTATTCCAGAATCTCTGATCATTCCTCATCCTTTGTTTAATCTTCTCCCATTCTGGTCCTTTTAGAGATATGGGACCAGAACTGCACACTGTATGAAGACTGATGGCAGTCCATAGATTGTTTTGAGAAGTACAGAGATATCCTCTATTTTGCACTTATTTTGTTCCTTATAGTTACAAATGCATTAAGCTGGTGTTCTCATGCCTTGTTTTCAGCATGCTCACCAGGTATCTCCCTGCCAAGTGGTAACACCCAGCACCCAAACCATCACTTTATACACAAAGATATGATTGTTCCTTCATTGCTGTGTCACTTCACATCTGCTTTCACCTGTGCTTGCAGTTTTCCTTGCTCCAGTAATAAATGATGTATTTTTGAAAACAGTTTCAAAACAGTGTTCCTTTGCATGATTTTTTTATTAAGATTTTTGAAGCCTTCAGGTCTTCACCGTGGTTTTTTTGTTTGTTTGTTTGTTTTTTTAAACTGACCACTAATCCTTAACTGACTGGTTTGAAACATATGGTGAAAGAAGATTGACAGAAATATTTTCTAACCCCCATCAAACCTGACGAAGGGGGCCAGGAGAAATTAGCTGTTTAATAGAGTTGGTCTTGGTGGTAGAGAAAAAGCTGCTAATGAAAGCAATTGCTTAATAAAGGTAGCTTTTTGTAGAACAGCCTGCCACTGTGTCTTATTTGAACAATTACGTGGTGTTGCACTAAGCAAGCACTGCTGTCTAAACAGGTCAGTGCCATGGCCTGTCATGTTCTGATACCTTCCAAACCATTGCATAGAAGCATTATAATTAACCTTGGTGATCCACCATTATCCAAACAAAAAATCTTTTTTCTTTCTTTTTTTTCCTAGAGGCTTCCTATTTCTATTTTACCCCATGGCCATGTGGTTAAGGGAGAAGAAATTATGCTCAGCTCCTTTTGACAGGAAGAGAGACCACGTTCTCTCAGGGCAAATGGGGCACTAAGGCTTCTCATAAGCCAGTGGAATGTGGAATTTCCACCTACCACAGGTGGTTTCAAAAGCAAGCATAGGAAAAGAATCAAGATTATTTTTCATCTACTGCCCCCAGAAGTGGTAATTCAGTTTGTCACTGTGACTTGGGGAGAACAAAAAAACGTTATGTCTTTCCATATGACTGAGCTTTACAAAATGTGTCCATCGAAGGTGTGAGAGTGCCTGAAAGCATGTGGTGCTGTTTGCTGTGCAGTATTAATGGATGGCTATTCTATTTCTTCTCTCTGCCGTGAGTTCATTCCCCCTAGTGCATGGATTTCTTAGGAACATTCATCTTACAGCTCACCCAACTCTCTACTATGCAGAGCTGAATATCTGATTTCTAAAAACCAAAAAAAATCCCCAATGGTACTTTAAAACTACTAAGATGGGTGAGTCATCTCTTTTAATTTAGGCTATGTACTATCTGAACCAATAACTTCTATATCTCAGAGAGAAAACAGAGCTGTCTGCACTCTCTTCCTTCTCTTCTGTGTTTCAAACTGCATGAAGAAACTCATTCCACGACTCCCATACTGCTCTGCTCTGCTCACTTCAGACCTGACCATGCTGCAATAATTTCTCATCTCAACAATTTTATGCTCCCTTTTTCCCCGTAAAAGATTATGTTAGCCCGGTTTCTTCACAAAAAAAAAAAATCTTCCTTGGAGATCTATGAAGTGCTAATTAGCAGCCATGTCTGGGTGTTTGCAATAGACATGATTCTCCTGTTTGCAAAGCCTTATCACTGCAAAGAGAATAGAATGGAATGGAATGGAATGGAATGGAATAGAATAGAATAGAATAGAATAGAATAGAATAGAATAGAATAGAATAGAATAGAATAGAATAGAATAGAATAGAATAGAATAGAATAGAACAGAAATTTCAGCTGGAAGGGACCTACAATGATCATCTAGTCCAACTGCCTGACCAATTCAGGCCTGACCAAAAGTCAGAGCATGGTGTTAAGGTCATTGTCCAAATGCCTCTTAAACACTGACAGGCATGAGGCATTGACCACTTCTCTAGGAAGACCATTCCGGTGTTTGACCACCCCCCTCAGTAAAGAAATGCTTCATAATGTCCAGCCAGAACCTCCCCTAGTGCAGCTTTGAACAATTCCTACATGTTCTATCACTGAACACCAAGGAGAAGAGCTCAGCACCTCCCTCTCCACGTCCTGTCCTGAGGAAGCTGCAGAGAGTAATGAGGTTGCCCCTCATCCTCCACTTCTCTGAAACAGACAAACCCAGAGTCCTTAGCCACTCCTCATAGGACATGCCTTCCAGCCCAGATGAGAACGCCACACTGCAATAGAAAACTAGAAGTTTGCCCTGCTGGATTCCCTGTCCACTCTCTGTCTAGAAGACTGAAAACAAGTGTTTCATAGAATCACAGAATGGTTTGGGCTGGAAAGGACCTTAAAGACCGTCTAGTTCCAACACCCTGCCATGGGCAGGGACATCTTCCACTAGAGCAGGTTGCTCCAAGCCCCATCCACCCTGGCCTTGAACACTGCCAGGGAGGTGGCAGCCTCAGCATCTCTGGGCAACCTGTGCCAGTGCCTCACCACCCTCACGGTAAAGAATTTCTTTCCGATATCTAATCTAAATGTACCCTCTTTACCATTACCCCTCATCCTATCACTACACTCCCTGATCAAGAGTCCTTCCCCACCTTTCCTGTAGGCCCCCTTTAAGTGCTAGAAAGTTGCTATAAGATCTCCCCAGAGCCTTCTCTTCTTCAGGCTGAACAACCTCAACCTGTCCTCACAGGGGAGGTGCTCCAGCGCCCTGATCATCGTCATGACCCTCCTCTGGACCCACTTGAGCAGGTCCAAGTCTTTCTTATGCTGGTGCCCCCAGAACCGGACACAGCACTGCAGGTGGGGTCTCACCAGAGCAGAGGGGGAGAATCCCTTCCCTCGACATGCTGGCCACTCTTCTTTCGATGCAGCCCAGGATGCGATTGGCTTTTCCGGGCTGTGAGAGGACATTGCTGGCTCATATTCAGTTTTTCATCCACCATCACCCCCAAATCCTTCTCTGTAGGGCTGCTTTCAACCCACTGATCGCCCAGCCTGTATCTGTGCTTGGGATTGCCCCGACCCAGGTGCAGGACCTTGCACTTGGCCTTGTTGAACTTCATGAGATTTGCACAGGCCCACCTCTCCAGCCTGTCAGGGTCCCTCTGGACGGCCTCACTTCCCTCTGGTGTGTCAACCACACCTCACAGCTTGGTGTCATCGGCAAACTTGCTGAGGGTGCACTCAATCCCACTGTCCACGTTGCCAACAAAGATGTTGAACAGCACTGGTCCCAATACCGACCCTTGAGGAACGCTCCTTGTCACTGGTCTCCACTTGGACATCAAGCCGTTGACGGTGACTCTCTGACTGTAACCACGCAATCCACCGAGTGGTCCATCCATCAAATCCATGTCTGTCCAGTTTAGATACAAGGATGTCATGCAGGACAGTGTCAAATGCTTTGCACAATTAAAGTGGAAAAATTAGTTCAATGAGCCAGCACATTTCACTGCCGTCCCGCAGCCTTTTGTTGGTGCAGTTTCATTAATCTGCAGGACAGGTACTGGAATTGTTCTAGCTAAGGAGAGGGAAACCTGCACTTAACACCATATCTTGGGTTAGCTTTGCTGTTGCAAAGACCTATAGTGTGTGTTCCTGTATAATAACACCAGGCAACACTACAAGCCAGCATTATGCCCTTGTGCTGATAAAGGCCAAGTACACACTGGGGTACATCAGCCAAACAATCAAGGAAACTGATTGTTCTTCTCTATTTGATATTGTTGAGGCAGCACCTGGAGTATCGTGTGCAGTTTTGGGTTCTCCAGGATAAGAGTCATCTAGCAAGGGACCACTAAGTCAATCAAGGGGCTCGACACACTGTGAGTTTCTTTTGCCTAGAGAAGAGAAGTCTTACGCTATCATCAGTTGTCTGAAGGGGGATATCTCAGGGATGCACAGCGGAAAGACAGGGACAAGGGAAGTTACAATTGGAAATGAGAAAAAATTCTTCCCCATAAAAGCAGTGCAGTCCTGAGACGCCCTTTCAAAAAGAGAAGGTCTGTAGAGAAGCCCCTGTGTCTATGTGCCATTTCCGAGAAGTTTAGCTGGCTGCTCAAAAGAGAGGTTTGTTCCCATCGCAGAGCTTTTGTGTGCAATTACTCTCCATGCTAAAGAAGGCTGCAAACACTGTTTCATTGAAATAAAGACCCATCAGCATCTTTCCTCTTGATGGAAAAGAGCTGCCCGCTGCACAAATTGCAGGCCCTCCTCCTCAGCATTGATCCTGTAAACAGCTCTATAGGTATAGGGTTACAGCAGTCCTGACTAGCAGGAGCAGTGGAGAAGGAGGAGGAAAACACTGGTTTTCTATTTATGGATACCTTACCTAGGTCCTTTGGCCCCCAGAATATAATGGATGCCCTCCAAAAAACCCTTAACATTTTGTTTTGTCATGAGAGCTACAACCCTTCCAAGCATGTTATACTTCAGCAATATTCTACTACAAAAGTATCTAAAATGACCTCAGTCTCTTTGAGGCAAGGCCCATCTCTCTGCTCTATCTATATAGCACCAAGCATGAAGCAGATTTTACCCCCAACTATGCATCTTTGGCACAATTGTAATAATATTCAAGGAGAATATATTCAGGGGTAGAAGTAACATCCGTGTTGGGATCCAGGGACTTTTCTCCAGGCTTTCTAAATCAGCAGGGATTGCTTAAAGCCCATAAGCTACATACATGTACATACCTGATGAATGCAAAAATGACTGGTTTATGTGGGCTTGCAATCTAAAGTTCATCTCTACCTCCCTGCTCTTGGCTGTGCAGAAGGAGAACAGCTTTCCTGTGAAAGACTTCATTAAGATTGAAGAATTATTGCTGTATGCAGAGATATTTTCTGTAGCGGAGCTTTCCTATGACTGATGCTTTGTATTAAAACTGATTAGTATTCACAGCAGAACAGATGTGGAGGTTCAGAGCAAAACTCTGATGTGAACAATAAAATGGAACCCCCCCCATAATTCTGAAATGCTGCTGGTTGATCCCCCCACCGGCGTTAGTCCTACACTTATTATTTCAATCCCAAACACTGCCTAGGAGGAGCGCAAACAAACAATCTTTGAGCTAAATCACCTCTGCCAGGCAGCACAGCCGAAAGCAGTGAGCACAGTCCTGCCTTCGCTGCGGTACCGACCAGGATGCTGCAGGCTGGGGGGTAAGCTGGGTGGAGGGTAGGAGCAGGAGAGACTGAGGGATAGTGAAGGTATGGTATGCCTCATGCTGCTGGGTTATGGAGGAGCAGTGGCATTTTCTTCTGCAAGCCCAGGGCTTTGGCTTTTTGCGGGTGCTCCACATCCCTTCCTTTTACCTGAGGGTGGCCAAAAAGCCAGGCTGAGGTGAGATCTCACTTGAACGGGCAAACTTTTTCTGCTCCGGAGAGAAGGACCGTGGAACTGCCTACCCCAGCAGCGTAAGGCCCCTGGGGCACCATGCTATGGGGGTGGGAGAGGGGTGGCAAGCATGGGGCAAGCTGTGTCTGAGGATGCCTTGTGCTTGCTCAGACCCAGTAGCACAGGCCTAGACATGACACTGTGCTGCAGAAGGACTCTGCCCACTGTGCTGCAGAAGCGCGCTGCCATCAGCAGTGCTGAACCACAGGGTGGCGAGCAGGAGAAGGAATAGGGTTGAAAGGCAGTGCTGATTTTTAAAGAGCCTTTCAAGGAAGAGATTAAATTTAGGTCCAGTATGAGCTTATTTCCCAAGATCACTCCACTTCCTGAGGCTCACCATATTAAATGCAACTGTTTCCCTTGGGGCTTGACAAATTAATTTCTGCCAAAGATGAAGTGGAAGAAGAACATTTCTCTATGTGACATCAAACACAGTGATGTTGCAGGGCAAAGCTGGAACCCTCCCTGCAGTGAGCTCATGGTGACACTGCTGCCAGGGCTCTCATTGCAACGTCTAGTTGAAGATGTCTGTGATCATTGCAGGGGGGGTTGGAGTAGATGACCTTTAAATGTCCCTTACAACCCAAACTATTCTATGATTCTATGAGTCTATGTTCTCCACGGTCATGAATTCTGCTAGGAAAGCCAAGGAGGCTGAACAGGAGGCAAAAAGCAGAGCAAGCCCCATCTCTGCATTTGAACAGAAGAGATTCCTCCAGAAAAGTTCATTAATACATGAGAAACCTCTGTTCTCATTGAAAGTTTTTATTAATACCACAGAATTACTTTATTACGACTGCAAAATCTGAGCACTCAGAGGCTTTGCACTTGGCTGCATCAGCTAGGAGAGGCACCCGTACTTGGCAACCAAAGCACATGACTTTTTTTATTATTCAGGCAGGTTTTTTCAACTCTATAATATTTTCCTCCTCAAGCTTCTGGAAGCCACATGGCCATTGCACAGCAGGAGGGAGGTGCAACAATGCCCCTGCTATCCCCAGCCATCACCCAGCACACACAAATAACCTGCACCCCAAAATTCAAAAGGGCTAGGTGCCTGCTGTCTGATCTGTGGGCAGTGCTGTAGCCTGTGAGGCTTTGGTGCAGGAATGGGTTTAGGACAAAGCACAAAGACCATGTTAGAAGGATTACAACCTGGCTGTATGATGAGTATAACTCACTGCTATTTAGTGGTGTTATCAATGCTGATAACAATTTTAGACTAACAGGGACTACTAGGAACTACCTATAATTAGATACACATATGTATAATAAATGTTTAATGGAGTATATAATAAAAACAATGGGCAGTTTAGTTAACTTACATAGTAAGTATATCCCATTCAAATAAGTGCATTATAATTAGAGCTGGACAGACGATTTCCACCATGCAGGAAATGATAATGCCTCAATACTTAATTTAGTTATGAAGTGGAAAGAAAAGGCAACATTTCAACATCATTTCTGGAAGATTAATTCCCCCTCCCACCCAAATTCTTTCAACTGCCTTGAAGGCGTGGATGTGCAAAAGTCACGTTGTGGTTTTACCGCCTAAACAATGTAATGGAGTGTGAATTATAGAATACATTAATCTCAATGAAGAATATAATGTATTGCTGTAGTCATATCAAACTCAGATTAATCCAAGGATCACATACAACTTTATTTACATGAAAGGAGAAAGGCAGAGGAATTGGTGGGAGGGGGAGCTTCTTCTTGCTTAAAATCTCCATTGCATAGAAGCATTCTGTTTTCTCTGGTTCCAGCCTTAGTCTGTGTGGTTTTGAAACATTTTCAGAAGGCAAAAAAAAAGTTTGGCCTAATTTCCACGTCCCTCTGCTAGTGAGGGACACAGGACTGGGAAGGGTGAGGGGGCATTGCTGGAATGCTGTGGTCAAGAGGCACATTGCCACTTTTGGCTGTACCAGGGAGCAGCAGTGGAGCACCAACTGTGATGAGAAGCCTGGCCCTGAGCAGATTGTGTGCCAGGCTCAGATCTGTTCTTCTTTCAAGACTGCTGAAAAGCTGGAGAAATCTAGAAAAAGACAATAAAACTTGGCCAGCAGCTGGAGATGATACTTCATGAGAAGAGAGAGCTTGTTCTGCTCCAGTTATTGAGAAGAGGAGCGTGAACTGACTGGATTTAGTGCATGCAGTCTGCAGGAGATGCAAATGTTGAAAGGCTTTTTTAACTGGGGAAGAAAAGGCTAATGGTTTTGGTGGCATCTTGGGATGGGGCCTGGGGGTTTGCTATACCAAATAACAGATTCTTGAGACCAGTGCAAAGGAAGTGAGTGATGCAGCTGCATTTGGCTGGCCAAATGCAAGTTCTACCATGTGGTGCTCCATGCCTTTCCCTGCCCCAGCTGTGGAGGAGGAGCAGAACTGAAGAGCTAGGAAGTGGGGGGAGACCCAGCAAGGGGCGAGCTGGTGGGTGGGAGGAAGAAGAGTGAAAGGACCTAATGGTACTGTGCTTCACCGTGGTAGTATCTGCCCCTCTCCCTCCAAACACAGGACAACCAGAGGCAGTGGTGAGGAGTGCCAAGATCGAGAGACCCACGCCAGACTCTTTGCACAGAAGCACAAGCCATTTCTGCTGGCCTCCAAGAGGTAGCTGCAATGTGAGCCCCAGAAAAGCAGAACATTGACACCTGGGGCTGCCAGCTCGTGCTCCTAGATCTAAATTCACTCCAAAAAGTCTCTTCTTCAGGCATGGCTGATGGACCGTGCTGGGATGCTGGAGGTCCCTGGCTGGGAGCCCACCTCTTACCATAGATACATGCAAACATCTCTTCACCCGGAACAGCAGCACCATAAACCATCATGAATCATCTTTCATTTTTCTTTTCTCACTCTTTTAACTTAGTAGGAAGAGACCTAGATTGGTTTGCTTGTGTTGATAAATCCTGAACTGTCATGGGGTGCTTGGAGTGGGGAATAAAGAAATTCCCACCTATGTTCCCATGAGAACACATCCCAGTTCATGTCTATCTCTTCCTGACACTGCTCAATGAGGGCCAGACCTACTCTGCTGAGTTAGAGGTTTGAGGGATGACCACTTGGTACTGCATGCTGCAAGCAAACCTGGCTTCAGCAAATGCAGGGCAGCGCCTGGCTGTGAATGAGTTAAAAGTGGCTCCACGATTTTTAATGCCATTTCTAAATCTCTGTGCACAGCTCTGTCTCCCCCATCCCACCTCAGCCTTCAAAACCTAAGTAGGTTTAAATGACAGCCCCAGGCTACTGCTCTTGTTTTAAATCCATTATGTAATGCTTAGGTACCATGACGACAAACGCATTATAAATTTGGATAAATACACCAAAACCATGATCCTCTGCTATGCAAGACGTCCTTGAAAAGCTTATGTTCTTTAGCTTTTCTCTCTCAACAAGACTGCCACCTCTTCCCCTTTTGCGCCAAAGTGGTGTTTTGCTGCCTGTAAGCACCAGGCAGCTCTGAAAAATCTGCAAAAAAGAGCAAGTCCATTCCCAGGAAGCTTAAATGTACTTGCACTGGAAAACATCTAAGGGTCCACAAATTGAGAAAATTCGGTGTTAGCTCAATTTGCAGAGTATATAAAGGAAGGAGGCTCTATTGTAGTCTTTGCAATGCAGTTCAACATCTTAAGTTAAATGCCCATGAATGAACTAGAGGAAGAGAGGTCTAAGAACATTTCCTTGAAGTGACTATAAATATAATTTGCTGTAATTATGAAGCCCTTTCTATTGCCATAGAGGCTTAAAATGGCTTTAGTCTACCTGAGAATCAGATTAATAGATTTTGACTTTGGCTCGCTTATCAGTTTTCAAAGACCTGGTAGATTATCATAGTTATTTATTTGGGTTATCCAGAGGTGGATGAGGACCCCACTGTGTTTGGTGCTGCGTGAGCACAGAAGCACCCCAGGGCAAAAGTCAACTCCAAATGCAAAGAGCACAGCATCACAATGCACTGTTTGTCCTCCTATGAAACTAATCCCTCTTCCCTTGAAATGTGGCTAGGGTGGGCAAGGAAGCTAGCAAGGCATTGATATTTTTCCTGAGAATGCAGGGAGAATATCCATAGCCAATGGACACACTGTTGTGTAACGATGATCCAGATGACATCTTGTGGGCTAAGGTTTTGTCAACGGGCTGTTTTGATTTAATAGGGCACAATCTGTTTAACTGGAGCATTTGGCTTCCAGGTATATGAGCCTGGGAAATATCTGAATGTTAACTTCCCCATTCCTGTCTGCTTTCTGAAGTTGTCTGAATGCTCAAATATATGCTTGAAGTTGCCTGTTCTTATTCCAGACGGCATCTCATTGGAAACAGTCATGCCCAATGTTTGCAAATAGGCTGTGATGTGCAGAAATATTTACTAGGCAACCAGAGGTCATTTGGCTCCTCCGGCTTCTGCCAAAGGTCCAGCAGTGCTTCTCCTTACCAAAGGGAGAAGCTCAGCTTCTCAGCTCTGGTGGGGCTCTGGGCAGTCACAGACATATGCAGTGATGCACATTGCTAGTGGTGGCCTGATGCACAGCCACATCTAGATCACTACATATCGAATGGGGTCTATGTGTCATAGTGCTGGGCAGGTATTTGCTTTATGCGCAACACATCTGAAATCTATCCAAGTAGACTTTCCACTGCCAGGGTGTGTTTTATACAAGATAGGAGCGAGTCATATTGGGGCAGGTGAGCACACATAGACCCACCTTGTGCTGGAGGTGCAAGGACTCTGCACCATGTGTGTCACCATGAGGCTGACAGACTGAAGCCACCTTGCTGGGAGGATATGACATAGATTATAAAGTTCCACATTAGTAGAGTTTAGAGCTGCTCCTGTGGAACCAAAAGAAGGAAACAAATTTAATTGACTTTCCATAGAGTATGCATTCCCAGTCGCTCCAGGAATGTTTGAACAGTATCTGCTCTGAAAGCCCCTAAGCTCTGGGTGTAGCCTGCCCTATGCATGGATGAGTAGCCACCTGTGCACTGCAATTAATCCTTTGCCAAGAGTGATATATCAGGTCATTTAAGAAGGCAGCTAGAGATTTCCCTGGATTTCAGCAGGTAACTCAGGTTGACACATTTTTTCCGTTCTTAGGGGGAACTACAGGGAAGGTGTAACAGGAGTGATTTGCCCCAGGTATTTGAACTCTATTATTCTTATAATCCCTGATATTTCCATGTCTTATCCAGGGTCAGATTTGATCAGGTCGTTATGGCCTGACCTTGGCACATTCTGAGATTTTTTCCCCCCATTATTTTCTTCTCTGTTCTTTAAAGAAACTCTCCCTCCACTCTAACAAACCGCTCCACTAGTTAGAAAAGTTGGATGTATTTTATGAGCTATGTGGCCAGGAGGGTTTTTCCAAAGTGCTCAGGTATCTGCTGGAAGTGTTACAGCAATATAGCTGCCAACATGGAAAAATGCTAACAGCAATATGCTAAGATGAAAATTTAAGATATACAGAGCGGAAGATATTAATTTTCTGATTCACTGGCAGAGGTCCGTGCTTAGTCTCTCTCTCTTGGAAATGCTATTGAGTAAGAAACATTACCAGCTGGGACAAAACTGTGTGGCATTTGCTCCTTTCTTTGCTGTGAAAAATAGTGGGAAAATAACATAATGGGCCCAGACTGCTGCAGTTATTGCAGCAGGATCTGTCTGTCTCCTGTATGAGGTTCCCACTGTGGAGACCACCAGCTTGCAGCTGCATAGGAGTGTAGGACAGGGGGAGCTCCTCCAAGCCCCCAGCTCAGCTCATCCACAAGAAAGGCCAGGTTCCTGGGCAGCAGAGAGCTGCATGCCTTCACTAGCAGAGGATAAATCTGCTGCCATAACTAGTCTTGTCCTGTAACTAGCCAGTGCAGCAGTGAACTGCCCTCCCAGCTCATCTTATCTTGGGTCTTGTTTGCTCGCCTCCCTCCCACGGTTCCCCAACATTTTCACTCTCTGTCTGCAGGCTCACAGTCTGTTGGAGCTGTTCTGTGCATGGGGATGAAGATGCTGATTTTTTAGTTCTCCCAGGGGACTATCTCCAGGAAGGGCAAGGGACTGAAAGTGTAATTTAACTGAATTGCATTTCCAAGTTGGAAACTCGAACAGCCTCTGTTGCTACATCCATTCTCCTTTATGTTTTAAATCTGGATCTTACAATGGTAAGTAAATACAGGTCCCAGTTCCTTTCTTTTTGGCCTAGAAAGTATTCTACTAGTAACAAGTTAATGTTATCACCTAGCTCTTGGTATTATTATTGTTACTGTTTATATGTATAATTATGATAATAATTATTAATTTGGGCTCTTGCAGCATTGAAGGCCAAGAAAAACTTAACAGCATAAACCAGCCAGTTGCTCTTTTGAGACCCCAGAGATGCAATTCAACTCTGATTTACTGTCAGCCTCCAGCCTGCAATTTTGTTCCTGGTAAGTGCTTGGCTGTGCACCTGGAAGTTAGATGGTAGCCTACTCAGTGCATCTTTGCTGAGCTGCAAACACTGACTCTGTAATGCGCACAGCTGCAGCACATTGGGTGTGCTGTTTTGAACTCGTGGTGTCAATGCAGGAGAGGCTTGACAACCCATCAGAACTAGAAGTATACTTTTGTAGGCAAGGATTGTAACACATCGCTTGCTCTAAGCCACTGGCTTCATTCTTGCTTCCCTTGGAGCTGATTGAGCCCATGCAAATTTATCTTGCAAATCACACTTAAATTTTATATTCATTTCCCAACTGCATATTTGACAGAGTACAAAACTTGTATGCAATGGTATGATCCAAGAAGCCCCCTGAGTTTGCCAAACAAAAACCCATTTTCTACCTACAGAAAATGCATAGGGAAGAGTGATGCTCTCAGACCTGTACATAGTGACGATCCAGGAATTATCTGGGACTCAGCATGCAGGTGAGGGGCCTTGGGTGGTGGAAGTGGGATGGTGAGCAGAGAATAAGTATTGCATCTCCCCAGAAACCCTTGGGTCCCTGCTCAGACCTCCAAGGTACATGCAACATATCCCACAGCTCTCACCCCGTGACAGATGCATATGCAGCTGTGGAGTCACAAAAGGCTTGGTCTGGGGCTCAAAGTTTTGCTTACATAATGTTGTTCCAGTGCAGGATCTTGCTTTCTCCTTGTCCCCCTCATTTCCTAGTGCCCTTTATGAGATTTACAGCCTCCAAACTCGTGAGGTTCAGCTCTGTGCCATCACTCATCTCGACTCAGAACAGTTGCTGGGGCTTGCAGGAAATCCACACTTGCACGAGCCACATCGCAGCCGTCTGTAGACAATCCTACCCATGTACATTCTTGGTGGCATATGGACACATGGCCATCCCAGCCTTGACCTTCCAGGTCCCAGTGTCACCACACATAGGGGCAGCATCATCCCCTGCTAATGCTCAAGTGCTGCAGGGCCATGGCCTGCTGTTTTCCCGTGTAACATTGCTGGTGACTAGTAAGTGTGCTGGCCTGCAGGGCCACCTGCAGGTGCAGTTAAAGGTGCTTATCAGTGGCTAATGCAGGGTCTTTTCCTCAACAATGTCACTCAAGCTAATAGAAGATACTAGCTTTCCCTACCTCATTCTGCTTGCATGATCAAGCCGTTACAGCTGTAACTACACAGCCATGCCATTTTGAGCTTCCAGGTGTAGTAAAGCCTGGTACCCCTTTGGATGCTGGCCATGGACATGTGTTTTCTGGGACTAAGTGCATTTGTCGTAGTCACTGACAGCCCTGAAGTCTGGTGAGAACAGTGTTTGCCTATAGAGGGTTCCCTATGGAGCAGCATAGCTCCCTGATCTCCTCTTATTCTCTCTAGGCATCCCCTCACAGCCTCTGCTGGTGATAGACACAGGTGGGTATGCTGCGAGGCAGTTGCTCTCTTGTTCCTGAGCTGTAAGTCATGGGAACTGCAGCTCTGTGCTACTTTGGTCTCTCAGATGTAGCTGCCATAGTGCTGAGGCAGGACACCCTTGTGCATCCTTCAAGGCAGTAACAGTGAATGGAAGCACTGAGACAGGAGGCTGAGACACCACAATTATAGTGAATCAATTACAGCAATGATTCTTACTTCAAACCAGCTTCAAACTTAATTCTCATTGATTTTAGTTTTACCAGTCGACCACAGAGAAGCAGTGGGGTAGAAGCATTGGTGGTGAGATGAAATCAGTGTCCATCAATAGAGCCACAATAAATTACCAATTAGTATCGGCAAGCTAAAAATGGCAGTGATTAACCAGAGAGGGTGCAAATGGGAGCTGTGAAATTGGAGTCGCAATAGCAGGACAGCTAGTTATTAATGAGATGTGGCAGCAATCAGACTGGCCTTATTCTACTAAAGTACTCCCTCTCAAGTGGATTATGTTAGCTTGCTTGTCAATGGAATATTAAAAAAACCACCAAAACAAATCAAACTTCATTTTAGAGACCGAGGATTATAACAGACAAGGTACAAATACAGTTACATCAGATACAACTCTAGTTCAAAGTGCTGTTGTGGCATGTAAGCCTGCCTGTATCAGCCCACCAAGGGAATTGACAAGCTTGGTTGTTACTGGAGCCATCATGTCCTTTTAAAGGCTCAAATTTCAGCAAGCCAGAGAGTTTATTTTCCATGGGAAGCTGTGTTTAACCCTGGATTGTTCGGGTGGGACAGCACCGTGTTCATTTTGACAGTAACTACCATGAACGCTGCTTCTCTGTGAAGGCACATTAAAGAAGGTGGCAAAAGTAGTGCCAAGGTATGGGAGAGCTTTCCCAGACGGCAGATGCCAGCCACCTCTCACTGGTGTTCCCATCTCACCGGAGCCACAGATGGCTAGTCCCTTCACATTTCCCACATGTGTTGCCATCCAGCAGCCCCTCTGTTGCAAACCCATGGAATGAAGCAACAGCAAGGAATGGCCACCAGGAATCCTTTTTCAGCTGCAATTAGAAACATCCATGCTAAGCTCTTCTTGCCGGACACAGAGAAGAGTGGAATCTAACATAGCCAATTTTCAGCTTTTTAACACAAGATATTTCACTTTCTCTACTGTTTTAAGACTTTTGCAAAGGAAGGTCCACTCTGCTGGGAACAGCCAACCATGGCTGCTAATTAGCACTGGGAGGAAAAACTTTTTTCTCTTATGCCAGAATTGGGATAATGTAATCTGTTACAAGCAGAAAGGGTACATTAAACAATTGAGGTGAGAAATGACTGTAGAGTGGGAAGGTCTTACGCAAGCAGAGCAAGAGTTGCGTCAAGTCCAGATCTGACTGTTGGAAAGTGTTTAAGCAATTTTTTTTTTTTTTAATAGCAGATAATGGATGGAATGCCTTACAACCATACAGAACATTCAAGCGCTGTTGCATTAAAGTGATACAGAGAAGGTGCTTGCTGTGGAAAGGAGGTAGGGATGTTTTTAATCCCATCTGCCATGGGATTACTGGAGTTTACATCTCCCGTCAGTCTTACTCGGGCTTAGGCAAGCACTGCAGTGTGAATAAGCAAGGCCAGCTCGCACCAGCAGCTGTGCCAGTTAGTTGCCAACCCCCACAGAGACAGCTATCTGAGCCACATTTTTAAGCGAGGAGAAATCACACCACTCAACTGGAAAAAGATCTCTGGAAAGGAGTGGGGGAAGAAGCATCAGGTGGAGGAGCAGACCAGGGCCTGTATCCTCATGAAAGGCTGATTTGTAGAGAGGCAAGGGGAGAGAGAGAGACAAATAGCAGGAAGGGATGGGGCGGTGGCTCAACAGGCTTGCTGGGCTTCTCATGGCTTTCGCCTTGCCAGAGGAGCTACTGATGGTAAGCAGCCCATGGACACAAAGGAAAATCAGAGTCATATAGTCCTTTGGATGTGCTTTGGGATGTATTATGGCTTTGGGAGGAACAGATGAGCTAAGGGCCAAAGGCATGTTATTCCTGTGGGTAGATGGGGCACTGCACCAAGTTCTGCCCTGTTAGGACATCTAAGTCTATTTACCTCACCATGTACCTACCTCTTTAGCAAATAGAAAATTTTCCTGTACACTAACCGTCCAGAGTGCAGGGGGAAAGGAACATTCCTGCCTCTTCTTTATTCCTTCCCTTCCAAGCCTTTCTCTGAAACAAAGCTGCACATTGATTCAAGCAATGACTGTTGGACAGGTTCTCCTTTGGCTCCCTGGGGACTGGACCTGCTCATGAAAAGCTCCAAGAGCAAAGAGTGGGTGCAAACTCTGTCATAGGAAGAAGCAAGAAAAAAATGGCTCAAATCCAGACCTCAGCCTCCTCTAGATTGGCACTAACTTTGCAGATGTGCTTTCAGATGAATGTGGCCGTTCACAAAGAAACAGTTTGACTTAGTATTAATCTAGGAACTAGGAGACAAAACCCCTGCACCTTTATTGTTGGATTTTTGCCTTTAACTCCTTGAAGAAGGTTTTGGCTGCCTGCAGGCTTATTAGATACAGGCTTTCGTTCTCTTTAGGTCATGATGCATATTACATGGTGTTAACAAGAACAGCTTTCCCTGCCCTTAGCCTAGCTGTTTATTAGCATCTTTCCCCTAACCAGGCTAAGCTGTCAAACTCCCATACTTCTCTCAACAATTGCCAAGACTAGTGCTTCTAATAATATCCCACCTTGAATTTTACATGGCAGATTTCAGGAGGATTTAATATTACAGCTTTGTTGTCTGATAAAGCTAAATCCTTAAATAAAATCTTCCTACTGTCTTAAATCTTTCTGAAATACTCTCAGAAAGTGCACTATATATTTTTCTCAGCACTTTTTATCACATGACAAAGTTACTCTGCCTCCCTGTAACAGCAGGTAATATGGATTTATTGTGTTTGGTGGCTATTAATAGTTATAACATGTTATCACACAAAGCACCATGAGCAGTCACAGTACATAACAAATGAAAAAACACTGTAAAAGGTGGCACTTTAAATGAAAAAACAGAGGTCCATAACTCTTAGCTATAGTCTGGTTTCAGTAGCAGAGACCAGGCTAGCTTGGAGGGGCCTTTTATCATTTCCTGTCTTTCTTGATGTGACATAGGTTTAAAATGTAATATAGTAATAGAAACCCTTTGCTAATTAAGCCACTGTAAAGAGTTGTTCATGCTGTATTTCTAGTCCCTTTCCCAAGCAGATTTTTAAACACATGGCAAACTTTTCACTCATCAATTATCTTAGCCAGTTTCTTTGTGGAATCGCTTTGCAAAGTGCTTCAAACTGTCTCAGTGCTGGAGGTTATTTGCTTGGATGTCCGGTTCCCTGGGCAGATGAAATGGGAGAGAAACTGCAGTGAATTTTCCTATTTCCTGCTACATGAAGATGGAGGAACACAAATGGGCCAATTTCCTAGTGAAAGCTGCAACGCACAGAAAGATTTTGCAGGCTCACCGTTACTAAATTTGTCATGTTGTAGGGCTGTCAATAGAGGCCAAAAATCATTATGACATGACTTATTTCTACAGATAAGCTTCCGCAAGACCAGATCACTAAATTCAAAAGTTTTTACATTTAGTAAAATTATTCAGTGCTATTTTGACAGAAATGCTTTGTGGGGTGAATTTTATCTTACCTACATCCAAATGTCTTCTTGGTTATAGTATACTTTGCCAGACTTTCCTTGTAATTAAAGATACATTTTCATGTACAATAGCTGTTTCAAATCTGTATGATATAGAAGCTGCATTCCACAATTTTAAATTTAGCATTTTATCAGAATTTCTTAGGTCATTTTGGTGGTACTCAGGAAGATTGTGTTTTCCTGAGAAGTGAAACCTTAAAATAAAAAATAAGTTTACTACAAAATTGCCTTTTCAAAACTGTCTTTTAAAATTAATACTCTGGGAATTGCATTTGCATGCTGTTCCAGTCAGAAATATAAAGCAAGACAAAGCTTAAAATGACAGTTTTCTACAAATAAGAAATGAGTTTGAACTGTCTTGCGGTGTATTCTAAAGGAAAGAAGTCTGATATCCCTTTGAAAGCTCCAGTTATTGGAACACTAACTCTTGATGTCTTTGTAAAACTCCCTCCCTCTTGGGAACTGCCAACATCTGCCTTGTGACTTCTGCATACAAGTGAGTTCCACCACTCTTTGAGTTCTTCATGAGCAGGTCACATTTTGCTCCCATCGCCTCCTTCCTGGGTTAAAGTCACATTTTCTCAGCCTTTTTCCAGACCAGCTTTTCCAATTCTTGGCTGATTCTCTCAACTTCCTGGGTTTTTTTTATGATTCTTTTTCAAGAAAATCGTCTCCTTGAGTGTGTAACTTTGACTTGGCTGCTGGGGGAGCATTACTGTCTCCAAGCAGATGTCAAGATTTACATTTCAGCCTGCCTTATACTTGTAACAGAAGGATTCAGCCAAGTTTCAAAGCTTCCCCAAGAGCATTTGTGCAATCAATGGTGCACTCAAAAGAGAGCCTTCAGACAGCACACAGGGACTCTTTGCTGAGCTGAAGCTAACTCTGCCGAATAACAGTTACGTATGCTTTTTTCAGCTTTTTGGCTGAATTCAAACACAACTGCAAGGACACTTTATGTCTGAAAATAATCCATCAGCATATGTGCTGCTAAGCTGCTGAGAAAGATGTTCCTTTCCCTTTGCAGTCATGGAGGCTATTTTGGAGGGTAGATCAGGCTGCTCTGATGGGCTTCGCTGAGATGTGTCTCCTTTGCTCCCCTCACTGACTGAATTGTGGTCTGCAGGCCACAAATTCTGTCCTCGGTCCAAAATGTCACGCGGGTGAAGGCCTTCAGGACAGAGTGGGTGTGCGAGGAGGCTTCATGCAGAAAGCTTGGCGTATATTCAAAACTATGGCATACTGATGAGATATGTCAAATTCCTCCCTGCTGGGTCAAAGAAACCACAGTCCTGTGAGAGGTTGAAAGAGTTGCACTTTGGAAAGAGCAGCTTTGCCTTGAATATTGTGCGTGTGCATAATGCTGCATGGAAGTTGAAGAGAAAGTGTCCGACTCCAAACACTTTTGCTCCTGCGCTCTTCACAGGGGAAATCACAAGTGCTGGTCTGTGCTACTTTTCACACACCTTCCTCACAGGGAAGCAACTGAAGCCCAGGCAGCATGAAACTCCAGCAAGGTGCCATGCTTCACTGCTTTGTTTATGGAGACGGGAGAGCAAAATCACCAGCAGGTTTATGACTTTGTGATATTGCTGCTCCAAGAAAGAGGTTGGACTGAAGACCAATGGAGGTCCCTTCCCATCAGCACTGGTAGTCCATTAAGCTAGAAGTGACCAGGATGGAGAGATCTCTGTGTGTTCCTCTGTGTGGAGGCTGCTGAGCAGCCCAGGCCGTGAACAGTAACACTCCTCTCTCTTCTTTATTGATTGGAAACGCCTCCTCAGCTTGCCTTTTACAAATGCTACATCTGTTGGGAAATGCTGCACAGTCAGAAAAGATACCCACCATGCCTGAATGGATTTCACTGGGGCCTGCGGCAACTTCACTGCAGAGCAAGAAGCACAATTTGACATATTGCAAGCTGAAGGAAAAGCTCTCCAGGCAAAGCAGACCAGGGGAGAAGAGAGAAGAGACGCTGAAATGGCCTAGGGCTGTGGTGGAAGCACTGTCAGCTCCAGTGAACCACAGCTGAAAAGGGAAGAGAGGACCAAACAGAGACTCTGCGTACAAATCCCCTCCAATGCACCCCATGGAAACTTTCAACAAACACACAGCCACCTACCTCGCTCCTTTCTGTGATCTCCTGTTGTTTATGAACTGCACTGCTTGGCCTGGGGTCCCTTTCAAACCTCTTCCCACTTTGCACCTCCTCAGTCCCATGAGCCAGACTTCACCCCAGACACTATCATATATTCCCGGACCTTCTCCTCCCCTTCCCAGCAGCTGTCTTTCCTTTTATTTCTTAGATCACAGCTGTCCTTGAATACCAACCTCGGGAATGATGTCAGCACCCTTTTCTCTCACCATTCCTGCCAGAGATTTGCCTCTGTCTCTGATTCAGGACTTTTTCTCATCTTGCATGGGGACAATACAATCTCTGAGAGGACCCTGTACTATTTCATAACACAACCTGTTAGTCATGAGGCACAAAAACTGGGGGATTTGTGCCATTGGGTTGGAGTATAAGACCGTCTCTCAGAGGGGATCATATATATTTGATTCTCTCTCAGAAGATCTGAAGGTTTTCAATACCTACTTGAAAATTTTAACTCTGCTGTGACCAGAGATTAAACTAGGTCAAAACAGTTTATTTCCACCAGGACTTTTCTGTGGCTAGTAGTTTTTCACTGTTTGTGCTTATAATTAGAGAACTACGCAGATGGCACTACCGTATCCCTGGGTTCACAACAGTGAAGGACACTGTTAGCACGTAAAGCTGGGCTCCTAATTAGCACTTGCTTCTGAGCATTGCAGAATTGTAAAAGAGCCATCACTCATAAGGTGGCAGACAACATACCAGGGCCATCAACAGCCAGGGGCGACCATGGATTCAACACCTTCACTGCAGCCTCTTTGCAAAGCACCAGGCACAGATCTCCCAAGAAAGGGGTTGCATTCCTACAACCCCTTTCTTCTCTGTTCCCCATCAGATGGAGGCTGCATCTGTATGGCAAAACACCAGCAATGCTGGCAGCCAAGAAAAGGTGCTAGGCAAATCTGAGCAGTGGGAGGATTTTCACATCCTGCAGCCACCTGGACTGTTGCTGCATGTAAATCTCCTCCAGCTCTTTCCCTCCAGGGCTCTCACCCCTCTCTTCCACCCTTGTGCTTCCCTTATCCATTTTTAGGGCAAACCTCTCTCTAACTCTCTCATAAACTTAATCCTCACCCTTCCCTATGGGACAGCCTTATGGGACAACCCACATGTGCAGACAGTGAGCAGCAGCAACTTCTAGTTCTCCAAGGAGACATCTGCTTTCCTTGGGTTGAAGGCAACCACACATTTATATGACAATGACGTGATGAAAGGTGGGGGTAAGCTCCTTGGAAGAGATCCAAGTGTGAGCCACACCACCAGTATAGTCCTTCCCTGGTCTGGCTGTGCCCTATGTGCTCAGCAAGCTGGTGACACAAAAGTGGCACTGGCTCCTGAAGGTGCTGTCAAAGGAATAAAGGAATGTGGCCAGAAGGTCATTAAATTATTGCAGCATTCAGCCACCAAAAGCTAAATCTGGGAGAATACAGTATTTACAGTTAAGATGCTATTTTTGCATTGTATTTTTTAACAAAACCAGTGGTACCACAACCCCAGCTTCATCCCTGGTGACATCTAACCAAACCAAAGCAGGAGGATTTTGTACAAAGCCATGCTCTAGGCCACCTAGGTGCTAGCTCACAGTGGCCCTCCAGATTGCAAAAGGCAGAGCCTGGCAGACCCTAGCATAGATTGGCTGTAGCTTGGGCCAGACCACGACCGCATTCCCTCACCGCCCCTGTATGACCTTTACTGGGGAGGCATGCTAGGAATTGCATACTCTCTCATGGGAAGTTGGGGATGTGTGGAAATCTCAGCTGGTGTCAGAATTTGTGAAGGGGAAATGGTGTATATGGATGGAAAACATCCAGTCTATTAGAAGAAGAGCAGCCTATGTTAAAACTGCTGTAACTCCTGGTCTGGGGATAGAAAGCAAAAGGTGACTCAAAGCAATTAAAACCCCATCACGACAGAACAGCTGAGCAGGGATCACATCCTGTCAGCCCCTGCTTGTTTTTCATTTTATTAGCATGAACTTAACTGAAGGAAGAGCTGGGAGACGATGGAAGAGCAGCAGTAGGAGGTTATTTGCAGAATGCCAGCCAAAAAAGAAGAAAAGTTGTAGGAGGGGTTCAAAGGATAGAAATGGACTTGTTTGTTCGAGGCAGAGTCTGAAAATAGCCCTAGGGCTCAAGGTTATGAGACAGGGCTGCAGACAAGAAAACATGCTTAGCTCTGAATCAACAGGTTTGAAACAGGGACACCCTCCTGAATGAAGAAAAGCCTGAAAGAGTAATGTACATTTGCTTCATGTTACACCAAGACCTTTTGTTTTTCCCCTCTGTTTTTGGGTTATGGAGATTTTTTTATGTGACACCCAAAATGCCCTTTGGAAACCACAGTTTCAAAATTTTCAGAATACTTTCAGCAATTTTCCAGACTCACCTGGACAAGGCCCCAGCCTGATGGGCTGATGCCAGAGCTGAGAGCAATGAGATATTGGACTAACTGGAAAACCCTCCCTTACTATAGCACTCCAAAAACTGGAAGCAGAAATAGGAGAGACAAAGGGGAAGATTCATACACTCCTTTAGACCAGCCATGCTAGAGGAAATTAATTGCCCAGCAATTGTGCTGCTTTGTGACTGTTGACACTGGCTACAACCCACATAGGCCAGAAGTTCCCTATGCCAGAAAAGAAAATAAAATACAATAAAGCGCTTCACAGTAATTCATATTTTCCTAGATCTGAGATTATGTTTAGCACTGTGGCTGACAAGGGAAAAAACAGAAAAAGCCCAAACAGCTTTAATAATAGATTTTGAATTGTCAGAGATATTTTCTAGTGGCAGTTTGTCTGAATCATATTTGGCACTGGTAATATACCACATCTCCTGTCATTCTTTTAATTACTTTTAAAAGAGCATTTTAAAAATTAATTAAGAACACCTCTGATTTCAGACCAAGCATGAGAAAATACAATATTGCTGCTGTTGCGTTTTAAGTGACCGACTGTCCCGGTGTTGCAGATAAGCTTTCTGAAAAATCCAGCATGCCAACACCAGAACAACACGTAAAGATAACTTAATTTTGTATCCATTTAAGGGCTTGGGAAGGGAGGTGTTACATTTTTGAATTTAAGGAGACAAAAGACCTCAGTTAACTGATTATGTTAGCAGAAGTCTGCACTAAATGGATTGGTTCCGCTCTTCACTGAATAAAGCTTGAAAAGAGAGTAAGGCTTGGCAACAGCTGGTTGTAGCCTGTGGTAGAAATCAATTGCAGAAGATTTCTGCAATTTTGGTGTGCAAAACCAGAGGATATGAACTCTTTAGAAGGCAGTAGAAATACCAAAGTTTTAGGATTCATGTTAGAGCTGAACAAGTTTGGTTTTGTTTTTTTTTCAGCAACTTACTCAATGACTTTACCTTGACATCTGAACACTTTGTGGTATCTAACCGTCATAATTCACGCAATTTATTCAGGTGCAGATTTTGGAGTTAATGGAACAGTGTTATCTGTTCTACACTTCAGCTGTGTTGCTTGGTTATAAGTGGTCAGCACCATCCTGGTGAAGTAGGTGTGAATGGGAATCTAGGGAATGTACTGAAATTACCTGTGGATATACGGACAAGTAACCACGGTTATTTGCTGCAAATGCATTCTTGCACACCCAAAAAGTGTGTGTGTGCACATGTGTGTGTGATGGGGGGGCTGCAGAGGGCCTAACTAGGATCTTGGATAACAACATCCGAACCACTGGTCCAGCCTTATTCCATCCACATGAATACAGCAACAAGAGAAATTGCACCAAGGGTGAAGAGCAGAAACCCAGAGGGGAAATCTCACAGGTTTGCTGGATAAATGTCTCACCCTTGACTCTGTTCGTAGCAGATTTATTCAACACCATGAGGCGTGAGTGTCTCTGCTGTCCTTGTGACATCTCAGGGAGAAGAGGCAGTCTGGTCCAGAGCAGTGGGCACTACCCAGGCTCTGGGAGGCCTGTGTCTGCTTCTGATTTGGTTGCCCACCCCAGCCCAGGAAGCTTTGATTTGCCCGTTCCCCAATTTTTAAACTAAACAATCAGTGACACCTTGGTTTGTAATCACACTGTTGTCAGGTTATTACCTTTCTTCAGAAAAAGGCTGCCTAGGATAAGTCTCAGAAGATGAGTCAAGGGACCCTGGTCCAGCTGCTCAGACCAGACTGGGAATACCTAGGGTGGCAGGTTTGCACCACCAACCAACCAGGTCCGATGTGCTCATCAGGGAAGCCAGCCATCTCCCTGGCTCCTTGCACCTCCTGCACCCAGTACGCACAAGCAGAGTTGAGCTGCCCTCTTCTACAGTGCCTTCAGCTCTGGGGTTCTCAGTGCCATTGTGTAGGGGCACAGTGTTAAAACAAGGTGGCAGGGGAGGCTGCTCTGACCTGCAAGCTGTTTTCAGAGTGAAAGATCTGAACGTCTCCTGGGCTACCTCCAGCAGCTGGTGGGAACTACCTGCCCACCAAGGATACTCCTTGGTCAAAGGTGCCTGCGTCTCGGCTCTGTGAGCCAAACAAATCAAACCAGGCTAGACAAAATTGTTTCAAACTACATGGGATTCACCACAGATGCTAAAAATACACCCCTCTCCCTTCCGTAAAAATAATAATTAGTAATAATCAGTAAGACCTCGAGCTCAGGCTCACCAGTGATGTCCATTAAGCACAGGGTTGGGACTTGTCACCCAGTGCATACAGCCCATAGTCTGTCATCCTTTACTGTAGTGTGACAACTCTGCCTTAACGTTCATTTTTTTGCTTTTCTTCCCATAACATTGATTAAAATCCCAGCCTGTGATATCAGGAACACTTTTCTCCCAAAGGAGGAAGCCAAACAGCTGGATTAAATTTGGGTATGCCCTCAACCCTTCTGACCACCAAACAGGGTCTGTGCATATTATATCACTGCTGATAACTTAGATGAAATCAACTGTAGATTAAATCAATGACAACTAGTTTTCAAATAGCCTATTTGCAAAGGTAATATATTAGCTTACTGAAAAGGGACAGCTATAGATTTCTTTCTTCTGACCCTCTCAGCCAAGGCTGTTTCCACTCACCTCTCACCTCATGTGTGGAACATAATAAGACTCTCAACTTCCAAAATATGTTCAATTCTTGACCAAGAGCTGCTCAGCAGATGGGGAGAAGAAAGAGAAATGGGAGTATCACTTTTCCCTTTTCTGAAAGTGAGAATGTACCTACCCCCTATGCCCAACCTGTTCCTTGTTATTTACTCTGCAAAGAGCAAAAGAGCAGCTGGGCAGTTCTATCCTGAAAACATCTCCTAGCTAGCCAATCATCTGCTTAAGTTAATGGGAATAGTTGCATGTGCTAAATGAGAACATGCTTGATGGGAATGTATAGTCATACTGCTTTCATGTGAAAGGCTTCCCTCCAATCAAAAGAGCATATTCTTGATCTAATTGTGGTGGGATTCAAGATGCCTGCCTTTCCTGAGCTATGTTGAAGCTGATCCTACTTTGAGTGAGAGGTTGGACCAGAGAACACCCACAGTTCCCTTCCTGCCTAAACCCTAGAATAAAAGTGTTTTATGTTTTTAACACTAGGTTTTCAATGCTGCAGGGCCTTTCCGTCAAAATTTCTCTATATTGCAAATAGAACTGGAGAGCATTATAAGTTATCTTGCTCAATCCACGATCTTTCCTTCTTTCCCAACCCACCTTCCCCACTTGTTTTATCTCATCAGAAGTTGGTGACTTTCACTTACAAGAAGCTCAGTTTAGGGGATTCAGAATCATCTGTAAAAAAAAAAATCCAATTTTTTGGCCAGCTTGAACAGACTAATAATTCTGGTCATTCCCTGCCCTGCTCAGGCACTGTATTAGCCACAGGTTAGCCCCTGCAGATCTAGTCCTGTTTGCCCTAAATAGCTGCATGCATGCCGCTGTTCCTCTAGGGGCACAACAAATGAGTCTTAATTGTGTTCAGACGCCTGAAAGTGCAGTTAAAATAGTCTGCTCCTTTAGGCATAGGTCCTTCAGTCAAAGCTGCAGAAGTGTTTCTGCCATTGAAGACATCTTCTGTGCAGCCACTTCTCCCTTCAATACCTGGAGCACTAACGGAGAGAGGAAAGCAGACCCCATCACTGCTGATATGGAGGGTCCCTGATTAGACTCTGGTATGCAGTGTATTGATGACCACATGGAGCAGGATCTGCTAAGTGCTTCTCAGGCTGGCCTCTTCACAACTTCCGAATTACAAATGTACGGGTCTCTTCATTTCTTAGGTTTGTGGTACCACTACTCACCCAGCACATGTGTATGGTCTTCCCTTTGCAGTCTGGCACAAAAAGCTCACCACCAGTATCACTCATAGTCACCATCTCATTAAAGACAGCAATTATTTATTACTCTCTAATTGGCAGTAAATAGAAAGGAAAATAAACACAGTTATTTCAGTTATTTTGCTTGTTTATCAGCAAATATTTGAGGAGACCCATAAATAACTCTAGCCCTGCCACTGAGTCAAAACTCATTCGTGACGTCAGTGGAGAGCTGTGCCTGCTCTGCTGCTGGCTATGCGGGGTTTGTGCAATAAATGCGTACAGGCTTAGCTAATATCACTGCAGCAACACCCTCACTCAGCTGGGAGGCTGGTGAGAAAATGGGGCAATAATTTACAGAAAGACCTGAGTATTTCTGTTCAAAAGCATCTATGCTGTGCTTGTGGCTGCTGCACTTCTACCTGAAGGCTTGATTGTCTGATGCAGTTTGGAGTCATGTCAGTTAACTATAAAGTTTAAATAATTGCTATATATAGAGAGCGCTTGAAGGTCTATCACTGGAAATGTTAATAAAAAGCTCAAGATAGAGTCATCCTGCTTCTCTTTTCTGCCTTTTTTTTTCTTTTTTTTTTTTTTCTTTGGTGGGCTGTTGCTCTGTGCAAGGCTTCCCCTGCATGACCTTGGCTCTCTGAATAAACAAGGTTAAAGCATGTAAATGAGAGGCTTTTCAGAGGTTATGGGGAGAACTGATCTCAGAATCTGTTGGAGATTTCCTGGTTGTTACAAAGCTTCCAGAAATATCTCTGGAGGGACTCTTACCCCCTCCTTGTAGTTGGCACACAGTGACTCACATGATCCCTTGTGGGCTCAGATGAAACGCAGTCAGCTTGAGTTCTGCCGGGGTATGTCTACAAGCTGAGGAAGAGAGCGATGCGTCAGTTGTGTCTGTACTGCTTCAGCAGATGCACAGTTCTGGAGGCCCAGGACGGTGTTAAACACAGGATGAAATTTTTCAGGGCACCTAAGACATCTGGGCCCTCAGCTCTCAAGTACAAGGATCTAAGGATTCACAATACATGAATTGCCCTGAAATTGCAACTTTTCTTCACCTACGGTTCAGAGGAGAAGCGCTCCACAGGGCCAGTCTTCCCATTCACACTATCCTGCTACCAGCCTCCTCAACTTGCAAAGAAGAGAAAGAGCAGGTGACATGAGATGGAGAGAAGGGAAGATGGCCAGGGGAGACTTCACTTGTCATATGCAAGGAAAGACAAGTTCCTTATGAGGCTCTGAGAAGGAAGAGCCAGATGGATCTGTCCTGCTGTCATCATATCCTTAGTGTCTCTCCATGCACAACACACTCCAGCAAATTTAGGATGCAGGCATGCTCATCTACCCTTCAGCCAAGGATCGTGTCACAGTAGACTGTCATAGGAGGAGGATGAAGTCGCTAAACTCTCGGCATAAGGATATATAATTTTTTTCCTCTTTTATGATATGAATGGAGCCCCACTGTCTTTCTGCTTGCCCAGCTTGTCATCAGAGCTGGAGTGATATGTATCTGTCTCCTTTGTCTTCACCACCATGACTGATTTAACGGCCTTGGCTTTACTCTAATGTTGTGCCAAAGAACATTGAGCCAAGTCTTGAGCTGAAGGTGGAAACGACTTCTGCAAAGAGCAAAGCAACCTGGGGTGAGATGGATCCATCCTACCAGATGGATGAGGGTAGCTTGTAATAACTGGGCCCAGAGTAAACCCCGTGGAGATTGGGGTCCCAGCTGCCAGCAAGGCAGCAGGGAGCTGGTAGCCAGCCACACACTCTAGGGAATGATGCCTATAGGACTTAGACGGAAAGCAGAAAACAAATGGCTGTTATACCCTTCACACAAGGTCCCTGCATTAGTGTGCTGACTGGAGACTTTTGAGACAAGTGGCATGGGGTGGCATGGGATGGCATGGGATGGCATGGGATGGCATTGAATGGCATGGGATGGCATGGGATTTTCCAGTTGTGGAGTTTTGTCCTAACTCTACTGCTCCAGGCCCAAGGGCAAAACCACATGCTGGGTGTTGAGCCTCTTTACATAATAGCCTGTTTTGTCCTGGCAGACACTGTATAAAGGGTTTACAGATCATCCAAAGACTGTTTCCATAATGGCACATCTATGTGTAATTTCATGCAGATCCTCTTTGGATTGAAATACAGAGACAGTAAATGATTCATGGATACAATCTAGAGATGCTGGTTTTGGCTAGAGATGTTGTTCTGCCTTGCAATGAGAGGAAAACTCGCTGATTGACATTCGGATAGAAAGGGATAAGACCAGAGAGTGGAAGATGGGGACAGGTCTCTGTTCTGACAATCTGGAGTTATTGAGAGAGGAAATGCTGCCTTTGTCTTTGGACTGTTGCAGAGCCTGTCTCTCACTGCATGAAATATTAAGTCTTTTGAAACTGGAGCACAGCAGCATAGTGCTCTCACCCATTTTAATGCAGATTCACTTACCATCGATTAGCCACTCAGAACTGCTTTGGTTTCAGGTAGATGTCACTTCATTGAGCATTTGTGAATGTCAGATTGATTTAGCTACACTGTTCATTTATATATCTCTTTGCAGCAGAAGTTAAAATACTTGACAGAGCTTTTAGAGATGCCTCTGTGGAGACTGGGTAAATGACAGGAGTCATACTGCAAGTGAGGATCACTGCCTGGCAGGAAGCAGAGCGTCTCCTGAGTCACTGTGTGTGCTGAGCTGCCAGAGTTTTTAGTCTGGCAAGCAGGAAAGGCCAGCCTGCACATGAGTCACCAGCCCTGATGCTGGATTTACAATACAACCTCACAGGAGCCAGTACCGTAAACTCTCCTGCAAGTCCAGGCAAAGCTTTTCCCATAGCAGTATTTTACACCCAAGTTTCAGAAAGCTGTGCTTGATGTCCTTTAGCAGAATAGTTCTTAGCTCAAGGAATGAAGAAGCAAATATCTACTTGGAAAAAAAAGGTGGGAATGGCCCTAACTGAAAGTTTCCCTGACTGGCTGCTTTCCACTCCTCCCCAGACTTCGGCTGCTGTGTAGTAAAGTTAGGATGAAACTCCACAACTGGAAAATCCCATCCCATGCCATCCCATGCCATCCCATGCCATCCCATGCCACTTGTCTCAAAAGTCTCCAGTCAGCACACTAATGCAGGGACCTTGTGTGAAGGGTATAACAGCCATTTGTTTTCTGCTTTCCCTCTAAGTCCTATAGGCATCATTCCCTAGAGTGTGTGGCTGGCTACCACTTCTGGTCTCTGCTCAGCACTTTGTACTTGCCCAAGGCTCCTAGTGATCTCCTAGTAGTTTTGGATCAGGATTCATCAGAAAACCTCCTTGCCATGAACAGTTTGTTCTACTGGGGGAAGTATTAGAAATGCCACCCAGTTTTTTAAAGAACTTAAGTTATGACATCTTAAAAAAAACCCACCAACAACCAAAAATGCAAAAAATCATTAACAGAGTTTTGAAGAATGTGGCACCTCCCTCCCCAGCACTGCTCATCCCAAGAAGTATGAATCAGTATTGAGTACCTCTGCGAAGAAAGTATGGTCTTCATTTACTTGTTTGTTTAGAAATAGTTTTGTTTATTCCCATCTCAATTTAATTTGGACTATATATATATATGTTGGAGCCCTCGCCATCCACTTGAATCCCATCTGAGTGAAAAATTCGAGTATTCCTTGGCCTGCCAGCCACATCTCCCATTTCAGGCACAGGTAGCCTTCCACACCCTGTGTTCAGGAGATGCACTGCCCTCCCTGAAAACAAGTGTTGTGGTCATGTGTCAATGAAAGAGACATGCTGGATTGTACCTGGTGCACTGTTCCCAAGGTGCTGAATTCAATACAACTTGGACATGTTGAACTTCATCAAGTCAGATTATGGCACTGCTTCACACTCACAATCACTGAGATGCTCCTTCACATATATGCACCAGAGAAGGCAGAGGCTTCCACCAGCTCCTTGTTACATTAGCAGAAGTATGTAGTAATTACTAGAAATAACTGCTCTGAGTTTATACGGCAGCACTGTTTTGTCTTGCAACAACTTTTTCTTCATGTGACACATTTATAACCTCAATCTTCAGAAAAGAAAGGCAAGCTGAGAGAGGTAAAAAGCCTCACCACAACTGGTAGGCAACATCAAGACTAGCAAGACTTGTTCCTGGGATCTGAATTTTCTTATGGGAATAAGTGTTGAGGGGAAGGTCTGTCCCTCTTTTTCGCTGCATTCCTTCCCAAGCCTGCAGGCTGATTCCTCAGAGTAGCTGGCCATGATTGCACTGGGCTTCCAAGAGCGTAGACGAATAGTAAGTTCCAACCACCAGCAAACAAACCAGAGCTCGTCTGTGCCTTGAGATACATGCCAGCTGAAAGCATGTGACAACTATCTTGGTTATTGCTACAAACATCAGGCAGAATTCCTCTTGGGAGTCTCCTTTCCAGTGCAGTCTTTCTAAATATACACACCTCATGTGTGCCCAGGCATTTGTCATGGCACTCTGCACAACATGAGGTGGAGGGGTTTGTTCCATTTCATCTGGGAGAGCCTTTTCTCCTTCCTCTTTGAGGCTGACTTTCCATATTGCTTTTCCTCATCTCTCCGTCTCCTGAGTCTCAGACTGAAATGCCTATCAGTTCTCTGAAAAGCTTATGCAAAATGGAGCAGCTTATTGGAAAAATACTACTCAGAGAGATTTCGTCCTCCACAGTTGTTTCTCTGGGTGCTTTGTTAGTTCTCTTAGGCAGGCAGGATTTCCATTTTATTAGCTGAAAAAATGCTGCTTCAGCCAAAATTTATGCAATGATAAATAAGACAACAAAACCAACAAGCCCTCACATTTTATAGCAGCACATTAGAAAAATCCATTTTTTGCAAGGTGGAAGATTATATTACGCAAGAGGGTGAAAATCCCTTCAGAGTCTCCTTCTTGGACACATAATCTGCTTGGTAAGCTATTTAAAAATCAGCACTTATAAGGTATGTGTCAGCCTCCAAAAATGCTAAGTACCCAATTAGAGGCTTTTGCACTAAGTTGCAGCTGTGGCCACGTATGTCTGTTCCTTGCTCAGGCAGTCCTATGAAGGAGAGCTGAGCTGTGAAGATGATGCAGACAGAGTGCTCCTAGTGGTCCCTGCAGGCCTGCTCCAGTAGGGGAGGGCAGGGAGCTGTGCATCTCTGCAGCACCGCACATGAGTGCAGGCACAGAGTGGGTGCAGATAACCCTGCTCCTCCCCAGTAAAGCTGAGTAAATGCCTACAGTCTAGGCATCTGGGGAGCAGAGCACCAGTCAGTCTGCCAGAATAGCCGAGTCAGAAAGCCCTAGGAGAAAAAGAGATAAATATATTGTATTCCACTATCTTTAGTAACTGCAGACATCAAAGGACCAAGGCAAGAAAGGAGAACTTGGCCAAATTCATAAAACCCTTCCCACAGGATACTATTAAAATACCAAAACTGGGTCCAAAGACAAATACTTCTTCCCCCGCCTGGCCCTGACCTTGAATTTTAGACTCACTTGCACCAGAAATGTTGAAACTTCTCATTGAAAGACATTTACTTGAATGGAAAAACCCTTTATTTTTTCCTTCCATGGTTGCTCCAGGAAGTTTGTCTTGCTTCTGACAGTACTCGAGTTATTTGCTCATTTTTTCTGTTGCTGGGACAGTTGTTGGAAAGGGAAATAACCAGCTTGCCATGACAAATCACGGCACTTCGTCACCAGAAAGACCATCCTGTCTATGCCACCATAACTGTAATACATCAAGCTGTGGCAATGTGTAAACCTTTTGGAAAAAATCAACTTTCTTCCCTTCTCTGAAGAAGAATACAGATTGGTTTGGGGTGAAGATTAGCATCAGTTATAAAACACATCCATCTGCAAGGGAGTTTGAGATAATTTTTCTTCTTCATTTCAGATAACTGTAGGGACCATTAAGACACTTTGCATTTTCTTTTGATAGGGTTTTTTCTCTTTGCTGATTTAAACTCCTCATTTAAATAGTCTGCACTGCTTATGGTCAGAGGGAAAGCAGTGGTGGTGTTAAAGCACTATGCTTTGAAGTGCTAGGCTGAAAATGAACATCTGCTGCTGAAATGCTTTTACTTTTTTTTTTTTTTTTTTTTTTTAAATACGATTAATTTCAAGAAGTTCCAAGCAACCAGCCTTTTTCAGCTGTAGCACAAGAAATCTTTCTGAAAACAGCTGGGAATTGGCAAGATGATATAAAAGTATGGACATATTTAAGAATCACTAATAATTTATCATTGACTAGAGCTGTCACTGTATTCAAAGACCAAATATTAGTTAAAAAAGACACACACACACAGAGTTTTATAACTAAATGTTCTCTGTAAATATGCAAACCCAGGAAGTAAGTTGTCTATACCTCACTTACATTTTGTGCATCGTTTAAGAATACCTAGCTGCTGGTGGGAAACAGGTCAATCAACCTGCTCTGGAGAAGTGCAGGACTTTGCAAAACAGACAGTGACGGAGCAAAACTTGGGACTGGGAGTTCCACCTTGATCACACCACTAGTACAGTCTCTAGGCTGCTAAAAGAAAGGTGGGACTTGACCCAGTTCTGGCAGAAAAAGCTTCTCACATTTTATGGAATTTACTTTTTTCTGTTATATATATATATACACTATTAGTATATATATATATACACACTATAGTGCATATATATTATATATAATATTTTATAAGATATATATTCTATATTAATATATAAATTATATATGATATATTATATATACTATAGTGTATATATATACACTATTAGTATATATATATATATACTATAGTATATACTATATATACTATTCTGTACTCTCTCTCTCTCTCTCTCTAATTCTGAGAACTTTATCTATCAAATGAAATGCCCTTGTCTGGCTTTCAACCAGTCACAGAATCAGATGGAACACTGTCACGTGTTGAGTGAAATGTCCCCATTTCAAAAAAAAACAACAACAATTACAATAACTTGGGAAACAATCTACCACCAATTCAACCAGTTCCTTCCAGAGAAGCCCATTGGAGACCCTTAATCCCTTCTGTGAGTAGTGGACCAGTGCTAATAGCAACAAACCAAGGGCTAGAAGCATAGAAAAGTAATTAATAAATATGCTGCTGCATCTTTTTTGTAGCAGGAGGGAGAACAAGCAATGCCATGAACCTTGAATTTGTGGACAGGCATGGGAAACTATCCAAAACACAGGGTGTGTGGAATACCATGCATGGAATTCAGTAGCAATTAGTGGAAATTTCAGGTTCTGGACAATTAAAAAGGCCTTTTGGCACATCTTACCTCCTGCCTCTATTTTATGAGCCCAGAGAGATAATTGTCTTTGTGCCCTCTTTGGTTGTTCCTCAGAATCCTTTCCAGGAGGATTTTCACCTAAACTTTCCCTGTAAGAACTCCTCTTGCTTGGGTTTCCCATTCTAGGCTGGTTCCCATCCCAAACAACAGAAGAGCCCAAAACATCTCTGCGTTTGTGTCCTGAGCCCCTTCAGACAAGACAGCTTCCTCAACCAGCTTCTTGTGTTCTCCAATATAACTAGTCCATACTCATCCCTCCGTTTAATTTGGTCAGCAATTGGCTCATGTGATCTAAGCTTGGTATTTCTCCTGCTTACCAAGTCAAAAACAGCACTGTCTTTGATGAACCATTAACTTCTCGGGAGAGAAACCTCTCAGCTCTTGCATCTCCTTATCATTTTTTTCCTTCCCACATCTAGGATGTTCACATCTTCCGCCACACCTGGCAGGATTTGTGTCCTGAATAAGAGAACAAAACTGTATTTCCCAGAGCAGAATTGAGTGCAGCAGCACAGGTATGTGATCTAGCAAAACTAATGCAAAGGAAAAATTAAAAAAAGCGAAATGTTGGTACCTCTGGTCAGAAACTGTTCTGTGACTGGAAATGGCAGGTGTCATGTCTAGATGTGGGTGTTCTGCAGTCAGTACTGCAGACAGAAATGAAGCAGAGCAGAAGAGCATAAGGCAAACTCCAATTTGCTGGCCTGGGCTGCAATGGCAATGGGCACTGCTGACTCAGCTGCCCCTGACACATGCTGCTCACAGCTGGCTTGTGGCTCCCTGTTGCTCCTGAGAGTGAAGGGAGATTTTCCCTTTGCAGTGAGCTTGCACTGGGCTGCATAGGGGGATCCTATTCCTCCCAGTCTCTGGATGGTGAAAGGAGCTGGCTTGCAGCCCAGTGATACCCCTGCCAAAGCTGATGGGGACTAAGTTTGCAAAAACTGACAATGGAGAATGCTACTTCATGGCAATTAGAGATGTGCTGGTGGGAAGGGCTCTCTGCAGGTCTCCAGTCCAATCTCTTGCTCAGAGCAGGACTGTCTCCAACACTAGGTGAAGCTGGTTGTGTCTTTGCCTTGGAAACTCTCAAGGGCAGAGATCACTCACATGACTTAAGCCCACACTCAGATACTTTACTGGTTGGGTCTAGAGAGAAAAGAGGACTAGATAAAGCCTTTTGTACAGATCCCACATTAATCCACCACAGAGCACAAGTCCTCCACTGTTCTGTGTTATAATGGAACCCCATGGGGAAAAATCACAGCTGTTTTTATCTTCCTGGAAACCTGTGGTCTCATCTGCTCAATAGCTAATCCATTCTCACCATGGCTAGTGCCTGCTTATCACAGGGAGAGAGGCATCACAGCAAGTCAATCTCTGCTCCAGTTTGCAAGGGAGGGAGATCAGTGAGTTTGTCAGCAGCTTCACAGAGGGCTCAGCAAGGTTCTTTTAAATATGCAGAGCACACACTGCAGAAGGAGAAGACTGGAAATCCAGCTGTATGAACACCACTTAAAAGGAAGCAGCCATGGTAATTAGCCTGACAGCAAAACTCAAGTGCTGCCCTCCTTGCTCAAAGCTCACAATTTGTTGGTGGTTCAACTGATTTGCTGTGCAGTGACCATGGTGTAGTGATCCTCGCTAATATTACCAGCTCTGCTAGGCACTTCCATGCTGCCTTACCACTCAAAGGGATGACAAATAGCTGCCAGGCAGACAGACAAGCCATGTGCATATTCCTCTGTGCTTCCAAGAAGCACAGGGACCTAAAATTTGTGGCCCACAATAGCTGGAGTTAGCCACCCTCTTTTAAGAGGCAGATTAATTGCCAGTGAAGGATGCAGAAGGTTTGTGCCAAAACAGGACTAAATCATCATTTGGAGCAGGAGGGGACAAGGGTTCTTGTTACTACACAAGAAACAGGCTCTGCTTTTTCTAACTCTTTGTCTATTCACTTGCCATTTGAGGAGATCCAATTAGTTGCAAATTGCACCAAGTCCCAAGCTTTTTCTTTTTCTTTTCCTTTTCCCTTTTCCCTTTTTCCTTTTTCCTTTTCCTTATCCCAGTCTAAAGAAACCAGAACACCAGCAGGCTTTCATGGACTCAGAAGGTACAAGCCTCTCTCTTTGAAGGAGCTTGATTTCCTAAGAAGGTTCCCCTCCAATCTCCGTCACACTAGTCCAAAACAGCACATGGGCACCTACTTCAGTTCACTATGAGTGTAGCTCCTTTTGAAACTGTCTTGGCTTGCGTAAGGATCATTTCAGTGAATACCCAGGATGTTTCCATTTGGCAATGTAACTTCAGTGTCTCAAGAGCTTGTGGTGGTCTTCCTCAGCACCCAGGTGTCTACAAACCCAGCCTCCAAACTGACACCATGCATCAGTTTTGCCACTGGTATCAGGAAGATGGCACATAATGATAAATACAATCTGAACAAAATGTCAGAATCAGAGAGAAGAATGGGAACACAAACAAATCAATCCACAAATTCCTTGTGGGCATACTGTTCAAGTTCCTCAGAAACAAAACAAAACAAGGAGAGAGAGAGAGAGAGAGGATTCCCCATTCCCCCAAGTGACACATTTTGGAATATATCCCTTCATGCTGTTGTAAATCAAATATTCCATTAGAAAAGAGTTGATTTTTTTTTTTTTAAAGAAGTCATTAAACAATTTACCCTGAAATCCTGCAATTTCAGTTAAAAGACTGGGGAAAACAGCTCCTGTAACATGGAATTAAGCAAATTCCATTTCAACAATTTCCCCTCATGTTATGCAAGTCCTAGAAATCCCTCTGAAGTGCATTGATTTCAGGCTCAGCTTTAGTGTCCCACATGTTGTCATAATTCTGGAAACCAAGCAAGTGGAAAAAGAGCCAAGACTGCACAGAAAGACGAATGATGGGAGATCAGGGTATCCACTCGCAGTATCTACAAGCTCATGGAAGTTTCAGCCAAGCCCATCAGCTTGGCCTTAGTATTTTAGCCTGCTTTTCTCGTTACATCAGAGCAGAAAAAAAATTGATTTGTCTTGGCTGGCCAAGGTACCCATCTTAGGTAGCAGACAAAAAGTAGTGTACATCATGGGTTTTGAAATGTAGGGCACTGCTGCCCCAAAGTTCCCCTGCGCAGCAGAAAAAAGAACATGAGTGCAGAGGGTGGAGTCCTGCCCTACCCCAGGGAAGTCCTGGTCACAGGGCTGTTGCTGCCCATCTGCTTTCTCCAAGCAGCTGCCAGAACTTTTGGCAAGTATGGGAGCAGAGCATTCTGAAGCAATAGTCTTCCTATCCCATCTACTCACAAACTAACCCTCTGCATCGATCAGTACACAACTGCTATCATAACCCTGCAGCCTCACCTGGGGCTCAGAGCCCTGAGCATTAATTATCACTGCTTAGACTCTTTGCTAGCCTGCCTTTTAACATAAAGTTTCTTTCAGTAAAAAAGAGATCAGAATGACCTTTGTGCTGCATTTTATCCCTTTCACCCGTGGACAAAACATCATCATAGCCATAGGTAGAGAAAGCCAGAGATCTTGGAGCTCCTGAATTTCCTCTTCCTTGACGTGTGGGCACATCTTTCCAGCTTATTCTAACTATGAATGGGTTTGACACCACAGAGCAGCGAATGTAGAGATGGCACCAATGCCCTTGCTAGTCCCATCTATGATCTCAAACTGGAGCTGGATTTCTCTGAGAAGGATTGCACGCATTTCTGGTGCTGCAGAAGGAACTGGTGTTAGGCTTGCCTCAGTTTATCGCTCTCAGACCTGTGCCCATGTGGGATCTAAGATTTCTTATTCACTTCACTTTACTTCAGCGGAGACAGGGCCATTTTCTAGGGACTAATGAATAGTACAGGGGACTGACATTTCAGGGAGCATCAGAGACTATTAACTTTGTGGAATGCTAATGATCTGCTACCCGTCAAGGATGTTAGTAGCTGGAAATAACTCCCAAACAGAAACTAGATTTGGTTTTGGCTTAAATGGGAAGCCTAATGATTAGACTTCCTTGGACCCTTTGTAGAAAAACTGCGATTTTTTACTGCAACTGCTCCTCTATGCTTGGGACGAGCTCAAATTTGCAGGTGCTTTCAGCTTCTGTACTCGGTTATCACAGGACAAAGGGCTGTGGGGCTAACTAGCTCAGTGCCCACGCTTGGGTGTCATGGACAGTGCTCCATCCCACATCACACATCCACAAAGCTTTTGTTACAACTGCATTTTACTTGCCCAAGACAGGGAGCAAGCCAGCAAGGGCATGAGTCAGTGCTAGCTCTCTGCAAATCCCCTGCCATTCCTCCCTTTTGTCCCCCACCCCACAGTGCAAAGCTCTAAGGTGAATGATGAGTCTCAGAGCCACTGCAAACACATGCCAAGATGAAGGAGAAAAACATCTGAGCTGGTGCCACAAGACAGGTTATTAGTCATTACTGCTCTTGAACCATAACTGCTGTGATCGACTGATGATGATACAAAGTTGGAGGCTTCTGCAATGCATCGGATGGAAAGCAGAAAGATCATGATGACTTCAAAGCTTGGAGTGATAAAAACCAGGAGGAGAGGAGGGAGTTTGGTGGCACAAATTGCAAAGCTGTGTTTTCAGGTACTAATAAGCACAACTCCTATGGGAAGGGAACTCAGTGCCTGGAGGAAGTAGGGAAGGGAAGTCTGGCTTTCTAATGCAGGCATGAAAAGGGTGAGTGGATCAAGCTAGCTATTTTCCATACACACCTATTAGTGCCCCTGCACACAGACAGGCAACATTTCTTACAGCCCTCATCAAGCATCCAGTAAAAAGCAAATTGCTGGCATGCGTGGGAACAGGAAGCCCATTAGACAAAGGAGACAAGAAGAGCTTGGTGCACGCAGCCTAGCAAAACAGAAATGCGGAAGAACTGCTGTCACTGTCTACATTAGTCTAGAAAGTACAAGCTCAGGGAGGAGGGCAGCTTTGGGAAAGCCTTCCAGTGTGTGCAGGGAACAGAAGGAGACTGTTCAGTGTTCAACAGTGCCTGAGCAATTTATCAGTGGCAGAACACAACAATTTTGCCGTCAAAAGTTGGGCCTTGTGTCGATGACTGTGTTTCCATGGCTTCAAACCCAGCTGCATAGTCCTGGCCTGCATTGCCCTATCCCATCCTTCTGACCCACAGCGTGACATGCTGGTGGGAAGGGTCTTGGGGAACCTCCAAGGGTAAACATCCCCTATATCTCTGGGTGGCTGCACCACCCTGGGGCAGGATTTTTTCTGTCAAACCTGAACCAAAAAAAACGTTTCTGGCTGTTACCCCTTGTTATAATGTCTGTCACAATGTCACAACCATCCTCATTGTAAAATCCTTTCCAGAATCAGTAGGTGCTCCCAGGCTTGAGCTCCACCAGAGCAGAAAGGAATAAGGGTAGAGATAACCAGGTACTTCACCGTACAGTAGATAACACCAACGGAAACCTGTAGAATTACCATGTGGGTGCTGAGACTAAGCAGAGCAGAAGAAATGCACAATGCCAATATAAAAAAAAAGCATGTTGAAATTGTGAAACTGTGCTCATTAAGGTTTTGAATTTTCATGTCTTTATCATTTTGCAGAATTCAAAGCAAAAAAAGATCACATTTTCCAAATCTTCCAGATAGTACACCTTCAACAGTATGAATCAGCATTTTATCCACTTTTGATTACTCAGGATTAAATGTACATGTTCAAGGGACTCCCCAAAAGTTTTCCTTATTTTCCCCCATCTTCAGGTTTAAAGGGTTTGGAGGGTTTTTTGTTTGTTTATTTGCTTGTTATCTTCATTGTCAGAGGCAGAAAGCACCTAAGTTGCTTTTTCTTCTGATCTCTAACTTTTTTTTGAAGTTGAGGATATTGTAAAAGCTTGCAGAGAGAGAGGGGAAAAAAAGGAAAATCTTACCCCAGGATCATCCATCTTCTAACATTCAGCAGGAAGATATCAGACATTGATAACTTTCAAAAGCAAAATTTAAACAGCAACATTCATTTCAATTCCAAATGTTTTTGGCAGTTACTTTGCCTCAAACAATCTACCTTTAGAAAAGACTCTTTTCAAACTAACTCCAGTGTCCAAAGGGGTTGTCATTTGAGTCTATAGCCCCTGGTACCAAATCCAGTTAACTCTGAAGTAGCTACGAAAAAACTGAATCATTACAAATGGGAAGAAAAGATTGCTCTGCCTATTATTAGTGCACACGTATTGTCAGCAAGAAAGCCATGAGCAAGGGTCAGAGCCTGTAATAGCCGTCTCTGGAGCATGTACGCAAAGACTAGCACAAGGCTGGAAGCCAAAAAACAGGCCAGCTGAAACCTGCTTTGCCCAAAGGGATGGCCTGGCCTGGCAGAGCCACCCTTGATTCTGTCATTGAGTGGTAGAGGAGATCAAACCAAGCGCATCAGAATCACATTAATAAATATGAAATATTGTCTTCTAATAATCCCATCTCACAAATAATCTCTGCAAGAGTTTCAGGTTTGAGAAGAGAAAGGAAAACCAAAGTGGCATTGATGGCAAATTTCCCAGTGGACATAGCACTACTTGGGTAGATAAATACCTCAGCATCACAGCCTCTGGGGTTTGAGGGCTGCAATAGCTGAGCTCACAGAGCACTTGGGTCTAAGGCACCTCATCACTGCTCTAACATTGGCCACAGCAGTGAATGCATTCATTAAGGTGCTGAGTATTGAGGGCACCTCTCCACTATTAGTGCGGTATACCCCAGTCCTCTGGTTTTCAGAAGCATCTAGCACAGAGATCAGACCTGCATCCATTCGCCTGCAGAGGAGATGAAAGCAGACATGACCTGGAAATCTGCCATGTGGAAGAGGCTGGGAGAACAAATGGAGCTGTCGAGGACAACAGGAGAAACAAGTAGCAGAAACTGCTTAGGCAACTTTTCTAAGTTGTGGAAATCCTACAAATTTTGGGGAAAAGGATTCCCTAAGCTGAACTGCACCTTTTCTTTCATCCTAAAACAAAAAGAAAACTTACAGACCTTGAGGAAAGACGAAGCACTTTCATCACATTTAAGGCTGACTAATTTTTTAAAATTTTAATTACACCATTGATGTTTTGCAGGAACTAGGATCTAATGCAGAATGATAGTGGTGTTCAGGTCTGCTTAACTTCTGCGTGGCTCATGGTTTTGTGCAAGTCCCTCCAGATATCCAGGCCACCTGCTTTTCTTCTCCCATTTCCGTGCCTTATTACACTGCAGACCAGTGCTCCCATTTGTGCCATGCCTAATGAAGAGGGTTTTCCATTAGCAATGATGTGGCCAGAAGAAGCTCTTTCCAGTCTGTAGGCTGGAGTTTCCCACTAAGGCACTTATAAAATGACAGAACTCTAGTTTTGATCCCAGCATTATGGGGTGCAGGTTTGTGCATTGTCATTGCTGTTCTTTTCGATGTCTTTTCTGAGTTTCTTTTTTACAGAAATCACATGCAGTGGGATATGCTTTGTTAAGACTCGTATAAACAAGCTGACAACTTCCCAGTAATTCAATTACCTAGTAATACTACAAGCCTTTCCAGCTGCTGAAAAAAACCCTCTAAAGAAATAAACACTAGAACAAATACAGTGAGGTGACATACAATGTTTTCAACACCCTCTGCAGAGGCAATTCTCCTGTTATTTATCATGGCAGTAGCTCCCCAGGCCCTGAATGCTTTTTGTCTCTTACTAAACCAGAGACTAGGACCTATCACTTTTGAAAGCCTTGCCTGTGCTGCCTCAGATGACTCACAACAAATATTTACTATATAACAAGAAAAAAAGGCAGAAACAGGATGCAGACAGTGGACAACCATCAGCTGATCATCAGCTGAAGTCATAATAACTGGAAGGTATTTGGAAGAGAATTCACCAGGAAGTGGTGTTCTCTTCTCTTCTTTTCCTTTTACTAGTGCAGGAGGGGACATAAAATGGAAAAAAACCTGAGGGGCAGGAAAGAAAGAAGGAAGGTAAGAGAAATGTTATTTTTAAAATAATAATAATAAAGATAATATACCAAATAATACCAAATAATGTAAATATATTTTTTAAATTGCAAGGAAATCTTTGATTCATGAAAATATTCTTCCATGAAAATGCATTAAGGTACTATTAGAAACTCCCTGACAAAACATACTTTTTGAGAACAGAGCCAAATGGAGTTATTCTTACATGTCCTCAAAGCAACAGACTAAATGAAACTTTTGCAGGGAAGTTATGTGCAGTGCTGTGCCGTGACAGTTATCATGCATCCAGCTGCAGAGCTCCAGATTTGCTTTACAGAAGCAATTCTTCTCAAATAAGAATCCATCATTGCTGTTACTGAATATTTGGTGACACAGTCAACATGCGTATTGGATTATTTGAATAGGATCGAATAATTCAATACATATCTAACATTTGATACATTAATAGTATTTCCTCCTGCCTTAAGGGGCAAACCAGGAATCTTATTTTTTGCATTTCTTGAAGGTACTATTAAATGTAGGTAGAGAGCAGGGGCCTGAGCTTTTCCCTGGGCACAGTATATGCTGCCATCACCACTCCTCCCCCATGGTACTTATAGGTGGGTTTCCACTAACCTCATACTGGCAGGGCTGGCCTCACAGTCAGGTCCTAGCAGGTCTGTGAGTTTCCACCCATCAACTGACTTGCAGGACAGCTATCCTGTGTACACCTGCAAGCCTACAATAAATACAAACTAACTTCCTTACTTTAACCCTGATCTCCAGTAATTTGGTTGTGTGCCTCCCCAAACGAGGATAATCCTGAAAATCTGTCCTCCCATCAGAGTCCAAGCCACGATCCAACTCCTCTGAGTTCATGTTCATGGCATGAAGTAGCAGTTATTAAATTTACAGAAGGCTTTTATTTGGCATTTTGTAAAACTGGCCTGAGCTAGAGTGTTTTGCTTCTCAACTTTCCCTGTGTTTACCAGGGCAGTAGATCTGACATCCTTTGTCTTGGTTTGAAAGACAGGTGTCTGCTGAGGAAGGCAGGAGCCTCCCTTGAAATGGAAAATGCAACCCCCTTCCCTCCAAATTACTATAATTTTGAAATTAAGGGGCCTTCAGGCAAAGATGTAGGGAATAGGAATAACAGTTCTTTACTAATATGTATATATATATATATATATATATATATATAACACAAGGCAGGAAAAAAAAAAAAACAACCCACTGGTTTACACTAACAGAGTCAGAAATACAACCTGACACCCTGTTAGGGTGGCAGTAGCAGTCCGATAAGATGCTGGCTGCAGTCCTCCTGAAGTGATGGATGTAGATCTGTTGAAGCAGTGATCTTGTAAAAGGGTCTGGTCTTCCTCCGAAGGTCCAGTGGTAGGTAGGTAGCTCTTGTCCTCTGGAACTCCAGTGGTGGGGGGAAAACTCCTCTGGGAATCCAGTGGAAGAAGGCTGCTAGGGTGTTCGAGATCTCAGTTTTTATTTAGCATGGACTGCTTGGCTCCTTCCCCCCGGGCGGAGCATCTCACAATGGGATGGGGAGTCGTGAGGCAGTTCCTTGATGGGCCATTAACAGGAGATAGCCCAGGAGCGAGTTATCGATGGGTCAGGCGATAAGGCATTGTTGTGCCCATTAACAGGAGATAGTCCAGAGGGGGGAGGCAGGGAGCACCGCCCCACCTGGTCTCAACAGCTCCTGAAGATGGTAATAGAATACTTTTTTTTTTCTTTTGGCACATTTTACACTGTAACCTAGGACACCTTCTAACTTATAAAATTTGTGGAGCCTTTATAGAGTGGCAGGAATGTTACTGCCCTGTAAACATCAGGTATTAAAGTATTAATCATTATTCTCATTCACAGAATCACAGAATCACTTTCTCCTATGCAGTTCTCTAATTAAAAGCAAGGTTTTCTCTAATTCACAGTGATTGAAAAAAGCTCTTTCAAAGCCTGAAGTTATTTTAGTGCCATAAGTCAGGTCCTTGGCAGGGTTTTATTAACATCAGGTTCCCCAGGACCCATCAGCTCCCCTGCAAGACTAGTATTGCAGAGAATTTACCTGAGGAGTTCTGATCCTAAAGCCAAGTGATCTCAGTGGCAGACTAAAGAGCAAAAACAGCAATATCCTTTGATCATGTGGGTATTGGACTGCTAAAAACTGTCTTGCTCAATGTGAGAGGAGGCAAAACTATTAATGCACTTCAGGAGGTAGCCCCAAGATGTTATGGATGTGTGACTGTGTGATAGGTAGAGACACGGACAATTTAAAGTGTCAAAATCCAATGCGAATTTTATTATATTAGCAAGCGAACAAGAGCAAAGGCAGCGCTGGGCGGCCGGGGAGTCTGCGCTCCGCCAACGGCTCGCAACTTCCCGCCTCGTGTAAGCACATTATATACAGTCTCATTTCCTGCATTCGTGATGTCGCAATCAGGTCGATACTCTGCGCACGTTCCTTCTGTTGCTGGGGGGGTCTTTCTCTGCCTCCTGGTGATCGTAAGGATGAAGGCTGAAGGTCTTCCTCGTTGCCCTGTGGGTGGACTTATGCAAGAATGTGACTACTCAACCCCCTCAGCTACGGGTCCTGTTGACTTATGCAAGAATGTGACTACTCAACCCCCTCAGCTACGGGTCCTGCAAGAATGTCCTTCGGTTGGGCTATCAAGCCTTGCGGGCACATAAATCTTCCATCCATACCTTCCCATACAGGTTTAATGAACAAAGCACAATATATTACTTATTACAACTGGACCAAAACTTTCTTGATGGTGTATTTTAGAAGAGTGTCCAGTCACCACTGTGAGCCAGAAGAGACACTCATCTTCCTCTTGCTTTACAGAAGCCTCAAAAAATGCAGAGACAACAGTGCTGTTTCACCAGCCCACCCTTGGAACAGGAACTCAAGGTGCAGAGACTGAACCACTAGCTCAAGGCATCTCAAACACTGTAGGAGAGCCCACATTGAACAAGGAGTTCAAATTCTCATCTGCTACCTTCAACAGGTTGTTCTCTACCCCTTGACTGTGGCTAGAACAAGGCAACCCAAGACCATCTAGCATCTAATAGGAGTTCCCCTGGTTGCAAAGCGTGCCCATGGCTTCCTATTCTTTCCCTGTGTACCTCCGAAAAGAGTCCAGATCTGTTTCCTCTGTACTCTCCTGTTAGGTAGCTGCAGGCACCAGGAGCTTCCCCTCTCCAGGCTGAGCAAGTTCAGCTCCCTCTGTCTCTCCTACACTGAGTGCTCCAGGCCTGACCATCTCAATGGCTTCTACTGGACTTGTTCCAGTACGTTAATGCTGGTCCTTTACTAGTCAGCCCAATGCTGAGCACAGCATCCAGATGTGGCATTGCCAGTGTGCAACTTGTACACCAGGATCCTCATTTCTTCTTCCACAAGCTTTCTGGGGTGGCTGGGTTCTAGCTGCAGGACTTGGCATTTGCTTTGGTTGAACTCCCTAGAGTTTCTGTCAGCCCAATTCTCATCCTGTCCATGTCTCTCTGAATGGTAGCCCTGCCCTCCAGGTATCGTTTGCACCTCCCAGTTGAGTAACATCCTGCTTTAGGGAACACTCCTACCACCCCAACACCCATAAAGGTGTTAAATATTATCAAACCCAATAATGACCCTCTCAGAAACATCACTGGTAAGCAACTGCCACTGGATTTCAAGCTGTTGAGCCTGACAAGCTCTCTGAGCCTGACAGTCTACTCAGGACCACTGCCCATAAACTTGCCTAATGCCAGTGCAAAGCAGTCTCGTCTACCATGACTCTGAACCTATGTGTAACCCTTCTCATCAGTCACTTCAAAACAAAGAAAATAATTTTGGTATGTACAGTATGAAGAGTGATGTCCCTTTCCTGGGCCCTACAAGACCAGTTTTCTTGACAAGAGTCCCATTCTCTACCAGTAACCGCGACCTTCAAACTGCAGGCACAAATGTATTGTGTGCATGATTGTACATTTACTTCAGCATGTTCTCATACAGGCCCAAAATCAATAGAAGAGAAAATAAAAGTAGGAAATGATCATTCAAAGTTTTGCCTAATTTTTATCTGTAAATGAAAACTGTTAAAGTACTATTGCAGGGGATTTCTTTTTTTCGAGAAGGTGAGCAGCCCTTCCATTTAAACAGTCTGACAAGCTTTGCCGTCATGCCCTAAGGAAGACAGAATCTTGCTTCCATATCTCCTTTTTTAATGCACTGACAGTAAAATATAGAAAAGTTGACATTTTTCTAACAAATCCTTAATCTGTTTTATTTTAGTTGCTGGCATTGGAAAAATTGAATCCCCACCTACTCAGTTCTCCCTTATGCTATATTAATATTTTAAGACATTTCAAAATATGCTTGATTCCTAACCGTAAACTGAAGAAAAAAGATATCAGAAAGGAGGTTACAGATTTGAGCTCCTCTACTGTCAGTTCTCCCACATGGACACCTGTGCCCCACTGCTGGTCTGTAAGTCATTGAAAGGGTATCCCAGGGAGACTAAACTAAATATATCTAGAAAAACCACAGAGAGAATTCAATCCATTCAGGTAACCAACCAACCAAAAAAACAAAAAACAAAAAACAAAACAGGGAGAAAAATAAAAGTAAGGAAAGGTGATTCTCCTAATGAGAAAGTCTGAGAAGCCGTAAGGTAAAAATATCAATATATGTTCTGGCATCTTTTCCTTCGCCAGGATTCAGCTTTTTTTTTTTTTTTTTTTTTTTTTTTTTGGTTTCCTAATTGCAGTAGCTGTAATGTGTAATGCTTATTTGAGTCCATTTGACCAGAACAGTAATGCATTTAATCCAGCCATTGTCTCTCCTGGCTGCTGCAAAGCATATAGCTGTTAGGACAGCCTGAGGATGAGCAGTAAGGAAAAGAGCGTGGGCTAACTTGAAAGGAAAACTATCTCATCCAGCACCCTACAGATGCTTTCAAAACCCAGAATTTTACCATTTTGATTCGCTGATGAATGGTAGATGAAAGAAAATGGTCTGGGTAACTTGTCTGAGGTGGAGTTAGTAGCTGGTCCTATAAGTATCCTCAGAAGCCTTTATAGGCTCTAGATGCTGAGGATGATAAGGAACAACCCTTTTCATTCTTCTTTCCAATGTATATCTGATGAAGGCAGGAGAGCAACCACCCAGTTTGATGCTGGCATCCACGTTTAAATCCCCACTGCTGATGCCATTTAACTTTGTGCCTGTATCTGAGTTGGAAGGCACATCTGGAGGCTTCCAGACCTGTCTTGCTTCTGGAGCAGGACCATTGCTAACACTGGATCAAGTCTGTCATGGTTTTGTCTAGCCAAATTTTGAAACCTTCCACGACTGGACAACCCAGCACCTCACGAAGTTCTACAGCTTCTCTAAACACCCAGCATCATTTTCAAACAAGACTCAGCGAAGCTAAAAGTGACTGTGCCCTAAGAAGGCTAAAAGTGAGAGAGCCCTAAACAAATAAATCTCGTAGAGATTAACATGCACATCTGTCCTGGTTTGGGCTAAACCAGAACTAATTCTGTTTTAGTGCTTTAAGCTTTCAGTTAAGTCTCCTCTAACTAACGGCACTTTCTGAAACAGCAGCACATTTTTCCAGACAGTGACTTCTTCTAGCAGTGATAAAGTCTGATGTTTGTAGTTTGTACCAAGGAACGGTGTGCAGAGAGGCTCTTGCTTATACTTGTTATAGCGACCAAGGTCACTGCTAAATCTTGTACTCCATGTTGGGGTGCCGGGAGTGAAAAGGGTCATAAGCACAAAAAAGGTTGCACCTGCAGGGAGGAGCGAACCGGACAGGTGACCCAAAACTGACCAACAGAGTATTCCATCCTATATATGTCATATTCAGTACAAAGCTGAGAGATCACGAGGGTCTCTCTCTCTTCTTTGATGTCCGACATCTGAGGAGCACTCTGTCTGTTCTTCTGTCATCGATTCCGATCTGTGCATCTCCGAATCCAGTGCCTGAGTCCAGCTCCTGCATCCTGTTCCTATCTGCTGCCGAGTCCAGCCTGGGACTGCCCCAGTGCCAGCCCTGCAGCGTGGTGGTGACCTGTCGTCATCAGCGGGGGGGGAGTTGGGTTTGGTATTGGTTTTGTATATATTTGTACATATTGTATATATTTCATTATTTCCTTATTCTTATTATTATATTTTCTTTCATTGTTATTGTTTCATTAAAGCTGTTTTAGTTTTCTTTTCCAAACTGTAAAGTCTCTCTCCTTTGTTGTCTCTCCCTTTCACTTTTGGGAGGGGAGAGGGGTTAGTAGAGAGTGTCTGTCTTTTGTTAGTGGCTGGCCCAGCCTCAAACCGTGACAACATCAATGAATCCAAGTGAATTCCTCCTTAATTTTTCACAGAATTGCCCAATGGATAGCTAGCCCAAGAGATGCGAAAGAAAACCATTGCTTTTTAGTGGACACTGCATTTTTTTGCAGATGTGTCTTCTCTATGGGAAGAATTGAAATGTGATTGTAACTAAATACAATGACTCTGGAATTTTTCCTAGGGCTTCTTTGAAAAAAATATTCAAAGAAATTAAGAAATTCTTTAGTGGCAGCTAGACTATTGAAAAGCTGTATTGGGGGAGGGGCAACAGAAGAAAAGGAGAGAAAAGCTTTGAAGAAAAGCTAAAAAATATCAGAGATCATTGTTACAGGGAAAGAACACAGAGTCCTAGCTGTCTTTTTGTAGCATCTCTGTTTCTTGGTGACTCAGACCAAGAGGTTTGGCTGTTGAAAATTGAGCACACCTGCCCAATTATTTTACTAATTTCAAGGTCTGTCTGATAAATAAATATGCTCCGAGTTTAACAGATTTCACTAGAAATAACATATCCTATGTACCAGAAAGAAGTTTGTGCTGTAAAACAGTAATGTCATGGCCAAAGGGGAAGTTGCTTAATTAGCTCATTATTTTTCTCAAAAGCAATGGAAAAAAATAGCTGACTGCCTTATGAGTATGTCTGTGTTTCCAATATTTACAAGACAAAATTTTTTTAAGTGGTGAAGATTTATAGATTAATGGTTCCTTTTTTTTTAAAATGACAGTTTATTTTATGCAGATGATGCAGACAAAGAGCTACAAAATCCCTAAGAACAACCCTCAAAATAAAGGTATGAGCCCTCCTAACTCCAGGGCAGAAACCATGTGACAGAGTCAGGAGGAATAATGCTTTGTGAAGGAGATAGTTTCCAGGGGGACCTTTCCAAGTGCTGAGTAAGATGAGCTCCTCCTTCCAGGGCCACTTAAATCCTAGGAGCACTTCTGTCTCACTTGTTCCTTTGCCAGCACCTCCAATGAGCAAAGACAGCAGGACACAAGGAGTTTATTTGCTGTGGGCAATGGCTTCTTTCTGAAAGCTGAAACATAATACGTGGTTCAGCAATGGGTGTGTTACTCCAGCAGGTTTTATTTGGCTCTGGCAGGTGTTCCCAGAATGAGTGCAATCTGTTCTTGGAGTGAGGAGATGCTTTCCGTTAGAATAATTGCCATTTCCTCCCACTCATGAAGCTGCCTGTGTAGAATGAGCTGTTAAGAACAGGGCATAGGATAAGAGTGGTTTTCCAGGCATCATACACCACCTTCACCCACCTCACTCCAAACATGAGAGCTCCCATCTCCTTACACTGGGAGATGTGCATTTTCCGTAGCTTCCTTTACCAACTCAACCAGGTGGGAAAAAAAATTAGTGTGGTTTAGGGCTTCAATTATTTGTTTTTAAACCAATGCAATCCCTACCACCTTATTGGGAGAGTGATAAATATTTGAGAAGGAAGTGAATGCCCTAAAGCTGATAAAATCCAAATACAGCTTTTCTGAGGTCCGTATTTGTGGCATTATGGACACAAAATCGGAGTCTTTTTCTGCAGCCCAGAGCCCAACAGAGTGTCTGTGGCCCCTGAGGACTCTCAGCACAATACCATGGTGCAGAGAAGGGGAACCCTTACGCAGTAAGGTCAGATGACTTGACCAATGGCACACAAAAAGCTATGCCAGGGATGGGAGGTGACTCTTCCTGAGTGCCTCCTCTGAGGAAAGACACATCATTTAGTCCTGATCTTTGCATGATACCAGCTACAATGCTTAGGCCAGTCATTTTAAGGTACTGCTCAGCTATTGACATCTGCCTAAAGCATCTTCCCCAAATAGCTCTGAATCTGGGCTTGAATGCAGTCACAAAAGGAGAATTTGTTACACCCACTAGGAACTCACACCAGTGGATGGTCCTCCTACTTGCCAGAAAACAGGCTTTGTTTCTCATGAGCTTTCCCGCCTTTCATTTCCAGACACTGTTTTTTTGTTCACGTTTTCTCCACTAGATTAATGAGGCCCTTAATACCTGCTGTTTTCTCCCTATGGAGTTCTCATACCCTGTAATCAAGGTGCTTTTTGATCTTTAAGACCAGACTGAGCTCTTTAAGAACTACTGCAAAGTTATCTTTTCTTCCAGAACTGTGTCCTGTCTGTCCAAAGTTGCTGCTAAAGAGCAACATATGTGTTGTGCTATTATCCCACATCCCAGACAGCAGTCCCATTCAGGAGTCCTTTAGGTAACAGCATGACCAGGTTGCACAGTACTCCAAATAAAATGACCTTATTGTTATGTTAGCATCCAAGTGTTTTGAGTCATGATCCCATTCCGGTTTAATTTGCTGTAGTCAAAGGGCTCCCTGTCCCCAGCTGTGTGCCCCAGCCCTCTGCCATAGGTACAGCGAGGTTACTGCTTTAGCCACATCAGTTGTCAGCCATAAGCTTCAACCCCAAGCTGTGAATTTCCTCCCAGCACACCTCCACCAGAAAAGCATTTTGGACAAGGTAGAGCGGTCATCGTGTGTATGTTCCAGCTATCCTGAGGGTCAGAAATACAGCAAGTTATCACTGTACAAAAGATTAAATCCTTCAGAGCATTGATTCAGTGAAGTAATTACATATGCATTTTACTTGTCAACACAAGGCTACTAAACAAAGAGCTTAAGCATTTGGCAAAAACTGAGCAAAGAAATCATTGCTGAAACTAAATAAAATTCTCATGTAAGGTTTTTCCTAAAACCCTGCAAGTTGATCAATGTATTTGATTTTTGGTCTCCCTTTTTTTTCAAGGACTAGGAGAAATGCCTCAGAAAGCTGTATCATGGAGACCAGTTTCTCATTTAATGGTCAGGGCTAAGTGCAGGACAGGACATTGTGGCTAAGCTATCTGCCCAAAACACTCATGGAAGATATTTATTTAACAAATGTAAGAAGTTATTACAATGGTCTTTCCCTTAGCAGTTAGGGGGTATTAAATATTGGAGAGGAGCAATGTTTTTTTCTCTTCTTTGTGTTTAATACTATGAAAGGGTTAAGAAGCTACAGCCAAGACCATCCTGAGCCCAGGGTGGTAGAGACATGGGAGGCAACCCATGGGACTCTCCTGGCACAAGAAAAGAAAGTTAAGACCAACAGATATGCTGAGGTATATAACCAAGGTTAAACTTTCATGCAAAAGGATTAATGCAACAGAAACAAGTTTCACCCTATGCAGGCACTTTGGAGAGTACCACAGTCCTGAGTGCAGTGGTTTGCCAGAACAATGTTGAAGGACGTACTGGAGGAGGGACAGGATGATGCTAGGCCCTGCTATAGCACACAGCAGTGTTGATTGCATGGCCTTTGCAGCAGACATAAAGTAAAGGTAACACAAAAGACAGCACCATCCAAGCCATTAAGCAATATTCTACTCCAGTACTGCTGTCTGGGCAACTAAAGCAGACACCACAGTTCCTACATTTGGCAGGATGCTTTGAAGCCAACCAACCAGCCAAGAATAAGCAGAGAAAAAAATTTGTTTCACCCAAAGCAGAACACTGGTAAATTACCATATGAATCTTATAAATGGCTCCTGAGACCCTGGGAGCACCTGGATGCGGAGACTTGATTTAAAATCCAGTTTCCAGTCCAATCTGTACTTGGACCTTGGCTCTCCAAATATGAAAGATAGTTGTGCTGCCAGATAAGCCTCATCATAGACTGTCTGCTGCCATAATTGAGTTTCTGCCTCATCATCTAACAGAAGAATGACTCAGCGTCACTTATGGGAGGAAAGTGCTGTTTCCCTCTTCGGTCGTTTCCTCCAGATCCTGTCTTGAGGAGGAAAAAAAAACTAAAAGAAAGAATTTCTATTCTTGAGATCACTCCAATATTTTAAAAATTAGTTTTGTCCTAAGTCCAGGACAGTAGTCCAGGATATATCACATCCCTCTAACCAGAGACAAGACATCATGAGATATACTACTTGATGGGTGAGCCCAGCCCAGAGAAAGTAATGTTATTATTGCTCTATCTTATCTTTCTACTTTTTGACAAAACAGAAATATCCTGTGGGAAATATTGGCTTTTTAAAGAGACTGTGGTTTTCACCCCCCGCAGGAAGGCTGAACCATTCCCAACCAGCTCTGCTTAGAGTAGAATTTATGGTCCTATACCTTTTCCACCCAGGTTTATCTATCAAAGCTTTGCCTCTTTCTAGTCAACTAAAAGCATATCTTATTTTATTATGCAAATGTGTGGGGAGTAAAAGGGCTCTAATATCTAAGAAATATGATAGAAAAGAGAGAGATTTTAAACTCTACCAAGAATTTTTGTCTCTCCAAAGCAATATACAGCCCCCTAGACATATATGGTTTTGCTATGTTATGTACACAAGCCTACTAATGACATCTTAATCTATTGATTAAGAAACCGTTTTCTTCTCATCTGCAAAGAAAAGATCTTCTCCAAAGCATTTTGGAATCTTAAATATAAAGGTATATGGAAAAGGGACATTCAATATAATGCAACCATTTACATCTTGCCTGAAATGCTGCTCTTCACCTGGCTTTATGATAAGCACAGTCATTTCAGTCTCCTCTGATCACTTAGAGTCCATTAGCGGATTTCAGCCCAATTTGACAGACACACCTGAAAGAAAAATTAATCTCCTATGTGTATAGTAAAAATCATTGGCCAGATTGCAGAGGGTAACGCTCAATAAGGTCCCCACAGGGAGACAAGCACGTCATCATCACCTGGTTTACTCCCTTGGAGGTGGCAGCCAGTCAACTGATCAGCACGTGTGCAGTGGCTGGCCATTTAGCACGTGGCCAGTCCTTGACTAGCCCTGGCTATCTCTACACTAGCACAGCTGTCCCTGGGGCCACAATGGGGAGAGAAGTTTATTGCTGTGGAATAGAAATCAGTTTCGCAATAGATCTGCAGCTACCCACGTGGAGTGAGATCAGAACAGATGGTAGGGTTAACACTCACTGATGAGGACCTGAGAGGCAAAGGGAAAAATCTGTGACCGAGGAGATGAAAACCACTTTGACAGCACAGTCCTGGGGTGGCAGCTGGGAAAGGATGGTGGCCAGTCAGCAAAGAAGTAGCATAGAAACAGGATCCAGATCACCATGTATGAACACAGAGTCACTTATAGGCAGCCAGGTCTTTGCTGGACTAAATGAGGTCTGCCTCATGAAGGATGAGTCCCTTGCTAGCAGGAAGGGGACTGAGCCCTCAGGATGGAATGACAACACCTTGGGCACAGAAGATCTGAAGCCCCTTAATTTGGGTTCCAGGTACTGGGATACTCCCCCTTTACACCACGACAAAGGAGAACAGAAAGAAATGTCACTACTCACAAATACATCACTTGCTGACAGATAGTCAGCATGAGTAAGGCAGCACGTTCAGCATAGTAGTGGCATTGTCCAGATATGGCCCTTCCAGGAAGAGTTCAGTTCCCCCACCACACATGCTATTTGCAGCTATGAAAATGTTGTCCATTTTTACAGGAGATAAAAAGATGCATATTTTTCACTAACAGCTCAGCAGATGTTCTCTCTCATTCCTGATATTAGCCAACTACTGTTCAATAATCTGGGTGAGATGTATCCATCCTCCTAGTCACATGCTGCCAGTCCCTAATGTAAAGCACGTATACAAACTGAATTCATCAGAACTGATCCTGCACTCATGCTTTCACAGCTATTTCATCCTTCCTCCAACTTATCCACACTTCCCGCTCTCCCACTCCCTCCCCCTCCCAACAACAGTAAGCACAAAATCATGAGAAAGAAAAAAAAAACGCACCACAACACAACATATAAAACAGAGCAACTTAACTGGACCAGATGGCATCCACAAGAAACTGAAATACAAGCACACATCAATTCCTACAATATTCAGCCCTTATAAACTTTCAACAAATATGTTCACATAAACAAGATCCTACATTCTGTATCCTAATTAATTTTCACATTTGTACAAAATCTCTTCCAAGAACAAGAAAAAATATTAAAGGAACGCTTGCCCGAAGTGTTTTTTTCCCCAAGTAACTGAAAGAAAATTCTAGTTTTTCCATTTCAGAATACTTGAAACCCCCTCTCAATGTCTCCCCTCCCCATCAAACCTTTTCATTTGAGAAGTACTCTGATATTTCTTATTTAAGAGAGCTGCACACAAAAGACCCTTCTGCTTACGGTCCTAGGAAAGGGGAAGAGGATTTGTTATCATTCTGGAGGGGACCAGTTCAGGGGCACTAGCCCCATCACACCTCCTTCCAACAAGTGGGAGCAACCTCCTCAGCCCTGCAGCTGGGCTGGGCATGAGGCCCCCACCCAGGACAGAAACATGGCCCTGGGCGTCAGGGGATCAATTTTCCTCCAGAAAGCAGCTCACACTGTAATGTCGCTTGCTTTTGGAGTCTCTCTCCCTGTTAAAAGGTGTTGCTGGTTGTCCTGCCCAGTGGTTTTTCATCCCCTGTTCAGTAGGGCCTGGACAGCTGCGAGGGGCACATCCCTGTACCACCAATGGCCAAGACATATGCAAGCAGCTACAATGGGGAAGGACTTTTCCAGGTGACTCTGTTATCCTAGCAGTGACTATACAGCCAAGGTGAATAAAAACAAAGGGCTTTGTGGTCTGGTTCAAAGCATACCGCCCCGGCATCTCCCAGCACAAAACTGGCTCTTTCCCCATCCTGATCACCACTACCACTAAGTCTTTGTTTTTACCTAACCAGTTTAGTGCAGTTTGTGGCTTTGCTGTGTGAACTGGATACAATGCATATCTATGTGTTTTATGGCTGTGTAGGAGGTTGTGAAATCACATATTTTAGCTCCAGTAAAGTCTTTTGTTGTAGAAAAAGATCAAAATGGAGCTAAGAGTTGTGAGAGAAAGAATGACTTCTATTTAACACAGCAGAAACACCATAAGCACTCATTTCTAAAGAGACAGAAAATACAGGTACGTTGGCTTGAGGAGGAATTGTCAAATATGACCTGGCTTATCAAGGAAGATGAAAGCAGACAGGTATGCAACATTTCATGTGAGAGAGACTGACAAAACTGGCATTAGCATCTTGAAATGCCATGTAAGTGATTAGACAACTGTGTTTCTCCAGGATAATTTAATCTAGGTGCTATTGGGCTCCACTTTAAACAGAGCAAAAAGATATTGGATTAAGAGCTTTGATTTTTTTTTTTCTCCCCTTTGTATTTCTTCCCTGCCCTAAGTGCCACTTGGATTTCCTCTGATGCTAAGGGCACTACAGCCAAGTTATAACACCAGGCCATGCTTATTACAGCTTTTTCCTCATACATGTGAGAATACTTCCCAGAACATGCAGTTGGCAAGTTCCTCTTCCTGTCTAAGCTGCTGGCAGTCATCTTGGTCAAATTTGTGATCCCTACTTTTCAGCAATTTCTCTGATGTCAGGGTTGTGGGGTTTTAATTTGTTTTTTCCTTTTCTGGTAGTTCTGCCTTTGTGTTTCTGGGGACATCTCTCTGAGGCTCAGGGCACCAGTTCAAACAAGTAGTACACTGGGACACAGCATCCTGAGCAATCTACCAAGCTTTTAATGGCTTCTCCGGACAAAGACTCTTCTCTAAGATGTGATACTTTCCTGAAATAGGTAATAAACAAACAAACAAAAAACCACAAACAAGCCAACCAACCCAAAACCAACCAAACAAAACCCGAACAACTAAAGAAACACAAAGCTAAAGTTATTAAGATCTGAGTGACACTACTTATCTAGCTATAAATCCAGCTCCCTTGAAGATGGAAACTCCCACCAGCCTCTAAAGGACCAGGGCATAAAATTAACATACAGTATTCTAGATGGAAATAGGCAGAGTATAGAGTCTAACCAGGGGATAATTCGACTTATAGGTAGGGAAAGTCCATAGGTAGTAGCAATCCTCATTGCTGAATCTGCAGTGATGGGGACCACAAATTCCTGGGAGATTTGTAGTGGCCTACACAGAGATTCCCTCCTGCCACAAACACTTGGGCTGGAATCTGTACTTAATCAAGCTGTTTTTCAGAAAACAGTGGCTCTACCCTGGAACCAGGCCTCAAAAGACCCAATGTGTTCACTTGGAAGAAGACTAGAAACAAACGGCTATGTTTATTGGCCATTATCTCCCAAGCATGGGCAGGAGATAAGATGGGTCTGCCCCGGAGGACGTAAAGTCATTGTGGTTTTTTGAAAAGGGGGCATGAGACCAGCAAATGGAGAGGATTCAGTGGCTAGCCCTGGAGCAGCTCAGCACCCTGGTCCTCAGCCTAGCCATAGCCAAGCACCCACCTGCATTGCATCAAGCTACCATCTGCTGTGTCCAAAGATCATGAGGAGCTGTATGTAGGATGGGACTGTTATTTAATAATGTTGAGATGTTGCCATGCATTTCTGTGAAATAAAAGGAGATGGCAAAAGACCTTGTGGGCAAAACCACAGCAACTGCAGGCAGCAGATCAAACCTGCTGAGAAGCCATGGGCTACATGGGAAAGTACTGCTTTCCTTGTATATGCCCAGATCCCTGCCAGAGATGCTCTCTCTGCAAAGCCTATCCTTCAGATAGGGGGGCGGGGTTTCCTCTTCCAGCCTCTGCCTTTGTGTTCATGGCTGCCAGCACAAGGAATGGAGCTGCCAAGCTTTTGTCAAAGGCTCACAGGCAGCAAGCACTTTCTTCAATCTTACTCTTTGCCAACGCACCATGTGGCTGCTGCAGTAATGACGAGCAGATATCTTCAACAGTAGAAATCATAGCCCTACAGCATCCTAGTCCTGATAGACTACACACCTCAGGGCTCACAGTCACCAGTGTCAGGGCTACCTATGCATTAGCTCCATTAACTTTCACGCACACACACATGGCTCATACATGATGGGTCTTAACTGGGATGAAAATTTCTGACAAGACGGTGAAATCATTTCTTTCTCAGGTCAATACCTCATCTTTGCTTACCATCAAAGCTTTCATATCAACTGTAGTTTAATTCCAACAAGCTGGTAACATAGCTAGATAGCTTATACTGCAGATGCATAGTGGCAACCAGCAGTAACACAGGAGTGTGTAAGTCTACCATGCATGTCAGTGAGTAATGAGGAAATTTCTGCGCTGGATTGTGTTCAGGCGTGTTAACCAAATTAGATTTATAGCAAGGATTCAGCAGCGCTATAGGTATTTTGGCAGTGCCTGCAGTTAGAGTATCAGCTGTTCATAAATCATCTCTCCTCAGTTGACTATCCAACCAGTGTCACAGGGACATAGTAATTACAGCAATGAACAAACAAATGGAGGACTTTCTTGAAGGCAAGTCTCGTGTTTTGGCACAATACCTATTTGCAAGCATGTCTTTTCACTGCAGGTGTCACACTGTTCTACACTGTAACACAGAGGCACATGGTCTACATGGTGGGTCCTTCAGTTTCCAGGCAGCCCACAGACTGTAGAAGATGTCACATCTTTCTAGCCGGTTGTGCACAATGGATCAGTGTGGCCATAGCCATACCTCACTACCTTGCACTCCACAGCCCAAACTGGGGCTGCATCAGTTGGAAGCAAACTGAAGCACAAAGACAGAGGATCCCTGAACATGTGCACATCTGCTAGCCTTCAGGAGAGACATGAGGGGGGACATCAACGGAGGACAGTTGTCTGCAGATGTAGTTTCTCTAGTACACAGCCAAAACCATTTGGTTTATGACAATGCAAGTGTCACTTTTTGTAGGCTGCAGATCTTTTTGGGAAAGCTGAGCAGTAGACCTGCCCAGACTGCTTGGAAAGGACCTGGAAATGAGGTTACCTACATTTCTGATGGGGCTTTTGGGGATAGAACTAAGAAAGAGGGACAGTTACAGCCCACAGTGCCTTTATTTCAACTCCCCTCATCCAAGCAGCATCAGCCAGAAAATGCTCTCCACCTCTTATTTGTCCTTTCAGTACCAAAACTTCCTGATGGCTTCCACCTGGTCTTGGTAGGATCTCTTATCCCTGTCCCTGGGACTGCACCATTTGGGTGTTGGTCCTCCATACACACGTGAGCAAGCTGGACTCCCTTCCTTCAAGACTGCGGCCTGAGCTCTTATAGTCCTGACACTCCTTTCCCAAGGACCAGCAAGACAACCTGTGGGAGAACAAAGTTCCCTGCAACTTATGGCTTCTCCCTTGCTCTCTTCTCTTCTACCTGTAATTCATTAGCTGAGCAAAGCTGCTCTCCTGTCTCTTCCTCATCCAGGATCTCAGACATGCACTTTCCCTTTCTTAGCAGGGCTGAAGGGCTGCAGGGGATGGCAGAATACACAGCTGGCACTCATCAGAGCACAGAGAGCTCCCAGGCTCTTTGCTTTCCAGGAAGAATTCAATCAAGGTTTAAGGTCTATGAATGTGGAACTAGTGGTCTCAAAGCTGAATGGGATTTGGGATAGAGGCTTGTACCAGTATGCTGCAAAAAGGATTGGCATTTAGTTGTGAGAAGGTTTTACTTCGGTGCTACTTTTGCCAGGGCTTGGTAATAATTTGGAAAAGCACACTCGTCTAGAGCCAGCCAATGCAACTAGAAATACAAGAAAAGCCTGATTGTTTTTCCATGCATGAAATATTAAGAAAATTAAGGCATTTCTGCACAGTCCAAGTAGTGACTGTAATTATAGATACCAGGCAGCTTTAGCTGCTATAAAATATGGAAGTGCTTTTATATTGCTACTGCTATAGTTTACTATTTAGGGATGGGAGAAAGTTTGCCAGTTCATGAAATGCATAACAGAAAGGAGGCCCATTACTACATAATACTGCTGCCCTTTCCATTCTTAGCCTGAAAGCACTTACCAGACTAATAGAAACAGGTTTAAACTTGCTTTATTATTTCTATACTGTTTATTTGTCCTGAGCAGCTCGCCCTCTGGGTAATCTCTGCTTGGAAGAGAGATTCCTATCTGACGAAACTGTATTCAGCATATTTTAGTTTCTCAGAGTTTCAAGTGGTTCTCATGGTATGGCCACAGCAGTCACAGGTCAGGGAAAACAGGTTGCCCTGCAAGTGTTTCCTCACAGCCAGGTCTTGTCCTTCAGCTGCTGGCATCAGTGGTACATAAGAATTCAACCACTGTCTGAAATCACTCCACTGTCTCCTGTTTTGCAGGTGAAAGCTAACCTTGGAGAGACTGGTATATATATGACCCTGGACAAGTCAGATGGACTGAAAACAGGTGACCAAGGGCAAAACCTCCACTACAAAAAAAAATAATCAGTGAGTCAAACTCAAAAGCTACCAACAATGTTTCACTTCTAAAAGTTGTCAATCATGGCAGGCAAGGCCTTTCAGCCCTACCCAAGAAGACTCAATCACAGTGTGTAGTGCTTTCCTGGACTTGCCACCCTGAGCAGCAGTTCCCTTAGAGAGACAAACAGGCAGTTTCCCTTCCCTTGTTCTGTCTCGGGGCCAAAAGGAGATTGGTGGGCATCTCCTCTGCCCTGGGGAGGGAAGTGGCAAACACCTGGCACTCAAGACCTACTAGATGCAGAAACAAGAATAGGCTAGTAGGATACTCCTAGTATCCTAGTGGTAAAGTAGACAAACTACGATACTCCCCAGGTTGCTGTAGCTGCCATGTAAAACAATGTGACAGATTTCTGGTCCAGATGTATGGGCACAGGATGTCAGTGCAGGAACCCCAGACCCAAGGGGACCGAGTCAAATGGTCTGCAGCAGGGCCCAGTAAGCATCCGATTTGTTTATTCAGATTACACTATTTCACTATATTGTGTTCCACTGAGTTGGCTAAATATTTTTTACATTCTTAACTCACAGCATGACTTCAAATTTAAAAGGAAAGCACCAGTTAAAATTCCTCAGAAGCAATGCCTGCAATTGTACCTTACTACAGCTTTGTATCCAAACTGTTAGAAAATGTAAAGGTCAGCCTCTGGAGTTTAGCACTTTCAAAGTCTACCAGAGAAAGTTGCCTAGCCTAAGGTTAAACTTGAATGCAATTAGTTCCAAGACTTGAAGGAATAAACATAGATACTAGAGTAGACCAAAGTAGTTTTTAATTATAAGATACCTTTGCTGACAGTCAGATTAGCTTGAAGAGATAAGACCTGGCTGCAATTGTGGGTTTTGCTCTACTAAAATTATTACAAAGAGACATGTGCAAAAGCAGAAGGCATCACTAACATCCTTTGATTAGCAAGATTAAAGAACTGTTCTTACAACACAAGGCCTTGTTATCTCTTTTGTACTCATAGGCTCCTGCAATAAGTAAAACAGACAGCTAGCTAAAATGAAGTAGGATCCATCTCATTCATGCATATACTTAACACACAGCAGATGTATATCCCAAAGACTATTCAGGGCACTATCTTCCACCGTTTCAACATTTCTACTTACTGTATTCAGGCAACAGTTACCTTAAAAAATAAAAGGCTCCAAAATCTCTACGTCAAAACAGTCCAGCCCAACAACCATCTTACACAAGCATCCCCTTGCAATGACATCCTAATTGCTCAGTCAATAGACATCTCAACACAACCAATTAACACATCTCAAGTCTTTATTTCCTTGCTATCCAATTAACAAAACCTAAAGGCTATTTCTTTGTCAGAAGAAAATCGCTGCTATTGCCCTTTGTGCCAAGTCAATTTAAAAAAATAAAAAAATTCACAGGTGGTCACAGCTCTCTCCCAGCTGTTTGAAGTGCCAGATGATCTTTATCAGGTCAATGGCTTAGGGTCTGGGGTGGTCTGCAGCCCAGTTAATTTAAAAGGGTAAGTTTAGGTAAGCTAAGCTTGTACTGAGAAAGTCATTATAAATAAAGCTCCTCCTGATATTTACTAGTAAGGCAACACAGCTAGGCATGCACAGTCCAGGAGGTTTCTGCAGAGCATTGATGATACCTTTTTGACACAGGTGGTGGAGAAGCCAACAAGGAGAGGTGCACTGCTGGACCTCATACTAACAAACAAAGAAGGACTGGTCAGGGATGTGAAGACTGGAGGCAGCCTTGTCTGCAGTGACCATGAAATACTGGAGTTCAGGATCCTGCATGGAAGAAGCAGGGCAATAAGTAGGATTACAACCCTGGACTTCAGGAGAGCTAGCTTTGGCCTCTTTAAAGACCTGCTTGGAGGGATCCTATGGACTAAGGCTGTAGAAGGGGGGGGGGGGGGGGGGGGCGGTGTAGGCAAGAGAGCTGGTTAATATTCAAGCACCACCTCCTCCAAGCTCAAGATTGGTGATCCCTACAAGGAAGAAATCAAGCAAAGGAGGCAGAAGGCCTGCATGGATGAGCAAGGAGCTTCTGGAAAAACTCAACTGGAAGAAGGAAGTTTACAATATGTGGAAAAAGGGACTGGCCCCTTGAGAGGAATATAGGAATATTGTCAGAGTATGCAGGGATGCAACGAGGAAGGCTAAGGCACACTTGGAGTTGAAGCAGGCAAGGGATGTCAAGGATAACAAGAAGGGCTTCTTCAAGCATATTAGCAGCAAAAGACAGTCTAGGGAAAATGGGGGCCTGCTGCTGAATGAAGTGAGTACCCTGGTGATGGAGGATACAGAGAAGGCAGAGTTACTGAATGCCTTCTTTGTCTCAGTGTTTACTGCTAAGGCCAGTCCTTGTGAATCCCGGACCCTGGAGGTAAGAGAGGAAATCCAGAGAGAGGAAGACTTTCCCTTGGTCAAGGAGGATTGGGTTAGAGATCATTTAGGCAAACTGGACACCCACAAATCCATGGGCCCTAATGGGATGCACCCACGAGTGCTGAGGGAGCTGGCAGGTGTTGTTGCTAAGCCACTCTCCATAGTCTTTGAAAAGTCATGGTGAAAAAGAGAGGTGCCTGAGGACTGGAGGAAAGCCAATGTCACTCCAATCTTCAAAAAGGCAAGACAGAGGGCCCAGGAAGCTATAGACCAGTCAGCCTCACTTACATCCCTGGAAGGGTGATGGAACAGCTCATTCTGGCTGTTGCCTCTAAGCATGTGGAGGAAAAGAAGATTACCAGGAGCAGTCAGCATGGATTCACCAAGTGGAAATCATGCTTGACCAACCTGATAGCCTTCTAGGATGGCATGACTGGCTGGGTCGACAAGGGGAAAGCAGTGGATGTTGTCTGCCTCGACTTCTGCAAGGCTTTTGACACTGTTTCCCATCTCATCCTCATGGGTAAGCTTAGGAAGTATGGGATAGACGAGTGGACAGTGAGGTGGGTTGAGAACTGGCTGAAGGACAGAGCTCAGAGTGTTGTGATCAGTGGTGCTGAGTCCAGCTGGAAGCCTGTGACTAGCATTGTTCCCCAGGGGTCAGTGCTGGGCCTGGTCTTGTTCAACGTATTCCTCAATGACCTGGATGAAGGGACAGAGTGTCCCCTCAGCAAGTTTGCTGATGACACAAAACTGGGAGGAGTGGCTGACACACCAGAGGGCTGTGCTGCCATTCAGCAAGACCTGGACAGGCTGGAGAGCAGGCAGAGAGGAACCCAATGAAGTTCAACAAGGGAAAGTGTAGGGTCCTGCACCTGGGGAGGAATAACCCCACGCACCAGTACAGGCTGGGGGTCTGCCTGCTGGAGAGCAGCTCTGCAGAGAAGGACCTGGGAGTTGTGGTAGACAACAAGTTGGCCATGAGTCAGCCATGTGCCCTTGTGGCCAAGAAGGCAAATGGTCTCCTGGGGTGGATGAAGAAGAGTGTGGCCAGCAGGTCGAGGAAGTTCTCCTTCCCCTCTACTCTGCCCTGGTGAGGCCACACCTGCAGTACTGTGTCCAGTCCTGGGATCCCCAGTTCAAGATGAACAGGGAACTACTGGAAAGAGTCCAGTAGAAGGCCATGAAGATGATGAGAGGACTGGAGCATCTCTCCTACAAGGAAAGGCTGAGAGACCTGGTGCTCTTCAGCCTGGAGAAGACTGAGAGGGGACCTTATCAACACTTGTAAATATCTGGAGGGTGGGTGTCAAGAGGATGGGGCCAGGCTCTTTTCAGTGGTGCCCCGTGGCAGGAGAAGGGGCAACGGGCACAAACTGGAGCACAGGAAGTTCCACCTGAACATGAGGAAAAACTTATTTAGTCTGAGGGCGACAGAGCACTGGCACAGGTGCCCAGTGGGGTTGTGGAGCCTCCTTCTCTGGAGATATTCAAAACCCTCCTGGACGCAGTCCTGTGCCACGTGCTGTAGGTGAACCTGCTTTGTCAGGGGAGTTGGACTAGATGATCTCCAGAGGTCCTTTCCAACCCCTGCCATTCTGTGATTCTAGACGACCCAAAAAGTCTCTGAAAGAGAGAGATTAATGGTTTCCTCAAAATTCCTGGTTTTAGGGAGCGGGACTTACAGACAACAGTCTTACAAGAGTCACATAGGGAAGTCCTAGCTTTCAGCTTCATGAGAAAATGACTAAGGGATACAAAGGTCTGGCTGAAGAGGGCCAGGTCACAGATCTAGCTGTTTTGTGAACAGTTTTACACTTCATTCCTGTGCCTTTTTCACCAGGACTTTGGAAAAGATCTTCCTCTTTTCTGCTGTTTATGATATTGGTACCTTCCAGACTTTGAAAAGTCCAAGGACCTTTTGTAGAAATTAGCCAAAGCCTTTGCTGTGCCCTTTTTGCAAAGCTCTAATGATTTGGTGGATCGACACCTCTGCACAGATTTCTTTCTAGAAGAAATGTCATGAGCATCTAGAGGAGTAAACCAAGTTGACTTACCAGTATGTTGGCCCAAATGGAGGGAGAGAATTATTTCTTGAAGATTATTTGCTGGATGGAAAGCAGTTACCAGAGCAACTGGGTTTGGCACAGAAAGTGTTAACTTTTGGAGCAATCATATTTCCTGCAAAGAAACAGATCTTTTGTAGTTAAGAAAAAAAACACTCTCTGAAATATCAAAAACATTAATAAAATAATTTCCACACTCTGTTAGGGATGTAGCCATGGTAAATAATGAGTTTATTTTGTTTTCTCCTACTGGTAAATTGCCTTTTAAATTTTAATCACTTCTCTAAAGCAGCTGCCAGAGTTCTTCTTTTTCTATAATGCATTTATATACTGTATATTAATTTCATTGCCAGTTTTGATACATATAAAATGGCATTGCATTAAAAGTATAAATAAAGCATAGTGGCATGCCTGCTGGAATACAAAACGCAGCAATGATTTAATCAGCACATCAAAGGAGATCTCAGAGTGCTCTCCTTCCTGGTAAGCATTACTCCTGAGAAACCAAGGAAGATTTAGTTAGAGCTGAGCATGAGGAAAAAGTTTCTCTGCTGGATTTCAAATACATTGTGAAACATATTAAACAGAATTTTCTATACTAAAAAGATCTCATGTTGTGCTTTGGGGAATGAAAGATACGTTGATGTGTAGAAATGTCAAAAACCTGCATAAAAGATTACGTTTACCCCTCTGCTCCATAATACATGTTCTCCTGATTTAGTTGCCTTTGTAAAGCACATCACAAAAGTGACTAGACACTTTTCTGGGTAGCCTGCCTGATAAATCCACCCACAGGCATGTCCTGAGGGTAGTCAAGTATCTAGAAATACTGGCATCACCAGAATTCGGGTCCTTGATGTTTCATTTACTGTTACAAATGCAGTTTGCAGCAGATAGTGTGAATAAAGAAGCTCACACATGGGGATGGAGACTGGACAGATCAAACTAGCTTTCCGAAGTACACCAATGAGCACCCATCCCTGTCACCCCAAGGACAGCAATTCAGCACATAGCTGCTGCCCGGGGACATGGTAGATAGTGCAGATACAGACAGGTGGCATTTGGAAGGAAGCATTTAGACATGGAACAAGACAGGGCTGCAGAGACATGTGACAATTAAAAATTGCACCTTTTTCTTAGATTGCTTTTGGTAATTTACACATGCTAAGGAAGAGGAAAAAGAAAAGCTTCACCATTTCTATATTGTGAGAATCTGCAAAATCTAGGGATATCTGAGCAGAAATAGGTTGCCTCCACCAGTGTGCCAGGGTTGGATGGAATTTAGGAGTCTTGAAGCCCCTTTTACAGATGTTAGCTCATCATGTTTGTCCATCCTGGGTACAGCTTTCTAAATCTCCAATGCTTTGGCTGCCAGTCTTTGCAGAACCACGTGTAAAAAGTGAGTGTGTTTTCTGGCCCAGCATGAGTTCACCGAGTGGCACACTCTCCTCCTGGCCCTTGGATTAAATTACACAGACATGCTTTCCTTATGGATGCCCCTTCTGGATGATGTACGCTGCAGGACAAACACTCCTCAGTCAGAACTGAAAACCTCACAGGGCTATACAAGAAATGGCAAACATGCTACAGCTGCAATTCCTTCCCCAAGCAAATGGAAAAATAGCTGAACAGCAAGAAAAAAATAATTCAGGAACAGATTTATGGAAAGAGGAAAAAGAAGAAAATCCCTCACATCTCAATTGTAAAACTAAATACACTGTTGTTAAAGAATATACTGGAAACTCTTACAATGTAGTCAACCAAATATCTGTGGAAATGTCTCTCCATTAGAGAACAGCTTCTAACAATGGCAGTAAACACATGCATGTAACAGCTGTACCTACCCCCTCTAAGAGGCCTCTGCTTATTGCAAATGGTGACAGGCCAGTGTATTTGAGGAACAAAGGGAAGCCAGGGCCGCCAGAGCTCCCAGATAAGCAACTGCCCTGCTGAAAGGGGAAACAGCAGCACATGGAAAATCTCCTTATGGGAGAGGGTGCAAGTGATGCTTGTCTAAAGAACAAGGAAAAGAGATAAAGCAAGAATTTAAGGAAGCTCTGAGTGGGGAAATCATGAGGGTGGAAGATAAAGCATCTGTACAAAGTTTCCCATAGAATATCTTCTGCTCCCTAGCATCTGGGAGCCTGGACAGAGTCCTCCATTTCTGACAGCCGTGTTAAGACCCTAGGTATTGTCACTCAGACTCCCAAGTTTGGGGTTGCAAGGACCCATCAAGGTGAAAGCAGTTGGGAAGAGAGCCTGTCCCACCACTTAAGGACTCCTGCAACCCCTGAGTAGAAGAATTCTTGCCCACCTACTGGAGTTTAAGCAGGGTTTTCCTCTGAGATAGTGCAGTGACACTAGAGAGAGCTCACACAGCCTCTAGTCCCCAGTAGCCCTGGTATGCTGCTCACCTGAGCCCCTGGAGAATCACTGTGGCTCTGATTTTGGGCAAGACAAGACCAACAAGTAAAGACCAACAAGTTTCACAGTTGAGGCAGTCTGTTCAGTGATTCTCTACCTTGGCATGGTGTCTGAAGGAGATGCCAATGTATGCCCCTCTTCTTGTTTTCCTTCTTTCCTCACTTTCCAGACCTGCTTTGCTCTCACCCCCCCATGCTCTGCCCAAGGAATACAAGCAAGACTGGGGAAGATCCAGAAAATCAAAACCTCTGCCTAACATGACCAGCCAGGTAGAGAGCTGGAGTTTCCACATCTGCCCAAGGCCAGAATGGTGGTTTCTGCCAGCACACCTGTCTGGGACTTCTTTCACCAGCAGGCAGTCTCATTCTCACTAAAACCCCTATGGCAGGAACAAAATCCCATCAATACTTTTCTCTGGTAAGTCTGATAGATAAGACTCACAGAAGCAGTACTTCAAGAAACACTGGACATCTCCAGCCTTCCACCAGAAGCAGGACTATCACAAGGATTGGGCCAGGACAGCTGGAGCTTCGGAGGGAGCCATGATGGAGGAAGCTGTCCCAGCTGAGGGAGAAACTCTTCTTCCAAAATAGCTTTTAAGTAATTAGTCTGTCTGGGTTGTGTTTGTCTCCTGGACTGGTTTCCTACTTTCATACCCTCTCAGAGAATCTCTCTGCTTCTTGGCTTTTTTTGCTTTCCTCGCTTTGCTCTTTCAAGGCTCGCCCGTCCCCGGTTCCTCCAGGCACAGTGGCCCAGTCCCCAGTAGTCTCAGTGGATGTGGATGAGGCACTAACTTTGTTCTGTCTCACACCATCTCTCTTCCTTATCCACTTTCACTCTCACGATGACTCTCCTTGTCCTGCAATGCATTACTTTTTCACCAAGCTTTTTCCTACACTTTTTTTTTTTTTTTTTTTTAAACTGGAACTTTCATTATTCCTACTGCCCTGGAAAAAAAAAAACAAACCACACAACAAAACAGCAACAAAATCACAGGAAACTCCTTCCACATAAGACAAAGAGGAAAGCAAAGGAAAGCAAAAGAAAACAAACAAAACTTTACATCTTTACATTTAACTAATAAAAGGCAAAAAAAAAAATGCAGGCAGAGAGCCTCCAGCTTGAAAAATGTTCACCTAAGAAATTTCACATGAGGAGACAGAGCCATCATAGAGCATGGCTCTGGATGTTTCTGTTAAAACCTCATTTTTCCTGTATCCGTAGAGGTCTAGCCACAGGCAGGTTTCACCCCAAGCTGCTGCATTTCCAAAGCTCATGTCTGCCTGCACTGAGCTTGCAAACTTTTGGTTAGTGAGTTGAAGCAATGGATCTGAAGCAAGGGTGGGACTTGGTTGCTTCTCACTGCCTGCCAGGCATCCCATGCTGCTTCACTGTTTTGAGTCTACTTCTTGTTGTGTATTAAACTGCATAGATATTAAACTGTTCAATGGATAACTGCATGTTAGAAAAGCAGGCACTGGAGTAGATTCATGGTTAAACCACCTGTCACTAAGTGACACATTACTTCTTTTGTCCTGCTCCTTGCTCACCTCTTTACCTGGGAACCTCCTTGTCACATACATTTACTTCTTGTTTGTCTCAAAAAGTATTAATACACATAAGATCTACTATATTAAGCGTAGGGGCTATAACATCACAGAAGGGTTTATGTGGGCAGAGACCTGTGGAGGTCTCAGATCCAAACTCCTGCTCACAGTAGGACCAACTGTGACATTAGATCAGGCTGCTCATCCCATCAAGCTTCAAGTATTCGCAAGGATGGAGACCCCACAGCCTCTCTGGGTGTGTTCCAGCACTGCACCACTCCCAAGGGGGAAATTTTCGCTCCACCTCATGGCCAATTGGAAATTCACTTCCTATAACTCACGTTGTTCTTTTACCACGTGTCTCCAAGAGTAGTCTGGCTCTGTCAAGAACCACAAAACTAATGTTTTTGGTGGGATGAGACTTCTGTATGCAGACTACAAGAGTCCCTTGCCTTTCCTGTACTGAGACAGCTTTCTTTCCTCCTCTCATCTGCCTTCCCAGAGTATGCAGTTGATATCAAGGCACAGTACTGTTGCAAATCTGCAGTGGTAAGAAAAACTTATCTACACAAAGTTAGATAAGTAGAGACGTCCTTTATTAATGATGCACACCGTGTGCACTGGGGACATGGGATCCTTCCCAAAGATGTCCGCCTGCACATTGTAGTCAACAAATATTTATATATATTAAATTCATACATATTCAGTCTATACAATGCATATTCATTATCACTCTCTTGATGACTGGTTCTTCGTTTCTCGCTTCTGATGCAAATTAGCACACAGCCTCTGTGTAGTCTTCTATTGTTCTCTTTTGAGTAGATGGTATAATTTGGGTAAGTGGTCTACGAGTCAGAGGTCTCGACCACTCCTTGAATTGACCATGTATGGTCAAGGAACATGTCCTTGGCTCGTAGGCTCTTGGCTTGTACCTACTTTGGTCATGATTCAATGATTATACACAATGGGTACCATAATAAATCCTATCTAGCAGACATCTTGGACTATAACATACTCTCCTTGTTTCTAACCACTAACAGATCATTGGTTAATGAATACCTTAGGTCTGGGACTTTACAGGGGTATGCTAGCAGCATTGGCAATACAGATTTTATTTCATATTTGATAATTTATTCCATTTGAGACTTCCCAATATAATCATTAGTCTGTCCTACTAATATCCACTAATTAGAATTCTTGATATTCAAATCAAGATGGAAAAAGTAAGGGGAGTTCTAAGCAGTATCCTAAAATCCTAAACCTGGTGATTTCTGCAACAGTACTGTCCTGGAACAGAGCTGTACAAAACTCTCGGAGAAGGGTGTGGCAGTTCTGAAAGTTGTCAGGAGCCAACTAGAAATAAAAGCAAACTAAAAGAGTCAGACAGTTTTACCCCTCGCTGACGTGCTTTCCAAATGTTGGTTTTCAATTCACCATGAAAAGTAATGCTCCCTTTCCTTTTGGAAAATGCCACTGAATGAAAACATTTGGCCTTTGAACTTCAAACTGCAGAAGATGGAAGCAACTGACTCATTTGGCAACGATGTGTTTTGTCCATCCTCATGGGAAGGGAATTAAGAAAGAGACCTTAAAAAAAAACCTGAAGCGCAAGAAATAGTGAACAAGTTATCAGTAGTTTTAAAAAGCTAATTGCAATAATCCTGAACACAGAATCAGAGTGGAACACATTCCCAATTGTAAAAAAAATCTTCCTTATAAATCAAGTTGCTTAACTGTAACCAAAGGATTAAGATTGATTTAAGAAAAAGGGTAGGGGTTTTAATTCATTTTTAGAAAAAGCATATGATAACCACAGCTTTAATTGAGAGCATATGATCTCAAAGGGCTTCTCTGAAGCTTGCTGGAGAAAGACTGAGAATATGTCATTATATTTTAAGACTTGCCATGTGTCTTAGTTTCCCCATCTGCTCTGCAAGGTTTCTATCATGTCAAGGAACAGATCGAAGCCTTTGTCTTGGTCTGAGACACAAGGACCCCAAATATATTTTTACCTGCTTAGGTACTCCAGATTCACTGGCCTTTGTATACTGAACACGGCCACATCTGTTGTAACTGACTTTTTCACAGCAATGAATTGTACATTAGCCCCCTCTAAGCCTTTAAAAATTAGGTCCAGCAGGGACAGGACCAAAGACTCACAGTACTCCTCAGTAAAAGAGTGGAGAGAAGAGAAAAGAAGACACAACAGAGACAGGAGAATATGCTAGAATAGGATATTTCAGTTGGAAAGGACCTACAACGATCGTCTAGTCCAACTGCCTGGCCAATTCAGGCCTGACCAAATGTTAAAGCACGGTATTAAGGGCATTGTCCAAATGCCTCTTAAACACTGACAGGCACGAGGCATCAACCACTTCTCTAGGAAGCCTGTTCCAGTGTTTGACCATCCTCTTGGTAAAGAAATGCTTCCTAATGTCCATTCTGAACCTCCCCTGCACGGCTCCGAATGATTCCCACATGTCCTATCACTGGATACCAGTGAGAGGAGCTCAGCACCTCCCTCTCCACGTCCCCTCCTCAGGAAGCTGCAGAGAGCAATGAGGTTGCCCTCAGACTCCTTTTCTCCAAACTAGACAAACCCAGAGTCCTTAGCTGCTCCTCACAGGACATGCCTTGCAGCCCTGTCATCAGCTTTGTTGCCCTCCTCTGGATGCATTCAAGGGCCTTAACATTCTTCTTAAATTTTGGGGCCCAGAACTGCGCCGCGGACTGGAAGTGAGGCCGTACCAACACTAAATACAGTGGGATAATCACCTCTTTTGACCGGCTGGCTATGCCGTGTTTGATGCACCCCAGGATGCAGGTTGCCCTCATGACTGCCAGGGCACTCTGCTGACTCCTGTTGAGCCTGCTGCCAGCCAGCACCCCCAGATCCCTTTCTGCAGGGCTGTTCTCCAGCCACTCCTCTACTAAATTATACTTGTGCCCAGCACTACTCTGTCCTAGGGACAGAATCCGGCATTTAGACTTTATAGAATCATAGAGTCATTGTTAAATTTCATCCCATTAATTGCTCCCCAACCCTCCAATCTATCTAAATCTGCCTCTGCAAGGCGTCTTGTCCGTCAAGAGGGTCAACAGCACCTTCCAGTTTAGTATCATTAACGTTTATAAATACGTAAAAAGCAAGTGTCAGGAGGATGGAACCAGGCTCTTCTCGATGATATCTAATTATAGGACAAGGGGCAATGGGTGCAAGCTGGAGCATAGGAGGTTCCACATTAACATAAGAAAAACTTATTTATTCCGAGGGTGACAGAGCACTGGAACAGGCTGCTCAGAAAGGTTGTGGAGTCTCCTTCTCTGGAGACATTCAAAACCCACCTGAACGTGTTCCTGTGTGATCTAATCTAGGTGGTCCTGCTTTGGCAGGGGGGTTGGACTAGATGATCTTTCGAGGTCCCTTCCAACTCCTAACCTTCTGTGATTCTGTGATGATGAGTAAACTTGGTCCAGAAGGATGCTCTGAGGGACACTATCAAAAGCCTTATTAAAATCCAGAAAAACTACATCCACTGCCTTCCCTTCATCCACTAGGCAGGTGACTTTATTGTAGAAGGATATCAAACCAGTTAACAGGACTGTCCCTTTGTGAACTCATGTTGACTGTGCCTGATTATTGTATTGATCTTTAAATGCTTTTCAATAGCACCAAGTACGATCTTCTCCATAATTTTTCCATGTAGTGAGGTCAGACTAACAGTCCTTAGTTTCCTAGGTCTTCCCTCATGCCCTTCTTGTAAATTGGAATAACATTGGCTAGCTTCCAGTCTGTGGGGACCTCCACAGACACCCCCCCGCCCCCCCCCCCCACCTCTTCTCCTCCAGGAGTTTGGAAAGGGCCCTGTGTGATCATCTGAACGTAGGTAGAGGGTTGAGTCCTCATTTCAGAGGAATTCCAGCACAAGTTCTGAAGAAGGAGAACATGACCACTTTCAGATCTGAGCAAAGTCAAAGGACCTGGACCTCTTCCTCTTTGTAATGAGGTAAGGCCAGGTTAGGACCAGGCAAAAGAGGTTACCTGTGGACCTGGGCACACCCAGGGTCTACAGCAAAAAGACTTGTAACTGACTAACCAGAGAAAGGTGGCCTTATCACTGCATTGCCACTGTGTGAAATAAGAAATACTCCTGCACCACTGACAGCACAATCTTTTGAAAAACAGCCTTGCTCAGCTCTTTGATTTTGTATTTAATTCCATATCCCTATTTTGAGAACAATACCTCACTCCTAATCACTGCACAAGGCAGCTTGAATGCAGTTCTTCCTAGCAAAGGTGATTGAAGGAGTCAACTTCAGTTCATTGTTTTGATGCACCAAGGTAAATTTAGTTACCCTAAAAAACTTTGCAGAACAAGCAGGAGACACAACTTTGAGCTGAAGGAGGGTTGCTAGGAAGTCATCCAGACTGAGAAGCACGCAAAAAAAATGTCCTGCCTAACTTAGCATGCCCTCCGTTCCCAGCCCACCCCAAGAAAGAAAAGGGAGGCAGCAATTACAACTTTGTAACTTTGCTCTGACACAAGTACCACAACTATTCAGAGCAAGATGGGTGTCTTCAGTGCACAAAAGCAACTCTACTGTAATTGCAGCAATAATTTTAAGGAATGTGTCCTCCATGTGTCACCTCCAGCTGTTTTGTTTAAAAATCAGTCTAAGCTTTATGGGCCTTGTGCAACAATAGTCTTAAAAGCAAGTGTAGAGTGACGATTAGCTGGGAACAAAAGCATTTTAGGAGCCCCTGTCAGTACTAATATACCACACCCACCTACTCTGGTAACAACAGGCCTCAAGTGATTGATGCCTTAGAGAGACATTTAACACCCTTCTTCCCTGAATTTCTAGAAACTACATTTCACTTAATCCCCCAAAGCAAAAGCACCCATGCTGGGAGTGTGAGTAATCAGCAGTGTTTTGGAGTTTGAGATTCAAACAGAACACCTGGGTAACAGAGCCCAAACAAACAGTTACACTCATACCTGCAACCCCTGCCAAGACTGAGGACAGCTCAGACCTGTTCAAATCATCAGAGGCCATTCATCTACAACTCCACTTGGAAAGTGCTATTTCTGCAGAAGGGTGCATGCCTAAGACCCCAAGGATAGGCAGTTTCCCCTCCAAAGCAGGTTTATTCTAGACCTGGAAGTGATAACCTGAGTGATAGTGTTATCACTGATATTAACGAAGTGTAAAATGTGACTGAAGCAACTGGGAAGCTGCTAATAGCCCTTTGTATGGTCCTGGTCCAGTTTTGGTGCAACAGTAACAAGGCATGATTTAAAACTAGATTTCGGAACGAGCTATTACACAATGTGGCTCTCTCGGAAAGAGTGATGTATTGTGGTTTGGCCAGCAAACCATGAAGAACCGCTTGGATCTGCCAAGATTAGAGAAGAAGGAGGTAAAACGTAATTCCGGCAAGGGGAGATTGTGACCACTGACTCATTGACCACCTACCCAAATTATACCACCTACTCAAAAAGGACAATAGAAGAGAGACTGAGCACTAATTTGCATTAGAAGCAAGGAAGAAGAACCAATCATCGAAGGGAATGATGATGAATATGAATTAGTTAAGTGTATAATTATGGAAAACTCTGAGGCCAGGTGTGCTGTCTTGGGACAGACACCCATTAGTGTGCATCAATGAAATAAAATACCTCAACTCTGTGTGTATATTGGCATTTTGCACACCGGGTACCAGACCCCACCTGTGGGACAACAACAGCACTGAATCAAAGAAAACACAATAACAACTAAGTGTTATTAAGCAGGTATTCTTTATTGTGGCACCGGGCAGCACGGGGGATAGCTCCTTCCATACGTGCTCCAACGAGTTAGCAAAACACATCAGTTCATATATACAAAAATCATACAGAATTCATCAGATTTCCTGAGAAGGGCAGTCTTATGGTGATAAGTTCCCAGCGGTTCATAGTCTTCCTTTAGCTGAATCCTTTTTCTTGAGCACAAGCCTGGGCCCCTTTTCTGATGCAATGTTTCGTAACAATCAGTTGTGTACTAGAGGTGTCTCCTTGATGTCTGGAGCTTTGTCTTCTTGATGTCTGGCAAGATGTTATCTATTTATCAGCATTGCTCAGCGAATAGCTAAAACCATCCTTGCAGGGGAAGAAAAACTAAGGAAAAATGCAAGTAAAGCTTTTATGTATCTTAGTCAGGGATTGTCAGGGGTTTAACTCCTTCAGCACCCTACAGACTCTTAGGAAGTTAGATAAAGGTACCAAAAGCAGAGGACAAGCAACAACGCAGCCACTCAGCATCCCTCACTCTTGTGCACACATTCCCATGTTGTCAGTAAGTATATTAGTACCTGTGACTGGGTATAACGATTTTTTTCAAAAAGATTAGGAGTTGCCTGGCTGGAGTAATAAATTGAGTAGACCTGATTGAGAGAAAGGGCTAAGTCACCCTTGCAGAGGAGGTCTGAGCTGACTCGATATGCTGGCTATTACTTTCAGAAGGGGCCCATTGCCTAATCCTGGATCTCTTTTGAAATCCTCACCTCCTGTAATGAAACAGAGATTACCGGTTTGAGATTTGACAGTATCCAGCATGTGGCTTAGGTTTTCAAAGAGACTTCAACATATGCCTGTTCACATTTAGTAACATTTCAACACAAGTGAGTCTTTTTTGTAATTCTCCAGTAATTTCCAGTACATCCCATATCAAACATATTCCTCAGCAATACCCATCATAACTGAAATTCCCTTGGGCCTCACCATCTCTGTTTTTCATTGCAGAAAGGTACATTTTTTTGGTTTGCTTTACTGGTTACCTCCTACAAAGTTTTGTGCCTCCAAATTATACAGCAGCCCCACAATACGCACACTTACACAAAAAAAATCCCTTTGGCAAAAAAATGGAACAGCTGAATAGTAAAATTTGCAGTTGAATACAACCAGTGGTCAGTATGTCTGCAGCTCTTTATTTGCTCTTTTTATTTCACAGTGAAACAGAAGGAAGATTTTAGTACTTTTTAGTTTTAATTTTAAAAGATGGCTATTCACAGAAGATGCTAACAGCCCTATTTTAATATTGTTCATAAAAGCAGAGATTAATCTTTCATGAAAATACTAGAAGGAAAATACTAAAAGGGAAGAGATAATAATGGTAATTAATGCTAAAGTTTTTTTACTTGCAAATGAAACTTGAAGAAAAAGTCTTATTTGTCTGTAAGATTTCATTCCAGAACAGATCAGGAGATCATCAAGTTTGACATTTTCTGTAACAAGCCACAGGCCATCACCCAACTGTGTGGGTGCTAAAACAAATAACTTGCCAGAAGAAAGGTACCTAGTTGTAATTTAAAGACATCAAGAGCAGAAAGGACGAAGACACTTCATTCCAAGTTATTCAGTATGGAAGATGTGTGTTCAGTGTCCAATCTGAATTTGCATAGCTTTGATGTTAGTCTTGTCTACCAAACTGAAGTACTGTAATTTCCCTGCATTTTCACCTTATAATACATATCCATACAAAACCCAAATTGTAACAGTGTTTGGTCAGAAGGACTTACTCAACTCATGATATTTCTTCATGAAACACCTAAGACATCACAAAATCTCAACCCAAATCTTTGTTGGTGTGCTCTGTATACTTTGAGATGAGGGGCTAATATTGAAGTTCCTAAAAGCTGTGTGGGAGATTTAGGCACAGGTCTTGTTAAAGGAAGGGAACAACGTCTTTTCCCTCCCTCATATCCTAACCAGGAGTACCAACAGACTCTTACAAGAGAACATCACTGGATGAGATACCACAGTGTAGTAAGGAGCTGGGTTTGTGCAGGAATGACAACAACGTACAGTACTGATTGGCACTTGCTCCAACTAAAGATGCAGCTGCATCATCCCCTGAGCCAGCCACCCCAGCAGGCCAGCTCACTCACCAAAACTGATAGGTAAGAGCCAGCCACAATTAGAAAGTTACTGATTCAAGCAGTAACAATCAATATTAGTAGTCACAGAGTAGCTAGGGGCACCTCTCAACACATCTTCCTTCAGAGATAGTTTTGAAACAGATGTTTTGGAGGTTTTTTTAATCCAAATATCCAGCTGTGACTTAAATGCTTAATTCAAAACCTGGTCACACTTTAGGTATGAGTCATCCTTCTATTCCACTGTGCCCCAAGGCTGGCAAACTCCTGCTGCATCCCACCACAAGAAAGCAACAGAAGTGATGAAGGTTCGGGCAGCAGCGAGCAGAATCACCACCATGCCTCGTGCCTAACTTTGCATTTCCTGCCACATCCTTTTCAATAGCTGTGCCACTTTTCCATCCCTATGGCCACTCAGGCACATCTCCATGTTATCATATGCCCCCCAGTCTATTCCCCATAGGATATATCCTGCTGGGAAAAGACCCCCAGAAGAGGGGTTACCCTCCTGAGTCTAATGATGCCTTCATGATCCCCTCCAGCTCTGCCCAGGTAGAGGTCCCACATACCTGAGCACTTACACCTGGGTACATTTCCACTGCTCTCTTGCCTATGCTCTACCTTACATTGGGTAACCAGGCCAAGTTCGGCTCTGGGCACCTTCCCAACATCCTTCTCAACCACATGCATATACTAGTTGTGGACAACAAAGATGACTGTGCCAAGACTCCATGCACTAAGTAGTTGATGTGTTTGCCCCAGAGGGGCCTGCAGTATGTCTGTCTTCTCTGGATCTTGTAGTGACTCTGTGGCCATTTAAACCACGTGGATCCAAGCTCTATCTCACTGCTGATAAACAGTGCCTAACAGGTATTCACAGGCATCCTTTTTTAGGGGATGCAGAGCCCTTTACAGATCTAGAATAACATCTGCACCTTTCTCCCAGCAGGGCTTCTCTGAGTTTGACAGACACTGACAGACCACCTCTTCAGATCCTTCTCCCAGGTCATGGTCCTTCAGCACAAGTTCATTTGAACAGAATTTGGATGTGCTCTGAAAGAACAAGTATAGCCACAACAGGTTTGCTCTTCTATAGGTCCAGGTTTCTATTGTATTTGTATCATCTCTGGTGGCACTGGGCATGTGTCCTGGTGTGAACTGACAGTTGCAAAGGAGAAGCTCCACTTGAGTTGGATGCACAACTCATAGCCCCTGAACAAGCCAAGCTTCAACCATCACCAAAGCAATGCACCAAGTTGAAGTTGTGCAGCCACATTTCTGAACTGCCCTTGCTGCCACCATGGATTCATCTTTCTTCCAGCTAGCCATGGATGTGGGCATCAGCTTTTTTCAGCTCATGCACCAGGAACAAAGGCAGCAGGCTGGCCTGAGACAGCAGGTGGAAAGCACATACTTGAAGAAAGAACAAGCCACACAAGATAGAAGCTAGCTGTATAACTTCACATAGGATTAGAAGGTATTTGGACAACACAGCAACAGGAAAGGTACAAACTTTTACAGGGAATTCTGCTTCCTTTTCTAGTTCCTTAACAAGCCATTTGCCACTTAGTGGAATTAATTCCAGCACACTTGCATCCTTTAACTTTTTCTTCTCTACTTTTCCCCACTGCAATACTCCCAGCTTCTCTCTATATCTCACACGACATTTGTTGCTGATGTCCCCTTTCAGTTGGAGAGGGCGCAGCCTGCAGCTCACCTTGGTGCTGATCTGGGCCAACTGCCATCTGACCCAACAGCACTAAACTTCTGAGTCAGTAATTTTCCCAGTATTTGTAGGAAATTAACTAACTCTGGGAACTCTGCTCATTCATCAGATCAATCAAGTTTGTCAACCAGGATCAGGAATTACTGAGAGTGGAAGAAAGGCCAGACAGACATAATGATCATACAAGCCTTACTTCTTTAGGAAACCAGTCCTAAACATAGTACTGCTAAAGCTGGGGAATTGTGCTAGTTAACACTAGCCCATTAATCCTCATAGGCCCTCTGGACCACTGCTGGAAAACCAAGACTTGCTTCTAGTAACATGCTGGCACCTGGGTACTTGACTTAGCAGTTCTTCACTCAGGACTCAGTAAATTATAGCACAATCAGTAAATTTCTTCAAGTTGAGAGAAGTGAAGTACCCACTCATATCTCCCTTTGCTATCAATCTTGTCACCCTGACAAGCAGACTCGAAATGACAGCTGTGCAGTCACGACATGAAAACATGATGCTGCTGCATACCTAACTTCCAGAGGCATATTCAAAAAATGAAGAAACAAAGATGCAGCAGTAGCACGATTACAAAACACCCTCTCAAACCAGTCTAACTTGGGTTGCCCATTGAGAGGATGTATGCTCCACAATGGACACACAACCGTGGCTAATGTGGTGATCTTGCATCCTGGGTTTAAAACCTTCCATGAAGCAACAGACAGAAGGAATATGGAAATGGAACAGCTACTGTTCATTGTCCCCAAATTGTCACTGTCCAGTTTTCCCTCATCATTCTAATTAGAGGCATTTCTAGCTAGCAGAGATGATGAATTTCATAAGGATACGATTTTCATAAGGACGCCATTTTCTTTGCTGTTCTCCCAAAGTAGAAAGGATTTCAGGGAGTTTTAGGATTGTCACAGAAAATCCAGTTCTGAAAATTGCCAGAGCACCTCCTCCTTCCGTGCAGAGGCCCTTGTGCCATAGCTGTAGCTGAGGCAATGCTCTCCTCAGCCACACTAGGCGTAACTAGGCTTTTATGCATTATTAGAGAACAATGACTCCTTTTCTACCCCCAGAAAAGGAGAGAATGTGTGCCTATGTGAGAGAGCTAGGCTAAGCCCTAGATCCATCAACAGGTGGAGCCTCTGCAGAGCAAAGATACAGGGAAGCTGAGGAAGCTCAAGATAGATGTGTGTAGTGCTAACTCTTCTGACCTCCTGCTGTCTCATTTTGACCCCCTTCCCTAGCCAGGCTCACTGCAACCGACAAGGCAGATTATAATGCCCTGTCCATGGGCACAGATAGCACCAGGAGCTGTATCAGCAGCTTTTACATGTCTGTGTATTGAGGAGCTCCAGACCTACCCCATGGACTTTGTATGCTGTTCTGCAGTATCTGGGGGGCACAAAACATCCTCAGAAAGCTCTTCTTTTCTCAGCAGGCTTGGAAACCCCCCACCCACAGTGAACTTATGCTCCCCTTCCTTCTCAGAACTGCAGCCAGAGCAAGGAAAAGCTGGAAATGAAGACACAGACAACTATTGCAAACTCTCCTTGAGGAGGAGATCCTGGAAAGGCAGTGCTACCTAATGGTTGTGGCGTTTGCCTGCAACTCTAGACACACTGCTACAACGCAGTCCACCATGACCATGGGGTCACAGCATTAGTAGATAAGGGAATAGTGACTAACATCATCTACCTGGACTTGTGCATCCATTTGATACTGTCCTGCACAACATCCTTGTCTCTAAAATGGGGAGACATGGATTTGTTGGGTGGCCCACTTGGTGGATCAGGAATTGGTTGGATGGTCACGCTCAAATTGTTGCAGTCAATGGCTTGATGTCTGGGTGGAGACCAGTGACAAGTGGGGTCCCTCAGGGGTCCGTATTGGGATCAGTATTATTTAACATGGGCAGTGGGATTGAGTGCCCCATCGCCAAGTTTGCCAACGACACCAAGCTGAGTGGTGGATACTCTAGAGTGAAGGGATGCCATCCAGAGGGACCTTGACAGGCTGGAGAGGTGGACACATGCAAACCTCATGAAGTTCAACAAGGCCAAATGTAAGGTCTTGCACCTGGGTTGGGGCAATCCCAAACATGGATACAGGCTGGGTGATGAGTGGATTGAAAGCAGCCCTGCAGAGAAGGACTTGGGGGTGCTGGCAGATGAAAAACTGAACACGAGCCAGCAATGTGCGCTAGCAACTCAGAAATCCAATTGCATCCTGGGCTGCATCGAAAGAAGCATGGCCAGAAGGTCAAGGGAAGTGATTCTCCTCCTCTACTCTGCTGTCTTGAGACCCCACCTAGAGTTCAGCTTTGGGGCCCCCAGTGTAAGAAAGACATGGACCCACTTGAGAGGGTCCAGAGAGGAGGGCCATGAAGATGATCAGGGGGCTGGAGCACCTCCCCTATGAGGACAGCCTGAGAGAGTTGGGGTTGTTCAGCCTGGAGAGGGCTCTGGGGAGACTGTATAGTGGCCTTCAAGTACTTATAGGGGGCCAACAGGAAAAAGAGGGAGACACTCTTTGTCAGGGAGTGTAGTGAAAGAACTAACAGTAATGATTTTAAACTGAAAGAAGGGAGATTTAGATTAGACATTGGGAAGAAATTCTTTGCTGTGAGGATGGTGAGACACTGGCAGAGGTTGTCCAGAGAAGCTGTGGCTGCCCCCTCCCTGGCACAGTGTTCAAGGCCAGGTTGGATGGGGCTTGGAGCAACCTGCTCTAGTGGAAGGTGTCCCTGCCCATGGCAGGGAGTTAGAAATGGATGGTCTTTAAGGTCCCTTCCAACACAGACTGTTCTGTGATTCTATGATTCTATGACCCAGGAAGAACTGTGGCTGAGTCACACAGCTTCCCCCTCTCCAGCATTGTCTCCTTCAACATGTTCATCTGGGGCTCCATGTAGTGATACTCCAGCTGACAGCACCTCAGAAGCCTACGTGTACATTTTACTATGGGGAATAACAACAATGCAATTAAAATAAAAACAAGCAATTCCTTTGTCAGGACCTTCAATCCAGCTGTCAGAGTATTCCTGCCCTCTGTTAAATTGCACTTTCATATTCAATAAAAAGTTTATTTACCCATTTTAACTGTCACAATGTGACAGGGTGCTTGGGTCCTGGCTGACAACCTTATTTTTGATCTTCAACTATTTAATGTAATTGCCGCAAATTTGAGAAAGGGTCCAAGCCTGGCTAATTCTTACACACAAATTCCACAGCATTCATTTCTGCTTCTCCTTCGTTATTTGTCCCTATTACAGAATTATATTGGAAAGCCCAATATTTCCACTTCCATACCCTTCAAGTTTTCAAAACATTTTCCATCACTTTGGAAAAACTGGAAGAAGTTGGAGCATTAGGTTAATTAGGTAGTTCAACAAAGGGCAAGATCTGCTCTCCTTCTGGCACTTAAACTCTTGATCTTGCAATAAGTGTTATTTTTTAATCAAGGATTTTTAAAAAAAAAATTAATATTCCTCATCACCATAGTACCCTGCAGCAGGAGTGAGTATTATGTATTCTGATACATGCTAGGCTCACACAGCACGTTGCAAAATGCCAAAATTAATGTTAAGGAATTATCTAAATTCTGGAAGACTGCCTAGAAGGACAGTTTTGTATGAAGAATATGCAACTGCCAACATTAGCACCTTTCTTTATTTTTTTTACCCTGCTCATACTAAATCGATCAGGAACTGGAACATGCAACTGCTCTACTTACCATCAGTCTGATTTGAGAAAGGAGCAACCAGAACTGGAAACCAAATCACAATACAGATTTTGTAGCACATTATGATCAGAAGTCTCACACCACCACAGCTTTCCCAGGCTTGTGCTAAACACCTGCACAGAAGTGAGCACCAGGAGCAGAGCTGTGACGGGAACAAGCCTTCCTCAAAGCAGAGAACTTGGCTGCTCCCAACTTTCACACACCATTTCAAAGCCTCCAACCAAAGACACCGAATTAGCCCATGTTACCTTCCACTCCCTGCTCTGCTACCACCAAAAATATCCAGATCTGTTTTCTACAACCTTCCTAAACCCCTGTCCTCTGTAAGTCCCCCAAGGGGTCACCCAGAGGTTGGGAATGTCAGAGCACACATGTGCTTTAAAGGCATCCTTTCTACAGGACTGAAGGGAGGAAGCTGTTACACTGCACAATGCTGTTTTGGTCCTGTCTTGGTTTGAAAGACAATGTCTGCTGAGGAAGGCAGGAGGCTCCCTTGAAATGGAAAATGCAACCCCCTTGCCTCCAAATTACTATAATTTTGAAATTAATGGGCCTTCAGGCAAAGATATGGGGAACAGGAATAACAGTTCTTTTATATATATATATATATATATATATAAAACACAAGGCAGAAAAAAGCCCCAACCCACTGGTTTACACTGAGTCAGAAATACAACCTGACACCCTGTTAGGGTGGCAGTAGCAGTCCGATAAGATGCTGGCTGCAGTCCTCCTGAAGTGATGGATGTAGTTCTGTTGAAGCAGCGATCTTGTAAAAGGGTCTGGTCTTCCTCCGAAGGTCCAGTGGTAGGTAGGTAGCTCTTGTCCTCTGGAACTCCAGTGGTGGGGGGAAAACTTCTCTGGGAATCCAGTGGAAGAAGGCTGCTAGGGTGTTTGAGATCTCAGTTTTTATTTAGCATGGACTGCTTGGCTCCTTCCCCCCGGGTGGAGCATCTCACAGTGGGATGGGGAGTCGTGAGGCAGTTCCTTGATGGGCCATTAACAGGAGATAGTCCAGGAGCGAGTTATCGATGGGTCAGGCGATAAGGCATTGTTGTGCCCATTAACAGAAGATAGTCCAGAGGGGGTAGGTAGGGAGCACCACCCCACCTGGTCTCAACAGCTCCTGAAGATGGTAATAGAATACTTTTTTGGGCACATCTTACACTACAACCTAGGACAGGTCCATAGGATTTTGCAATGCCTAAGTTTGTCCTGATGCCAGCTGTACCTGACACAGTGTCAGAAGGTAAGAATCACACAAGGACCCCTGCCCCACACTCACCCAGATCCCAAAAATGACCCAGCTTTTTGACAGCTCTGTGGTTGTTTTTCGCAGACTGATGAGCTGATGAGGAAGCTTATAGACAGGAGGCAGATTTAGTCCCAGGCTTTTGAAGGGATAAATCCCCTAAAAAGTCTGCTTTCCCAGCCCTGAAAGAACGTGATCTTCTCACCCCCATTCACAGTCAATGAAGTTCTGGTGATTAAAAACGCGTGCCCCTCCTGAGGTAAGGGCTAGGCACTGTTACAGCTCACATCTACTTGTCAATAATTGGGATCAGGCGCATAAAAGCACCCACCCGTATCACAGAGATACATAGTTTGTCAGCAGGGCAATGAACAAGTTAAATCAGACTGAAACATCCTTCAATTAATCTGGAGATCATCAAAACATTTGCAGCTTTGGATGTGCAAACATAACTTGTGCTTTTAAAAGTCTTGTAGGGCATTTCAAATTGCTGTCTTGCTTTTCCTCAAGAGCTAATTTTGCCAATGTGAGCTTTCTGAAGAAAGATCTAATAGGACTAGCTCATTAGTCTAACTGAGCTCCTAGACAGGTCCCCACTTCCCATGCAACACTTGCCTGCCTTGCCTGCAGCCTACCCTCACTGTGCTTGCACTGGTCCTTGAGGGAGGAGAGCCTTGTAGAGGATGGGATATTGATCAGAGCAGCAGGAGGTGGTCTTCAGAGGAGGACAGAGGTAGTGGTTCTCTGCATAATCAGGCTGAGAAGGTTTGCTCTGGGAAGGGCAGCAAGAATTTATCTTGCTGCAGCTAAACCAAGGGGATCCTGTTAGCTCTCACCCCAACCTCCAATGCGTGAACTATCCTGCAATATCCTAGCCCCTTGCTGGTGCTGTGAGACATATAGTAGGACATTTCCTGAAGATTCAGGAGCAGCTGATAGCCCTCTCCAGTCCAGTGGAAAGTGATATTTTAAACAGCCATTGAACAAGGGACTGAGGAACAGGTCTGCTCAGAAAGCTTCCTTGAGGCACAGCCTGTGTTCACTCTGCACCTTGGCCATTCCTGTTTACTGGGTAGTTCTATATACCTCTTCCAGCAGACATCTGGGCACCAGATGGATTTCAGTGATGAGAGGAAAAAAAAAAAAAAGCAACAAAAAAACCAAAGAAACAAAATAAAAGGGCTGTAGGATATGTAGATTCTTGGCTTTCCTTCCTGGAGAAGCAGCTGGTCAGCCATGGTCTTTGGTGGATCAGCCCTGAGTAATTTGCAGGTTCCTAGATCCCCCCCAAAGCCCAGCCACTGACCTATCCTTCCCAAAGTACTGCATCGCTCTGCCTCCTAGATATCAGGGGGAAGGGCTGGCCCTATTCCTGCTGGCAGAAAATCCTGCAGTTCCCTGTGAGACCCAAGCACTACCAAGGAGCAGGACTTCTTTCTCTTTCAAGCTTTCTCTGTGCTGCCGATGCAACAGGACCAATAGTTTACCTGACCCAAACCTGAAAAAGTGTTGAGACTGAGGAATCGATGGAGCTTAGGGGAAAATAAAAATCCTACATCTTTGAAAGGACATGTCCCAAAGCAAGGAACGTGTTTGAATTTAGTTTTAGTTATGCCACTCTGGGGACAGGCAGAGAAAAGCCATTTTAATCAGGCTTGGCTGGATGACATACAACAAGCTTAGCAACTTGCTAACTGAAAGCATGAGAGACCTGAGTTTTCTCACTAGCATAAGGTAACTAACCTAGCATGCACATGGGAGTATGATATTGATAGCACTCTCTACAGTATGATTAGGCTTAAGAAAGAGCTTTCAGCTTGTTTCTAGTCAACTACATGTAGATTTAGCAGCTGCTTAGGTTCAGATTTAGTACAAATTACACTGCACACCAGAGAGTGCAAAATAAGGCAAAGCAGGGATATTTAAGTCACAAATTCTATCTTGAGTGGGATATTCCACACAGAATATTATAGAAATACGAGACACATAGACTACTTCTGACCACTTTCCTTAACTGGTCTGCAGTTTTTTAGCTGTGATCAGCAACTTATATTTAAGATCCTTACTGAACCCCTACAGACTTTCTGAAGATCTGTCTATAAAATTTTTACTTAGAGAAATCTGCCTATTGTTATTCAATGCACATTGCTATATTTAGTTTTCAGGAAATATGACACTCACTCCACAGAAGGAGTGGGCAAAAACGTAACAGTGGCCTATTTCTTTATTATAAACCTGTTGCTAAGGTACCTCCATTGATTTTCCTCTATATAATATATTTCTAAAGCACTGTAGGAGTAAATTTAGGATTCAAAGCAAGAAGAAAAGAAGTTTCTCTAGCAAACCTGAATTGGGTCAATCAATCATTATGAAATGAAATACGGAAAAAAAAAATCCTTCTTACTGGACTTATGAAATGATGTACTGCAGTTCCTCAGAGCTATGTAGGCCTCCTGCAGATTAAACAAAATTAATCAGAAAGGCTTGAGATGGGTTTCTTGAGAAGTGAAAACAATGACACCAAGCATCCACTACATCTGCTATTTGCCATTAACCACAGGCTTTCCTGCTTCCAAGCCACACATGGGAAGGTCTCATGGTTTGAAGAGCAAGTTTGGAGCAACCCTGTCCTTTTCACCAGGAGTTTGACAGGAGATGGAAGTTACAGGAGAGGATTCAGTGCAACAGCATGTTCGGCCTCCCATCAAACTTGGTCCAAGACTGACCAATAAGCACCTAAGTCCAGGAGCGAGGTCTTTAGGAAAGTTGGCCTTCTTTCCTTCCAGGAAGACCATCATCACTGTGCAGATAAGGCTTTTTGTCAATACCAAACCTTATTCAAGTTACGCCCTCATAGTTACAAGCAAGAATGTCAATATAGGTAAGAGCACTGCTCCAAGTACTCCCTGCCATTTCAATATGCAATGTGAATGCTCTTTCAGCTTGCAGATGTAACGCAGCACTTGGAAGAGTCAGTCTCAGCCTCTGCTGTCTTCTTCCTTTATATCTTTGCAGCCTTTCAGTGGCCCTACCAAAAAGATACACCTACAGTCCATTTCTAAATCTGAATATTCCGTGAAAGACAATGCAGGTGTCCCAGCTCATTTGCATCTCATTCTTAATTAAATCACCTACACTATTCAAGGTTAAAAATGAAATTAAGCCTACCTTAATTTTACTTGGTAGACATTAATCATATGTACTACAGGATAACAGACAGCCTCATTAGTACTGTTTACAGTGCCCATCCATGACATGACAGAAGAGAGACAAGAAATAATTTAATCTTACATAGATGAGCAAAACCAAACACATCTGAGAGTTCATCACAAAATTCTGACCTATGAAGCAAGCTTACTTAGAAAACACCATAACAGAAAGTGACTATTTGACAAACTACACAGTTTTCTTAATAGACAATATCATTCCAGCAACTTCACCACTCCCCAGCTGGGTTACACCAGCAAATTGCTTCTCCATCTCTACCTGGGGCAGTGGTTTTCAACCCCAGCCCAAGGATTCATGGATTCTGATGGATTGCAAGTGGTAACTAATAAAGCACATGCATAGGGTCTACATGGATCCAAATACTCCCAAGTGGTCTGACTCTCTTCTGGGAGAGATTTACCATTCTGGACACTGGGAGCATTTGAAAAATCATTTGTCCAAATGGTAAATTATTAGGAGCAGTGACTGTATCTTACACTTGAAGTGTACAACACCCCATTTTCTTGACTGTAAGATAACAGAACAGAAGCAAATGTGAATAATGGTGCTGGACTGATAAGGTCTGCTTGGAAATCATACATATAGTGTTCCTTGTTGATTTCTATTTTGAATAAACAGCTGCACATCCAGATGCCCAGTCCAATTTCAGCCTTGAACGGTTTACCAGCCCTGATAAACAACAACTGCACCCTTCCCTACAGGATTTCCATTCTGAAAGCTTCCTTCCCCTCAAACCCAGGGTGGGCAAAGCTGTCTGTTGATACTAACTTGATTGTCAAAACATCAGCAAAGCAAGAAAATGGGTGGTGAGGTGTAGGTTCTAAGTCTTCCTTGGCCTGCCAAGTGGCCTTGTCCCCAGCAAAACACTCAGTCTGGAACCAACTGGTCTTGGTCCCAGTGAAGCCTGTGGATCCAGCCCAGCCCAGCATGAGCAAGTGCCTCACTAAGCCACTGATTCCAGAGCTTATGTCTACTATTCACCTGTTCTTTGTTGCCTGGAGGCTGCACCCTCACTCTCAACTCATGAGATCCTCACGAATAACTCCTTGCTTTAAAGTATCTTGTTAAGACCTGGATGTCCTTTCAACTACGCTCCTGTAAATCAACAGGCTCTCTACTACAGTCAATAAACCCCATAACCAGGGGTTAGTTCTTAGCATCTGGCTCAAATCCACCTCGATTTTCACTACTTGATATCTCTAAGTGAATAACTGTGTAGGAGTGACCTTCGGTGAGAAGAGAAACTTAAATCTCAGAAAAGTGTTCCTGATTTTACTAACCTGGGCAGCTGCCTTCCCAGAAAAGTCAGTCTCTTGTTCCCAGCATAACTAAGAGCAGACGTATCTTTTGACAACATTATTTTCTGCTTCTCCCTTTTCTACCAAACTCTATTGGAAGCCAAAAAGGGCTGGATGACATTAACTAGAGATTTTCTTTGAACAAATCTTAGTTACTGTCAAGCCTGGAAATTCAGCAGCATCCTACAGATGACTTTGAAAGGAAATAGTTTTGCTTTGCCCAACTCTGAGCAGAAGAGATTAACACTGCCTACATACACCCCACAAAAGTTTTGTTAGCAGGCACAACAAAGCTGAGTCCAACAAACACAGCAAAACCATGTTGTCAGCTTGTTGCAGACATCTATCAACACCATAATACTGCAAGAGCTCCAACCCCAGCTCTCCTCTCATAGATAAGAGCAGCAAGTTGGAAAATGCATCCCACCCCTAGCTATCTCCCTTGTTCCACTCACTGTTCGCAGTGTACTAGAGGGCTGTTTTTTGCCCTCAGGAAATACAATGATCAAGGAGACATCAGCCATCTCCCAGACTAAAAACTCCAAAGACTGGTAGACTTATTCTTGCAAGCATTTCTCTTTCCCCTTCCCAAGGTTCCCTCCTCCATTTACTCCAGACTGTCTGGTCATTGGGTGAATTCTAGCCTCTGACAGCTGCAGTGTATATTCTCTTGACCATTTAATCTTCAGCAAAAACCATCATGAGCTGTTTGTCTCCAAAAATAAATATTCTCAACTTGATAGAAAGATACTGAAGTCAGTCATATTACAAACACACAAATGAAACCTTAAACTTGATGTCAGGCTTGGTTGGGATTCTTTGAAAGTGCCATCTGGTACTAACAACCCAGGATATAGCCCTGCAAGGTTCCAGCTTGCAGGTAGAAGGTCCCACCTGAACCATTGCACTACATGGCATGTGCATGCAAGCCTGACCAGTATAATACTGGAAAACTACAACACAGACTGCCTGTGAGCCTTTTATCATTTAATGAGTCATTCAATAATGAGTCATTTCCTAAAATGGCCACTGGATTACCAGTTACCTGACTGCTATTTTTCAGTTGTACAGAATAAAAGAAACAGCAGGTACCAGAGTGATCTTGGTCTGATAGACACATAGCTAGAACCAATGGCTACAAGCTGCAGTTTTCAATGAAGGTGGGATCCCATGTCCCATTGGATCCACTTCTGGGAGTTTTCCTTCTAGCCAAAAAAGGCTCAGGGTCCCAAGGGAGTATGTGACAGCCTGAAACATGCGGATAGTCAGAGCAGGTGATCGGAAAGTCTCTTTAGGTCTTAGGCCCTGTGACTTGAGGAAAGCTTCCTCCAAACAGCAGGCGATCATAAATCAATGGGCAGCTTTCTGATTCAGCAAAGACAACATCATCTTAAGTGACACTGATAAATGAGTCTGTGAGATTTGCTTTTCTATGCTGCTTTCTGTTTAGCTTCCGTTGAAATCTAAATGCATAAAATACTGTTAATACAAAAAGGAAGCCAAGTGTGAAATGAAATAATTCAGGTGCAATACTTCATCACAAAGTTGTTGGTATAAAGTGGATAAAAGTTTATTCAAATCAAAAGCCTAAAAAGTCATATGAAAAGGAATATCTAGGTACGGGTTATTTATAGGTCAGTTTGTCTTGAGCCACACCACAACTCCTGCAAAGAATGGTTTACCTGTATTAATTGTTGGCTTTAATGAAAGGCTGGGGATATTTTCTGTGCTGAAATTCCAGCAAAGGCCCTGATCTCAGCAGAGCTGACCCAGAAAGTGATGGCCACTGGTGCTCACCTTTACTATCGCTCAGTCATGAGCCACCTGGAAATAGCCAGTTCTCAGTGCCTAGAGAAAAGTCAGTGCAATTTCAGGCTGCCTCCTGACAGCTCCGTGTGGTCACTCTGCAGGACCATAGAGCAAAAAAGTCACTCTGTTCAGCTCTGAAGTGCACTGGAAGAGAAGGTAGAGATGGAAATCATGACTCTTGTGGGCAACAGAAGGAAAGTGCTCACTGGCAACATTGCTAATCAGTGCTGGTAATTCTTTGTATGGTTGAGATAGTCTGATGAACAACTGTTTGAAAAGTGTGGCTCATTTAAAAACAACTATGTCTTAATGAAAGTACCCAAAGAGGAGTTGGAATCTGAAAGACCTTCTGCAAAATTAATTCATTCTTAAGGATATGAATTAAGTGGCAAGTTGTACTGTAGTAGTACTTTGGCTTTTGAGTTAGAGAGATACAAATTTGGAGAAGCACACACAAATAAATAGGAAACAAAAATCCTTGTTGTAAAGAAGGAATTGAACTCCACTCAGAAAGCTTAACTGTCATTTGCTTACAGTAAAAGTAAAGTTTATGCAAAGATTAAAAGAAGAAGAAGAAAAAAAATGTTTTAAAAACATACATGGACTTCCTGGTAATCTCCCCATCTTCTAGTAGCAGCAAGCTGGATTCTCTGCCCAAATCCTGTCTTTCCTCCTTCTTCCCTCCATCCTCCCAAATCTTCCCTGGTCACAGGAATTCCTGGCCTTGACATCTCTTCTTTTGGAAAGCAAAATCCAACCCTACTTGCCCTACTGTGTTAGATCTGAGTATTTGTTTCTTACCTGGTAAATCAACAATGTAACTGCAAAGGAAAGTTACAGGCTCATTGTTGGAATTACATCAATTTGCAAGTTCAGTAGTGTCTATTTGGAGAGCGCAAGCAACTATTTTAGCACTTTTGACATTCTCAGAAATAATTTCTGGAGAGAATTTCTGTTTACATTAGTGTTACTACTCTGCAGTTACTTCCCACAAGAAATATGGACTGTTTTAACAAGCTGGTCATCAATTTTCCACCCAAGAAGTGCTATTCAGTTGTTCAAGGCTGATTCTTTAGGACCCATTTAATATTATCTGTGTTTCTTGCTTTGTACCAGTGTCTCATTTTTCTTCCAGCTGAGCTCTGTGTTCCTTCTTGGCACTTTCAAAGATCCTTTTGAAGTATCTTTACCAGTTTTTAAAACAAAGACATGGAAAAGTACACTGTGGCCATTTTTGTCCCAGAAGTCGATGACAGTCCCCAGCTATCTCTCTTTTCTACAATTCAGAGGTTCTTGACATGAGGATAGGGTGGCATTTTGTTGTTGGCTGAGGGCTCTGCAGGGTCAGAGTACCAGTTTGCCTCCTGGCAGATGCCACATCCTCACCACACTCCATGCCCTCCCCAGCCTAGAGCTGGCAAACCTCTACCCATTTTTCCTCCTGTCTGTAGGTGTGTACTGCAATGCCCTTCTCCCTGGAAGGGTGTGCTGCTTTAGCTGTTCTGAAATCTGCTCCCAAATAGCTTAGCAAGGGATGCTTATCCCAGCCTCCTGCACTCCATGCTCAAAGTTTGCAACTCTGTCTGAAGTAGACTTCTACCTGAATACTGTGTGTCCCAGAAGGACTGCTCAGAGGATAAGTTCAGGGTGGGATACCATACTCCAAAACCTGGAGGAGATGTGTGGATGGCAAGTTGCTGGAGTTCTTCCTCATGACTTGTTTACTGTTATAGCAAAAAATAGTCCAAGTTCTTCCTTCTTGTCACCTTGTCACTGTCTGGAAAGACTCTTCTTGGAAGATGCATTGCAGTAACAAAAGACAGACAAGGGAGACCCTGCCAGTCTCAGCTCTCTGCCTTGTGCTCCTGAGGTGTTTGTGAGGGAAGGAGGGCAATATTTTGCCTTGGAGGAGATGCCTTCTCTGGATCCCTTTCTTCCCCCACAAACTCTCCTCTGTTCTGTGCCTGGTCTCTGGGTTCACAGGCTGGACTGTGCAGATGAAATAACATGCAGAGATAACCAAGGATCGGGGTCAAAGAGTGCACACCAATGTGGCTGATGGTGTAGCTGTATCAGGAGAGCCCTAGGACCACAGAGCCCATCCTGACAACACACACCACAGTGACCAATGCAGAAATGATGCTTGAGAGACTATTTGCAGCATGCAGTCATCCTGCATTGCATGTGCAGGCCAAGCAGGTTACTGAGTCTTGTTGTAAAGTTATAAATCAGGGTTTTCCTCTCTCTCTTTCATGCAAACACACTCCAAACTCCAAACTAAGAAAACCAAATCAAACCCTCCCTAAACCAATCAGAAAGATGGGAAAATAGAGAAGTGAGCCCCCAGATCATAGCAATTATGCTATTTTCAGCAGGCTGCTTCTTGTTATAAAGTCCTGATAATACAGATTAAATGCATCTTGTTTTCGTTCTGTGGGCTATCTTTAATTCACTGTTATGCGACACAATAGTTCAGCCTCAAAGGAGAAAATTTCTGTGCACACTGTGAACTCCCATGAACAATAAAATGCAGTTCATTCCACTTATTCATCATATCCCCATGACCTTGAGACATTTAAAAAGACAATAAAAACACTCAAGACCTTCACGTCTGAAAAGCATGTACAAACTACTTCTTCAAAATTAGCAACATGTCTATTATGCATCCTAAAAAGTGAGAGCGACAGATAAGTAATAAACAGCATTTCCTAGCATAGAAAAGTAGGTCACATCTAGAGTAATTTTCTTCCCAAACTTGAAGGGCTTCTGTTCGCCTCCCTTTCTTCTCCAGACCTTTCCATAAATAAAATTCTTGAGAAGACAAAGAGCTCTTTTTCTGCTCCAAATGAGGAAAATACCTTACCCAGTGTGCTCTGTATCCCTGCAGTTTGTTTGAACTCTCTACTGATTGTCATGTATTTGACACTCTCACCAAAATCTTTTCTTCCCACACCAGCACCAAGAAAAAGCCCCAACTAAAGGCTCAGAGAACTAACTGATAGTGACAGCTTGGGTCAGCTCAAAATGTCCCACACACTGCCTGAGTTCAAGAGAAAGCTCTCTGTGACCTTTTTCTGTCTTGCATGATACTGGGGGAGAGACCAGGGGCCTCTTATACAGCAGCTTTGTGTAACCCAGGCAGGGTTACAGAGAGATGTTCAGCCTAGCCTGGCCTCTGGAGCAGAGCCAGGATTTGCTGCAGCCTGTACCATGACAGGCAGCTTACCTGACTGCGTGGCAGCATGGGTGCTGACAGCATCCCACATCCACGGTATCAGTTTTCTCATCCAACTGCATGGCTTTTGAAACAGCTCATGTTTCTGTTCCCTTGTTTTTATGTACCTCCCTCCTCCAGCTTGCGTGATATTCTAGAGAAAAATAGCCCTTCCTCTGGATGTCAGGATTAAAAAAAAAGTTTGTTATTTCCATTTGTAAATTATTGCCAGCTTTTCATTATTGCCTGCTGCCTTTGAAGGAAATGAATCTTCTCCCCAGTACAGTATGTGTTCTGGTTGGATAGTACTTCTTTGCCCTGCCACAGACCCAGGTGTATCAGGAGCCTCACAGAAGACATTGCAGTTAATGAACTAGAGATCATGAACAGTCCATGTCTGCCCTACCAGGCATCATACTCAGGGCTTGGGCAGCCCTTATGTTAGCATGAGTAGCCATTGCAAGGGATCCTGCTGGAGTGCCCTGTGCTGGCCTGTGCTGTGTATTCATAGGTGCTACAACAGAGGTAACAGTCCGGGCTGTCAGGAGAAGATTAATGGTTTATTTTGTTACACAGAATAAAAGGCACCACGGCATGGGAGGGAGGCAGAGCCTCTTCACGAACAGGATCTGGACAGTACACAATGGGATAATCCATCTGGGGTCTGTCCCATGCTGTGTGAATGTGGATTTCCCAGCATCTGAAGGGATATAAAATTTACTCACTATCTATATTCCTCTTTTTGTGTTCTATCTTATTAAACAGCTATTTTATTTCATAACCTGTTGTTGAGCCTTTTTTACTGATATCTGGAAAGAGCCCTGCACTGTCTGTCTCTCCTGCTTCCAGTGCAAAACACCAAGTCACTGCAAACAGTGTCCGAAGGCCATCTTCCTGCTCAGAGTTTGCTGAAAACACCATTCAACACATTATGAGACATGGCTTTGAGAAATGGAAGTTTCAGTTGAAACTTGCCTTCTTCAGAGCCAAGTCTGAAGTCTTTGGGCCAGGACATCTTGTTTGGTTACTTGATTTTCATGTGCCAAGCAGAGTGGGGACCAGGGTTTCCAGGAATTATCACCATGCACACTGCTCATGCATTACTTTATGGGTTCCAATAGTCAGTGAATCAAGGGTGGTCATCTGGTGGCATGTGAGTACAGAAAAGCACCAGAGCATTGCAGATGACCCATGAGGGAGCTGGGATGGCATTGATAGTATTGGCAATTGGCCCTGCTGTTTCTGAAGAGAAGAGGTGCTTCTCTCATGATAAGACCCACAACATTATGTCATGTTTGTACTTCAGGAGGCTGAGAAAGCACCAGAATGCCAGAGGACGAGTCCTCACTGAGGAAGGATGGAGCAAGAACGACAACATGCTCCACTGCAGCTGCAGACATGACATACATCATATTTCACAAAAGCCTGGAAACAGCTGTGGCCGTTATTGCTGGCCGGATGTTCAATGGCAATCAACTCTTGTCCATCCTCATCTTCAGCTCTGCAAACAGGGATCTGCATTGCTGAAGAAGGAGGATCTTGAAGGTGGTGTCATGAGGAAGGCTGCAACAGAGAGGTTAATTCATGCATGTTTTGTCCTTTCTATAAAGATAAAAAGATGAAGATTCTTTTGACTTTGAATGAAGGCTTTGGAGTTAGCTGGGAAGCCCTGTTTTGTGTTACTTGTTATACGGGAGCACCTGAAACACTGTGACTGCTCCTGGGGACTGCTGCAATAAAGCAGCAATGGATAGTTTCTTGCTAGGGACTGAGATGAATGGGAAAGCCTGCCATTTATGAGGTTATGTTAATTTAGCTCCACTGAATCTCTCTGGGGACAAATAATATTGATTTACTATTTTGTTCTAATGACAACTGAAAGGTGTGAGCTACAAGAATTGTCTGTGCCTTGCCAACTGCTTCCCCCAATTGCTGCCTGCAATAGCAGTCTTGAGTTCTTGCTCCTTTTTCACCTTGAGTCTTAAGACAGGATACTGCACGGTACTGAGACATCTTTCTGTGTTTCCTGCACCAAGACACCCAGTGCCACATTCTGGAGTGATTCTCCACAGAGGAACTGCCTGCTGTGGGTACCACACTACAGCTCTTGACATGCTCTGAAAGTTAAATTTGAGCTGCATCTTCAAGTGGAAGTCAGTCCTTATAGAACTGAATACAAACTTACGTGCATGTTAAGTGGGGGGGCAGGGGGAAACCAAGAAAAAAGAAATAAAGAAAGAAACAAACAAATAAGCAACTCCTGAATCTTGCATTTCTCCTAAGGGTGCAGAGAACTTGTCCCATGAGAAGAAATAATCTAGAACACTACCTTTTAGCAGGTCAAGTTGAATAGTGTTTGTTCTTACTGTATATAACTGCAAAACCTCCCTGTCTCCCTGCAGTTTAAGGGGTTGATAGCTGTTCCTCTGCTCTCTCTGAGCCCAATGGGCATTTTCGGTTCCCACCTGGGATGAGACAGCACTGCCTTGGCTCCCCAGCATGGCCAGTCCAGATTTTAATTGGTCTAAATGGGATGTCCCACTGGGAAGGCACCTCTGATAGAGCCTGAAATACCAAAATGGTCTGCCTTTTTTGGACAAGGACACTCTTCTGTCACAGTAGTTGTTTCGTATACCAGAACATGATATTATCCTCTTGTGTTCTAGCTTAATCGTTTAATTTGTCCTGTGAAATTGTTGCAGCAGGAGAACTGGACATGACACACAAAGCTCCTAAATTTAATCCTTGGCTTTGTGGGAACCTGGCTGAGAGTGAAAGCTTAGCAGATCTACAACGAAACAAAAGAGCATGGACCAGCTACAACCCCATGTTGCTGATGCTTTACAGTGTTCCATCTTGCAAAACACCCCTAGAGCATGGAAGACGGATCTTACAGTTGATACATTGTCTGAGCAGAAGTAGCTACTGAACTTTTTGGGGATGGAATGAGGGGGCTTGATCTTAAAAATCTTCTCCTTGGGAATTTTTCAAATTTGCAGTATCTTTTTCTTTCTGAAACAAGAAAAGCATGAAAATAAGACCTACATCAGTTTCTCTGCTAAGGTGTTTGATGTTGTCTGCTGCTCTTCCTGAAACTTGAAAATAGGAACTGTGCAATCCTGTTGCATAAGAAGAAAGTCTTGCAGACACTGAAATAAGTGTAACTGGTGCAGAACTACTTGGCTGATTCTGCAGAAAACCAGAATCAGTGTCTTGCAGACAATAAATGTTCCCCTTTGATCTCTACTCAGAGGTCTAAAGCTGATCTCTTTAATGCCACCATTGCTGACTGCTTTCTTCCTAAAGAAACCACCTCAGGGAGGAGAAAGATATTTCCTTACACAGTATGCTGCCCAGAGAGGCACAGACAGCCACATCTGATCATATTTTGAAAAATCTTCCTAGCCAGTTGTGGGCAGCTCCTCTGATTGTAATAAAAAAACCTTTTTGCTTTACTCCATTTTTGTCTTTTATGGTTTCAGATAGGGATGGGCAAAAATTGGCTTAATCTTACCCTGTACAGTTGAGGATGGCAGGATCAGTGGGATCTTACCCCTTCAGACCTTCGTTATCAAACACATCCAAAAGGCACTGATGATTCCTTAACCGCCTGAATTATCTGGTGGAAACTGGCTTTGCTCCAGAAACCTCCCCAGACCTGTGCTGAGATATTGAGAAGGTGGCTGGACTGTGATTGTAGTGCTTATGGGGGATGTTATGGAGAACTTTCATGACCAAAAAGACAATGTATTTTATTGTTTGCAGGGCTGATTAGACATCACATCAGACATATATCAGCTGAGAAGCTCTAGGAAGCCTTGAATCAGTGGAAAAACAGGCATACATGTCTTTGCTAGGCAAAGAAGAGCTCTTCAATGTCTGAAACAAATGCTGGCCAAAGCCTGTGAGACTTCAAGCCCTTGAAAGCCTAGAAATTTCCTTGTTTAATGAAGGAAACATGGTTCAGCTCAGTGGCATTGTGGAAAGAAGGTACACTGGCCTGATCATGCTGGACTCTGTATCATGTTGCATGTTATAGGCTGCAAACAGACATGCTTTACAAGCAGATTTTTTTATTAAAGCTTATACCATCTCTCCCCATGGAGGCACATCTGATCTGGTATACATACAGCTGATTTTCATCCCTAATTTGTGCTCAGTTACTCAGAGCTGGTACCAAAACTGGTACGACTGTGCCAGGTCTGTAAGTCTAACTTGTCTCTCAGCACAGTGCTGACATCTGATAAAGCAGAAGAAAGGAGTAAAGAGTAGGGAGACTGATTGCACATGAACTTTACTGCAGGAGGAAGGAATTGACAAATGAAAATCAGGGGAAGTGGCACTGCAAGAATAGCTGGTAGGCTGGACCCATGGCAAGGAGGTTGGGCTGGTCCCCAGGTGTTAAAGGGAAATTGAGGGCAGGAGGACTGAAATACTGCTCAAACTCACAGCAGGCAATTGTTCTCAATTCCCAGGTTCTCCTCCCAGCTCAGACTCTGATCTGCAGGGTCCTACAATTTGTGACTGAAAGCCAAAGACAAGCTTCAGTTTTCCCTTGCTGCAGTGTGGGGGGTTGCAGAGTTTTATTGCAAGGTTCTCTTCTTCTCCCACCCTACCCGTCTCCTTGCTTTTGGAAAAAGAAACTGCAAAGGTTAGCCACCTAAAACAGCTGCTGTGCTCTTGCTACTGTCCCTGCCCCAGTTATTACACAGCAAACAGGTACCTAGGAAGAGTATATACCCTGGAAATGATGTTTTCAGAGTCTCTGTTTCGGCTCCATAGGGATGTACGGCTGCCCTACCAAGCAGAGTTTTCTCCTGTGACAAAGTAAAGCATCACCAAAGCTTGAGAATCAGTGTGCTTGGGTTAACCTGAACCAAAATAAAGAAAGAGGTTAGAAGACAACCTCAGCTTCTTTCATCAGCTTTCTCTCCTATTTCTTCAGAAATTCTCCTGTTTCTTCAGAAAATCTGATCTCCTTGGGAGACAAGATACACATATTTCCTAAACCCAGCATTTTCATCAGAGGTAGAGTCTTTTATGTCTTTGTCTCTTGTACTCCATCACCCCAGCATCTTGACCACCTTGCACTCATGAAGCCCTTCAGATTGCTCCGTCGCTCTGACCATTTTACTCGCTCTCTTAGAAATGCTTCTTTGGTATAAAAAGTATTTAAAGGCCCTTCTGAAGCCGTGGACCTCAGGGTTTCACTGTGCAGCAGCTGAGGCAGGATGGCCCATGCCAATCTAACCTCTAAATCAGTGTAAGTGTTTAGTCAACCCAAGGAGGGGCAATGCCCAAGGCATGAGGCATATCTCAGGCAGGGCCAGGATCTTGCTAGCATGAACAATACTGCAGCCTTTTAATCCTGCACTCCCTTACTGTGTACAATATGTTTTTATCCATCCTGATCTCCCTTCTTTGTCCTGCTAGGAGAGCAGCTTAGCATCACTGCAAAATTGAAAGTGTACAACTACAAAGCTAGGAAATTAATATCTGGAATATCCCTTTAGGCTACTGGGTGCCTTCGCTTATCGCTGCAGTAAATGCAGGAGAAAAGAAAGGGGTAAATCTCACTTAACTTATTTGAAAATGTTCTGAGTAATTTATTTAGTTTAATGTTGCGTTTTGATGAATAACGTGCCTGTCTTGATGCAAGAGGTGCAATAACATGTCGTGAGAGAAGGCCATGGAGCAGGATTCAAACAGTGCATGTGATGCCAGCAGGGAAATTAACTACAAAGGGTGCATTTTTCTTCAGCAATCTGAATAAATCTGTCGTATCTTTCAGTCTGTAAATACCACTGGTACCTAGCCTAAAATCATGTGCCAGTACACAGGGGGCAATAGCAGCCTAAATGTAAATATGGCAAAGCTCAGGAGACTGCTAGGATTACAGGTCCTGCCAGCCGTGTTATCACACTGGGCCAAGCTTCCCTCCCATGGGATGCAGCCAGCCCTCATTACTTCCCGGCAGCAGGAAAGTTTGTGAGATGCTGATCCAAACAGTCTTTGTGCCATACCCAAATCTGAAAGCTGTTGGCCACCCCAGCCATTCAGAGGAGCTGTGGCTTCTCCACGTGGGCACAAAATGGACACAAAGATTCTCCCATGCTCATGCACAGTGATAGGCATTTTTCAAGAGCGGCCTGCAAAGCCCTGAACTCTCCTCTGACTGACAGCTGGCAGCATCTCTAACAAAGGCATGGCTGGAGTATACTGGGGCCCTGCAGAAGGAACAGGTGAGACATTTGAGGGCCTCTACTCCTGGGAGCCAAGTCTTGGTTTACAGCCAGAACTGACAAGATACTTCAGTTGATCATTACCTGACAAGTGTCAGCAGTTCTTCTCTATGATCATTATCCCTTCAATATAAAACAGCAAGGAGATTAAATAACCTTCTGAAAATGCAGCTAGTCTTCGCTAGGTCTTGGAACAGCCCTTATGGCATTCTGGACAGCTCTGCTTTTATTCCATTTCCTCCACTGGCAGACAGCACAGCTCATTGTGCATGCATGCCTATTCAGAAGTGTGGCATAAATGAAATGTGGTCAGCTTTATGGGATATATAAGAGCCCACGTGTGCCAGGGCCTTCAGTTTTTTGACAAGGTCCAAAGTAGAGGAAGTAGGTGCCAGTCAAAAGCTTCGGGTTTTTTCTGCCTCTGTCTCTCTCATTTTCTCTCTTTTTAGAGTTTTATTGGGAAATGAGGTAAACAAAGCAATGAAATTCCCCCTCAGAGAGTTGATCAACTGAAAGTCTGCAAAACCTCAGACAGAGATCCTCCTACTGACAGCTTTTTTCTCCCTGGATGCTTCTCTTCTGCAGCCTGCCCAGCAGAGTTGTGCTGTGGTTCTGCTCTGCTCACCTGGAGCAAACCCTGAAGCCCCCAGGTGCCACAGCACTGGCATGGGGCCCATCTGACACAACTCTCAGCCCCAGCCCCTGTCTTTCTGAGGAACAATCTGGCAAGTGTCAGCACACACTCAGTTGCTCTGCTGCTCGTACGCAACATCACAGGCCTACATTGCGTTCCCATGGCTTGCCGAACACCCGCAGTGATGGATGCGCGTCACCTGCCAATCAATCCAGCCTCTAGATGAGTAATGAAGGGGGAAAGGCTAGCTGACACAATGATCCAAGTGCGAAATATTTAAGCTAATGTATGCTTCCCCAAAGACATCATACTTCTAAAGATTTATTCCTTTTTAGCAACCATCTGATCGCTATAGGACCCCACTGCAGTACAGGTTTGGCAACAGGCATCTGTGGTTCTGAAAATGGTGTGACCCAAGCAGATAAAAAGAGGGGTAGAAAAGTTGATGAAGAGACCTGGACAATCTTTTATTCATATTAGCAACTGCAAGTGAAGTCGCATAACTCCCAGCCCAGCTCATTAGTCCATGCCAGCTGTGCACACTGTACATCAGCAATATTTTAATTCAGGCACAGCACAGGACTTTTTATAAAGTGACTTCATTTGTTTGTTGTGTTTCAGAGGAACACATATGCACCAGGTGTGTTGCTTCTATCTGGCAAGAGAGGGCATATGTGTCAGGTGGGCACATAAATGAGGGAATTGCAATATTACTGTAATTTAAAGAGTTTGAGATGATAGGCAGTTTCAGTTAACGTTAACTCTATTGGATACATTTTTCCAGTGATAATCTTCTGGATAAAATTTTCAGCTTGGAAGATACCACACAGACAAGAGAAAAGGGCCTGTAATGAGAATGACTCAAATAGAGCACATTTTTCTGTATCTCTAGCCTGCAGATGAGGACCCAGTTTCCCAATTACCTCTTCTGTCTTTCCTCATCCCAACTGCTGCTCCAATAAGAAATCAACATACTCTTCCATCAGGTTGCTTCCAGGATCTTGGTAGTGCAACTTGTTGTGAGCAGGAAGGAGTCCATGGCTTTGTGTGCCTAGATACAAGAACAAAACCAGCATCTTCCCCTCACAAAAAGATCCTGGTGGAATTGAAAATAACTGCAGATGGACCTGCATGGCTGTCTGCCTCCGTGAACCAAACCAGCACCAATAGTGGGCTCTCTTGCTTTGGTTCCAGCTGATTCAGTAATTTCCTCATCTAACATATCAGGGGGAAAAAAACCACAGACATCGTGACTTACCCCTTGTAGAACATACAACCAGTCATTTGCATGCATGAATCTTCAGAAATGAAAATGAGAGGCTATATGGTAAGTTATCATAGTGGTACTTCCCAGAACAGCTACCATACTGCAGGGTTTGACGCGTGTACTAGCAGCAGACAGGTAAAAACATGTAGGCATCAAGTCACTTTTCCACTCTTCAGAGATTAAAGCAGATGTGTTTCCATATGTACACACAGAGAGGGAGATATTTATATGGACACATGTTTGTGCATGCAGTTCTTGTCATACATCTCCTTTTAAACCTTTCTTAAATATTTCTAAACCATCCTTATATAATGCATCCTTTTGCACCTCCTTCATATTGGACTTGAAAGGAAAGAAAGTAAATTGCACAAACGTTTGTAATACACAAACAATTCAAATTTTCTCCATGAAGTTGTCTATGATGTATTATTTAGTTCATTATTTATTTATCTCTTTCACCAGTTGTCTCTTGAGACAGTTTTCAATGATCCGTCCAAACTGCCAATAGGCATAACATTCTTCCAACACTTTAAAAAAGCTCAGGGTGCAGTTTGTAGAATTCACTGCAGCACCCAGACTTCCCCTCTGGCTTTTATGTCTTTGACTCTGAGTCAGCACAGAAATGAAGAAAACACTCAGCATTATAGGAATTCAAGCTAAGCAGGTATTTAAGTGCTATAAAGACCCAGACCCTTAACAAATTCCCTAGACATGGCCTTACGCAGACTTTCACAAGACTATATAGACTGGTTTCCCCGGGAAATTTTGGTGAGTTGAAGATTTCTTCAGTTTCTATCTTTCCTTACTGTCCCCCCAGCCTGTTTTCAGCAGTACTTTTGTACTATGCTTGTGACAGTGGTTCAAAATTGCTGTAAAGTACAGCAGGGCAGATATTTTACCTGACAATCAAACCTGTGATATATTTAGTGCAGTAAGCTGGAGGAGATAGCAATACTGAGTGTGGGCTACTCCCCTTTCTCCTAACTCCTGCATTTCCTCTGACATTTTGGTTTCAGTTACTTCTTTCTAACACTTCGCTCTATGAAAAATTTTATTTTTTACTAAGACACCCACAACCTAAACCTGTCAGTGTGGAATTGCTCACAGGAACTTCTGTGGGAACTTCAGCACAGTTTTTTCACATGGCCATTCTCCTCTCTTGGGGCAGACAAGCTCTTCCAGGGACACATCAAACAGAAGGACACATCACTTCATCCTGGAATATTTTCTGCAGAGAAGAGTGAAAGAATGAAGGTATCCAGACTTGAAGACCCATGAGTCACAGTGATAGTGTTTCCAAATCTTTCCGTCTCCAAAGCAGTTGGGGTTTGTAAAAATCATCCCAGAAAGTACCTTTTTAACACACATTTTCCCTCCTGATCCGTTCTGCAGAGTCCAGTTGATGAGGTGTTTGAATGAGTCACACATGTCCAAGGAGATGCCCTCCAGATCCATGTGAGACATGTCCTTGCTGCCTTGCCCCTAGTCATAAGCAGAAGGCAAAGCTGGGAGAGAAAAGTATTTTAGGACTCATCACTAGAGAAAAAGTCTTACAAAAGATAGTGAACTGTAGGAAGTAAAACACACCCTAAATCATTATTTTAGCAGTTAACTGGCACCAGACAAAACAATAGGAGATGAGTATAACCGAGTTTTAAACCTAGCCACATAATTAACCAGAACAGTGAGAATAGCAGTTAGTGCATCTATTCTGTAATGAGAAACAATAAAAAAAAATCTAGGGGGAAAAAACTGTGAACCAGAGTTGTTTTCTAAAATGAGTTTCTACAAGGAACATTTAGCTTATAAAGAGACATAAATTATAGGTATGTGCTTGAAGTGTGTTTATGGTTTAGCCCCCAGGAGACAGAAGGAAGAAAAATGATCTCTGCTTTTTTCCATTTTTCTGTCTAAGCTGCATTAGAATGAACAGTTTAGGCTGGTTGTCCATAATTCACTGGGAAGTGGCTGTACAGAAAACCTTCTCAACATCTGCAGGCCTGCCACAAAGCTGTCTGATGAAGGAAAACACCAGGATCCCTGTGGCAGAGTCACTGCCTGAGTGGGAGGCAGAGGGAAGTAGATGACCCACGATGAATTAGGAAGGCTTGAAGTATTTTCACAGTGAGGCCCTTGGTTTTGTCCAGATCTGATAGAAACTCCAGAGGAACCCCATCTCTACGTTTTGGCTGTTTAGCAACATGCCCAGAGTAGTGCACGTGCGCTAAAGGTGAGCACAGCTGGTGTGGTTTGCCTGTGCACCCCAGCATAAGAGACATTTGGCTTTTTGCACGATTGCAGGGCTGGTAGGTAAATCTGCACACAAAGGGGCATGTGGGTGCATCAGCGCTGTTTTCCTAAGCTGCCCACAACATACCCATCTATGGCTTTACCTGGGTAACATACTGGTGGGGGGAGCAGGGCATTTCCAAAATGCTGTGCCCTGAAGATGGGGCAGCATCGTAGGTGTCTTTGCTCTCTATCCACCTTCTGTCCCACTGCCTCTGGGTGGACTCTTTGCACTGTGCCTCCCTCCAGATCAAAATCGAGCAATGGAAGCCAAAGAAAGCCTTGTTTTCTCAACCCTGCACCAAAGCTTGCACCACCTCCCAGCAGTTGCTGGGATACAGGGCCTAGCTTCATGTCACAAATGGCGTGGTTCCCCAAAGGCTTTTCTCTTCCAAAAACACTTGTTCTGCCTAGCAGTGGGCCTGAGATAAAGCATGTGTCTCCCCTGATGTCTCGCAGGGGCTGATCTTACAGTGCAGTCTTTCTCACTGGTGCCATGGTAAAGACTGTGTTATCCCTGTCCATCTCATTTCACAAAATTTCAAAGGACTTGGTATCTGTGAGATCACTGTTGAATTTAATAAAGATTGGTCAAGAGAATAAAGTGTTCTGAGGTGCAGCTGACTGACAGGCAGCATGATCACACACGCCTTGTGTCCTAGGAAACCATGCTAAACCTCAGCATGTTAAGGCACTGCCTCCAAAATACATAGGATGCATCAGGAGCAGTCCAGAGATTCCTTTGCCTGTGACAACTTGTCAGTACCCCCTCAGCCTGATTTTCAGCCATCAAAAATCGGCAGCTTTGGGTTTCAAGTCAGCAAAGAGTGGCTGTTCAGGCTTACAGTGTTGCCCCAAACACTGTAAAGCCAAAGGCATGTTCTTAAAATCTGTTGTATTGCAGAGAAGTGTAAAAAAAGCCACTTAGCTGAGCTGACACTCTTCTCAGCCACAGAAGGAAATTTGCAGGTGTGTTAGTAAGCCAGGTGTTCCCACACACTGGAGCCAGAGCTCTCATTTCTCTGAGCTACGAGCATGGGGCAATGTGGTAGGAAACACATCCCACACCTTGTGCTATAGGGTTGAAAGGAGTCACAAGGACAGGCTCTATCTGAAGAGGGGACTTCTCATAGGGGCCTTTCTGAACCCAAACCTCCCAAAAATGGCTCTGCAAGCCAGGACCCCAGCACCTCTCCCATGCAGGGCCCTGCAAGAAAAGAGGTGTCATGCCATTACACTCCATGTAGATCGAGCATTGCTAAACCAGTAGGGACTGAAATATTCAAGGCCTGCATGCAAAGGCTGCAAAGCTCCTGGGGACAGTCAAGCTCTTGCTGGGTTTGGGAATGGATATGGTCATGAGTCCAAGCTGGAGGCTGCATCATCTCTTATGGAGATGTTTGTCCTGATTTACCATCTTCAGAATGTGCATAGGAGAAAATGAGAGTTGTCCAGACTGATGCTACAAACAGAATTTACTCTGAGCAATTAATTATGCCACAGGGATGTGCATGTGGCTGCAGGCACTCGAAAAATAAGTGGCAGATATTGATTTAGGAGCCTTCTGTAAGACTTCTGGTTTTCTTAGCTGTTGAAGCTGAGGGGCAGGTATGCGCACAAACAGTGGTATATTTAACTTACTGCTGATTATATAATCACACAAACACACCAGTTCTACAGCTACACATATAAATTGAGCCACTGTCCAGAGCTAAGATGCATGGCTCCATATATATCTTGCTCATGGGGATCTTTATTGAGGCAAAGGTTTGTATAAGGAAAGGTGGAAAGTAAGTAGGGAAAACCAGGGTGAAACTACTGTGGGGCAGCAGGAAGTTAATTTCAGTGCTGCATACAGAAAATCTGATGGATAAATGAATCTTAATGTACACGTTAGGCTTAGTGTCAGAGTCAAATAGCTAATTCCAAATGTATTAAAGTCTGAGAAGTTTGAAAGCAGGAAGAGACAAGTTGTTTGTTCCAGAATATAACAACCTTAACACAGAGATCTGTGTCAACCTAAAGAACACAATGTATTTTAACCCAAAACATGAAGGAGAAGAAATGGGATACTTGTGAGGATAGTGAGAATATTCCAAATATTCTTCATTTCTAGAGAAATCCTATCCTACAGCTTTTTCCTGGCCCTATAAAATACAAGTGAAATGAGAGCTGTGTACCTAACCCCTTTCAGCTGTTCTTAAATCTCAGTCCAAATGCCTCGAGCACTAATATTTTCCTAGGCTCGCTGATCTGAATGAGAACTTAAAACGTGCACAAAGACAATGAGATAGGACCTGAATCTGGTTACATTGCTGTGACACTAATATAATTCCTTTGAGGGGAGTGGATTAGAATCTTTTAATGCCCTGATTTTATAGGTTTGTGCATAATACAACATCAGTTTAGCTGGAGACATCTGGACTCTCTCTGTTAAATGAAAAAAGGCTTTTTTTATGCAGAGGATTCTCAAAGGAAATAAGACGTTCACTAGTGGGTGAATAAAACATGGAATAAATTTGAAATACTCAAGAGGGAAAGAAGAGCACTGCATAAAATTAAAAAAAAAAAGATGTGAAGTTCTTGATAAAGAAAAATAACAATATAACACATGTCAAAGGCTATGCAGCCACGAGTAACGACAAAAGGCAATATTAAACATTGCAGAACCCTAATCAGTTTTGTAATAGTGTATAAATCTGTGACCATACAACTTCAGAAAGAAGATTTAAATGTCCTTCTCTAAGCAGCTTACCAGAGCTCCATTTTTTAAATCTTCATTATTGTTTCTTGCTAATTTGTTTTTACCAGATTCTCCTACTCTCTCCTGTGCACTCTGGTTATGAGGTGTTAAGAGGATTAGGAGCCCATGGATTTCAAGAGCAGTTGATGTTCCCTACACATTCTTGTTCCAGGAAAAAAAAAAGCTTCATTGCTAATTTAAAATAAACTCAAAACTGAACAACATCGGTTATCCTTTGCAAAACACTTGGGGAGGAGTTGCAGACTAACATCTTTGTCTACTGCTGCTGACTTGTAGCTACTCTAGGGTGGATAAAAAAGAAATCAGAGGCACGGCAGATTTACCACTTCAGCAAAAATGTGGCCCTCATTTCAGGATTATTTTGGGATCATGATGCCCACCAACACTAGTCAGTTGCTTGACCAAGAATGTCAGAAAGCAAAATAATTTCATTCTTGAAGAGTAAAATTTAAATCCCAGATGCCCTTATTCTAAAGCATGATGCCACTTCCGCATCTCCAATTGCTGTGATCCCATGATTGAGAAGAACCCGTTCCACTAGGTCCAGGTTTTTAGATCCAACCTCATAGCAAGGAACACCACTTCCCACAGCGCACTGCAATGACTCCCTTGGTGCATATGTGGATTGAAGTGCTCCTCCATGTCTGTCTGTAGCTGGCTCTGACAGCCTCTGTGCTGGGCTTCTGTCACCTTGCATATGTGCCATGGACCCAATGCTTGACAATGGGATATTGATCCTGGACAGAACAACTGCATGGTACTGCGGTATACCTTTGAAATTTTCTGCTGGTTACTGAATCTGTAAAATCAGGCTTGCAAAAGTGGTATTGGATTTATGGCACACACCATCTCCACAATCCCATCAGTCCACAGACTGCTAGTCCATTTGCTTCCTACCAAAATTATCCAGGTCTGACATACATGAAATATGAGGGTCAGTGGAGGGCAATGGACAGGACTAATCTGGAAAAGCAGAAGCCAAAGGGACATCTAAACTCATCCTACAGCTTGGGTGGCAAGTACCAAGATAACACAGCCAAACTCCCCTCAGCAGGTCCAGGTGGCGTAACAAAGGCAATGGCCACAGCTGTAGCTCGGGATGTTCAGGTTGAGCATTGGAAAAACTTTTTCCCAGGATGGTGGTATGTGGAAGGATATTTACAAAATAAGGGACATGTGAACAATCCAGCCTTTTCAGAGAGCCTGGGCTGGGACGTACCGGAACTGCGGAAAGCATAAACAACTTCCGGTGCAGAGGGCATCAACATCTTGCAGGTGCAGAAGAAGAGACAGCCGCCATTAATGACGCAGTTTTAATTCCTGAAGAAGATGGGTGTGAACATCTGTGAACGTGACTTGAACATGACTCGCAATATGGCCAATCGGGTTGGACTATGGGCCGATTATTTGCAATGGAGCCAATCAGCATTTATTGGGTGTGGTTGAGGGTTATATATTGCACTGAAAAACACGGAAATAAAGGTTCACTTGTTAGATCACATTGACCGTGTCAGTGTCCTCACGCAGCTCCTGCAGTGGTACATCCCCAGTTATTGGTGAGAGGGGGGATCACTATACTTGGAGAGTTTCAAAACTCACATAGGCAAAACCACAGCTGCCCCGATCTATCACTTGGTGAGAATCCTGCTGCAAGCAGGTCCTCTCTGACCATCATTTCTGTGAGTCAGTAACTCTGTGAATAATTGTCTCTTTTCCCATTCCACAAATAGCATCTGTATCACTTTCTCCAAAACTGCCTAACATCATGCATTGGGTTTATATGGCAAGGGTTTGGTAGCGGGGGGGGGGGGGGGGGGGCGGGGTGAGGGAGGCAGGGGTGGCTTTTGTCAGAAGATACCAGAAGCTGCCCCCAGGTTGGACAGAGCCACTTCCAACTGGCTCCAAGACAGACCCACAGCTGGCCAAAGCTGAGCCAATCAGCGATGGTGGTAGCACCTCTGTGGTAACATATTTAAGAAAGGGTAAAAAATGTGAGAGAAACAACCATGCAGACACCAAGATCAGCGAAGAAGGAGGGGAAGGAGGTGCTCCAGACATCGGAGTAGAGATTTCCCTGCAGCCCACGGTGAAGACCATGGTGATGCAGGTTGTCCCCCTGCAGCCCATGGACGTCCATGGTGGAGTAGATATCTACCATGGTAGACGCCGTGCTGGAGCAGATGTATGTGCCCTGAAGGAAGCTGTGACCCTGTGGAGAGTCCATGCTGAAGCAAACTTATGGCAGGAACTGTGGCCTGTGGAGAGAAGACCATGCAGGAGTAGGTTTTCTGACAGGACATGTGACCTGCCCTGGGGACCCATGCTGGAGCAGTCTGCTCCTGAAGGACTGCACCCTGTGGGAAGGACCAATGTTGGAGAAGGTCTTGAAGGACCGTATTGCATGGGTTATACACTAGAGCAGAGGACCCCATGCCGGAACAGGAGAAAAGCATGAGGAGAAGGAGCGGCAGAGACAAAATGTTACAAACTGACTGCAACCCCTGTTCCCTGTCCACCTGCACTGTTCAGGGGGAGGAGGAAGAGACAACAAGGGTGAAGTTGAGCCTGGGAAAAAGGGAGGAGTGGGAGGAAGGTGTTTTTAGATTTGTTCTTACTTCTCATTATCTTACTCGGCCGAATTGGCAATAAATTAAAATAATTTTCCCTAAGTTCAGTCTGTTTTGCCCGTGATGGTAATTGGCAAGTGATCTCCCTGTCTTTATCTTGACCCGTGAGCTTTTCATCTGTGTCCTATTTTCTGCTCCTGTCCTGTTGAGGAGGGGGAGTGAATAGAGCAAACTGGTGGGCACCTGGCAGCCAGCCTAGGTCAACCCACCACACACCATTTCTCCCAAATCATCTACGCAATTATCAGAAGTCAGTTTAATTTGCAAGTTATTTCTTCGATGGCCAAGCAGTGTGAACCAGTTTTTAGTCTGGCCCAATGAACATGTCCCTTTCCCACCTTGCAATTTACTATTACTTTGGTTGTGTCTATACAACTGCTCTTGGGAAACTCCTTGCCTGCAAACAAGCTGGAGGCAGGTGAAACCACTGAGAAAATGTCACACACTGTACCCTCAGAACAGATACCCCCAACCTGAGCTTCTTTTGAAAGCTGCTGCTTTTCTTTTCATTTCTGAAGAAAGGTTTGTGCACCCCAAACTGGGTCTGTTTCTTCTGAGAACATTAGCCAGTCTGATAGAATATATCTCCTTTCTCTATAAAAATTGATTTACTGTCTTCAACGACTTCTTCCTATGACTCTAAAGGCTTATCCACCCTAGAACATCTTTAGCATGCTAACGAACAGCTCATAGACAAAAAAATAGCATGGAGTTGCAATAACCTTCCAGTCTGATCAAAGAACAGGAAGAATTATTTTTTTCCTTTCCATCTAAAAGCCGTATGATTGAATCTTACAACTGCTTGCTGAATTGAAGCATGTCACTTTGGAAGAGGTCTGATCCAAGATTTCAAGTGATGAGGACCTCCCCCACTCCTAAGAAAGTTGCTGCAATATCTACAATACCTAGTTATCAACACCAAAACTCTCTGTGAATTGAGCAGGCTCATATTGCAAGATGCTTCCCACATCTGTAAGCTTCTACAGCACCAAGATTTTGAAAGTGAAAACAAATTTTTCATTAGGCAAACTGAAGTCTCTCAGCTATTGTTGTTTTGAACTGCATGTGGCTAGGACTTTTCACATTGGGGCAACATACTACATTTCCTGACTTCACATTTCTTGTCTGATGAGGATAATGTACAAATAAGAAAAGAGTTGCAGAGGGAATCTGAAAGCACCTTTTTCTGTGTGTGACTTCTGGGGATAATTCCTGAAAGCCTTTAGCACAGCCTGGAGCAGGAGAAAGCAGAGCTGCTTTCATTATGGCAGTGCTGGGTGACATAAGCAGAGAGCTTGTCATTTAATAAGAATTAAGTCCATTATTAATTAGCACATAAATCCCTGAAAAGTTCTGTTATTTCGTCGATAATTCACCCAGTTTCCATGGACTCAGATTCTCTGTCTCACTGTGGGATTGCAGACTCTCTCTCTCCCCCCTCTTCATTCATCCATTTCTTCCTTCCTTTCTTTCTTTCCTTCTCATGCCCCTCTCCCTGAACTTTGCTTCCCATGGTTGGCTCAGTTGCACTCCATAAGCAGTCAGGAAGTATCACTAACTGTTAGTCAAAAAGATGACAATTGAGGTTTTTTTGGAAATTTGTTTGGCAACACATTCATGAACATTCTGGCAGAGAGGGACAGTAGCAGCACACAAACCTGAGCAGTACATATAAAAATGGAACAAGATGGGTAATGTTGATTGGGATGGAACAAAGCAAGTTGAGAGAGAAAGCCAGAGAACTACAAGACCCATAAATAATCTTTGACAAAACAGTTTTAATTTGCCAAGCAGAGGAAGACTTGCACAGTCAAATGAAGCTTTTCAATGGATTGATGGGATTGAAAGGACAAGTACTGGAAACACAGAGATCTACGCCAAATAAAGACTTGCAGAGCTCTGTGTAAGGGTACCTGTGTGTCCACAGCTCCCACCTCAAGATTTTATTTGCTGCAGAAACACTAAGACAATACCCATCACTTGGAAAAGGCTGAAACAGATTATAGGATGAAGCAAGAGTTTGCAAGGGGCCACTATAGACATGTAGCATGGAAAAAGAAGATGGCAGCAGTACCTGCTTTGGGAAACCCTTCAGCAATGCTGCAAACCATGAATGAGCCTTCATTCTAAAGGGAAATGGAGCATATTAGAGGTGAGTTGGTAGCAAAAAATACATTAGGAAGATACATTTTGAGAATTTACTAGAAAATGGAGGGAAAGAATAGCTTGATTAGTGGGTTATGGTTATGTTGAATATTTGATCTAGCCAACAGTCTGACCTCTGTGGGACCACGACAGTGGAGCAGGAGTTTTGAGACAGGCGAGCTTTCAACAGATTCAAATTCAAAGCTGAGAGAGTTTCACTTATCCACAGACTGGGGCTCGGGGAAGGATCCCCTTGCTCTAGGACAGAAATGCCTTGATCATGTTGGAGTCTTTCTCTAGAAGCCACAGGAGCAGACAAATAGGCTGTCCTCACAACTGTCAGGCTGCGACAAGAATCTTCTGACCCTGCTGAACTTGCACAGATATATCCAAGAAGAAAGAAAACCACATAAATTCTGCTAATTGCAAGGGTAGAAATTCTGGAAAGGTGTATTTCTATTCTTTGATAGTCTCTGTGGGCAGAGAATAAAATTGTAATGGCAGCTAACATATCTGGGATGTGCACAGGGAAGTCACAGCTTAGGAAGCCCTCACCAGCCAGTGAGACAAGGAAGGGTAGCAAGGATGTCAGTAGTGTCCAGGGGGAAATCTGGGCTTGGCTCACGCTCTGCACCAGCCACTCAGGAGCAGCACCTGCTCATCCAAGGGCTGTGGAATAGCAGATTTAAAAAGATATCAAGATGCCAAAAGAAAAATCCCTAAAGGGGTGGCAGGTAGGTTTAAGCTTGCCTGTCCACTTGGGCTGCACAGACACTGTCCATATCTGCTGGACATTATATACAACAGGTAGGCAAATGTTATTGCTGCTTGGTTAGGCTGCGTTACCCATGGGCACAGAACAAATTCATGTTTCTCTGCACTAGCCTAAGCATCTCTTGGTCCTCATGGAGGTGTCTGCCCTATTTCCTGACCTGGGACACCTCAGCTGATGGCCCAGAGGTCCTGCTGTGGCTTGAAAAGTCCTCTTGTCCTGTATCAAACAGAGCATGACACTTCACCCAGCCTGCTTAATGCAGAGGGGACATCCCCTCCCCATGGAGCAGACAAGCTGTGGCCCAGTCTAGTGAAATTGGAACATGTCTTTGAAAAGAATATCTGCTCTGACTCCAAAGAGGCCATGCTTAGCTAGCACAGAGACCCAGCTCTGATGATTCACTCACAACACAGCTTTTCTTTGCCTCCTGCTTAGCTAACCAGAGCAGCAGAAGCAGCAGCATCTGCCCATGAAGCGTGCTCAGAGCGTCTGGCTTTGGGAGCATACCACACTGTGAAGAAAGGGAACCCAGGATGAAAAAAACCAGCTGTGTATAGCCAAGAGAATCCATCACTGTTTTTTTCCCTGACTTCGGTCTGCTGCAGACAGGAGATTTGTTTAAATTCTGACCTGACAAAGTTGCTTTGAGAGTTGTTTATCAAAAGGGATTTTTTCAGGGGGAATTTATTTTGCAGTGACAGGAAGATGCCCTTGCATGTCCAGAAAATTCATTTGAAAGGCTCACTTGCTATAAACCTAAGCATCTTTTTCTCCTAGCATAGACAGAAAAGTCTGTTCCAGAAGAAAACTGGAGCTTTTTCCTCTCTTTGCATTACAGCTACTGTCCTGACAGCCATGCTTAAGCTCATTAGCCAGAAACTCTGAATTTCAGGCAGTAAGAAAAGCCAGGAAAGAAGCCAGAAGTCCAAGTTACAGCACAGTAAAATCCTTGTTTTTACAGATCATCAACAAATCAAAGACCAAAATTCAGCTCCTCTGAATTCAGCTCCTCTGAATTTTGAGGAGCTAAATGCACTCATTCAGGAGAGGTATATGTGGGAATTTGCCTTCCTGTCCTGCAAAGCATTTTGTCATTCTTACAGGGAGGATAAGATTTGGTAGATACAGATCTCTCTTAAAGAATTGCTTTTAATGTATAAACTTCTCCCTTTGCTGATAATTATTTCTATAGTAGTGCCAGGCAAACCCTGCTGAAGGTCATGCTGTATACTGGAGCAGGAATCCCCCTATTTTAAAGAGCTTGTAAATGATTTAGGGAGACATGTAAAGTATTTATATTCCCAGGTTCCCTGGTTTGTGCTGTGCACGTGATTATGTGTATATGTGAATATATATCTATACGTGTGAGTATGCAGTCTGTTACCAGCTGCTGTCCTCCAAGATAAGTGAGCAAGTACTAGTAACAATAGAAGACTTCAGGCAGGGTTCACATGAAGGGCTGTACTGGAAAAAGCCCCTTATGCTCAATGCAGCAGGTTAGGATTGGTTTTCCCCATGGGTTGTTTCACAGTGAAGGCATATTCCCAGGGAACTTCTGCAGCCATCCACAACTTCACTGCACAGCACAGAGCATGTACGTAAAAATCCTATCAGAAGCTTACCTTCTAGGACCATCATGTTGAAATCTGCCCATGCTCAAGGGAAGACATACACTGGGGAAGCTGTAGTCAGCCTTTTTGATTGTCAGCAAAGGGCATTTTTCTGGAAATGTTTTGGAGAGAAGATGTGGTGCAGAGCCCCAGGTGGCAGACTAGTTATGCTTCTCTGTACAACCTTCACCTTGCCCTGGTGACTGTGTAAGGCTGGAATGAAAACAGACTCACAACTGTTGTATGCAGCTTCCATTGATAAGTTAATGGTACTCACAGGTAGTTTGCAATGCTCCATAGGAAGGAGGTGTCCTCTGAGCATTTTTTAATGAGGAAAGTGAGTTTAGAGAGAAACAAGCTCATCAACAGGGCATTCATATGCACGTGCAAGCATGTATCTAAGATAGACAGGGATGTATACTTAATGTTACTACATAGGACTGCCTCTGCTGACTGCGAGCTCTGGCATCAGCTTGGCCAGTGTGGAAAATTGACTGCTGCCTGAGATTACTGGGAGTTAACTGCTTGCTTGATGCAGAACATGGCTACAATTAATAGAAGCGGGAGGTCTTTTTATGGAGAAAGAAATGGTCCAGGATTTGTATGTGTCCCAGAAGGGACAGGTAAGGATGTGGTGGAGTCTCTGGCACTGCATGGCTCTTCTTTGGACAGCACTGAGCCAAGGGTACTGACAGTCACTTTGTACTGTTGACTTATTTGGGAGTCCTTCACAGATGACTGCAAGCAAGGGAGAATGGGAGGTCCAGGAGGAAGTTTAGGAGAAGTGTTCAGTGCTCAGTGTTCAAGCAGAAAGTTAAGCACAAGCTAGATTTTCACAGGCCTTCAGGCCAGTAAAGGGTGGCAGACTCTGCTGACTGACTCATAGGCTATACAGAGGAGGCAGTTTCACCCTATTACTGAAAATCTCTGCAAGTGAAACTTTATGAAAATGAAAAACCTTACCCATAAATTAATCAAACCAAAGCAACAAGGTGGAAGAGCCCAAGTTAAACATTTGTAAGGTTAATTGAAAGCTATATGTTGTACTGTAGCATTTGTGTAGCACCTGTGATAGTGTTACGGGTCTGTTCAGCCACCTCTGAAGAGATGATATTTCTTTATTTTATCAGTATAGCAAAGCTTCCTCTACACAGGTTGCAAATTAGTCATAGTCCTTCCTTCAGCCATGGGACATGTTCAAAAACTGAAGTTAAATCGCCCATGATTTTTCTTCCAGATGTGTGAAAGAAGTAATAGTAATGTACCAAAGCGTTGTTCGACCTGCTGCCCAGACAAAGACAGAATTGATGTGCCCAAGAGCTTTTCAGAGGTGTTTTCTTGTTCAGTTTACTAAGAGCTCACAATGCTTTTAAGGCCCAACAGCCCTCAGAGCTGCTGGGACAGTACTTGTGCAGACACAGTGAAGAGAAAACATGATGCTGTGGCCTTAAAAAAACCATTTTTCCCAGCAGCAGCTCATCATCCTCCTCCTTGAGAGGTATCCAATTCAGGCAGGTACATACGCCACACAGTGGCTCACAATTAAGACAACCCTGCATCAAAAGGTCCTAAGAGATACAGTTCAGCAAGACAGCCAGCTGCACTGAATAGCCTAGAAGATGGCCTCAGCAGGATGTTTTTGTACCTTTTGAAATACAGAGTTCCCTTCAAGGACAGGCGGCAGATATTTAATAGTAAATCATATGCCAGAGACAACCTAGAAGCGAAGAAAACAATAGATAAAGGATGATCCCATTTATCAGGAAGTCTGGTCTCTGCCAGAGGAGACCAGGAAACCTGTTTGGGCTTTTTTTCACTCTTTCTTTTCTCTGCTATCCTGCTTGGATTTTTTGCTTAGCCTTTTTTCAGCTCTAATGCTTTCAGGAGTGGCAAGGCTTAAGAAAAACTGGCTTTAGGGACAGTTCTGGTCATCAGGACAGTGAGTTGACATTGGAGAAGGAAAAACATTTGTTATTTTCTCTGAGGCCTTCAGGAAAGCAGCAGCTCTGTGTTGCCAGTGGCAGAATTGTATTCTGACAGTGCAGGTGCCAGCAAAGTCTGGCAGGGACCTGAAAATTTCAACAGTCTTAGCTGGTCTGGGATCTGCAGGGCATATTCATCCTTGAGAAAGAACCACTAAAACATGTTCACATCAAATTTCAGTGTTGATGAACCATAGATTTGCAGGCAGTAAACACACCATCCAAAAGTTCTCAACAGCACTAATTGTAGTAAGTTTTCTTTTCCTTAAATGTCTGGGGATTTTTAAATAGAGCATCAAGGAAACTCACCCTTTGACAGTGTTCTTGCTGCAAGTATAAATGTCCTTCTCATTACCCAAATGACAAGAAGTGTCAGAAACTGTGCTGTCACTCAGTAAGGCACAGAACTGCATTTAACTTGATTTCCTTTTTTTTTTTTCCTTTTACTTCTGAAATTGAAGTTCAGAGTCCCTACAAACTCTTATCTTGACTATTGCTGTGCGTGACCCAAAGCACACTTTGCTCAGCTTTCCATAAGACGCAAATCATGAGCAATCCAATAGCTTCCTGGAGTATCTTGCATGAAAGGAAGATGGATCTATGGACTGAGAAGAGGGAGCAAACTTGTAATACCCTCTGAAGGACCTCAAATAGCTCTAAAAACTCTCTACTTTGTTAACTTGCCCCCATGTCAGCTGAAGAAATAGGACTGCCTTCAAGGATCAGCTCAAGCAAGTTCAGCAGGGACTACATAGTTTTTAGACATTCCCCAGCCAAGGTGAAAACTTGGTACTGTTCAAGGAAAACACAGCATGCTGGATTCAATAGCTTGAGATATGAGAGGCTACTGCAGCTCTACAGTCCAAGGTCCAAACAGCAGTGAGCCTAAAAATGTTTTCCCATTTGGCACATGCACACAGAGCACGTTTATATACCACATGTATATGTACATATGCGGCTGGCCATGCAGATCACAGACAGACACAACACAAACAGCACCAACAGCCTCACCTCAATCCCTTCCTAGCCGAACAGAATAAAGGTCCCATAGTGAGAATATATATGCACATACATACCAAGTGGATCCCTCCAGCATCTGGGCTCAGACACCCAGTCTGCCCAGTTGCTGGCATCTGGGACCACATGAACCCCTGAGGCTGCAGCCCTGCTCCAGCTGCTGGTACAGACCATCACACACATGCAGCTGGCCAGGACACCCTTGGTGCCACAAACATCCCCCATGTGCTCTTGCCCCTAGAGACACGCAGGTACTTTCACACCCAGAGCTGGCCCTCAGAGACCCTCCCCACCCCTTGTTCGCAGGCCATGTCATCTTCCCACTGGCTGGTTTGGCTTGATCTCAGCTAGTGATCACACACTTGTGCACCTGCACTCGCTCCAGTCACACCCCAACCCATGGTCAACTCCAGCTGCTGCACTCACACCCCCATACACACAAGTGCACGCAGAAAACAGAGTCCCTCACCTAGGAAAGGGTGTCTTGGTTTGAAAGACAGGTGTCTGCAGAGGAAGGCAGGAGCCTCCCTTGAAATGGAAAATGCAACCCCCTTCAAATTATTATAATTTTGAAATTAACGGGCCTTCAGGCAAAGATATGGGGAATAGGAATAACAATTTTTTACTTATATATATATATATAAAACACAAGGCAGGAAAGAAAACCACAACAACCCACTGGTTTACACTGACAGAGCCAGAAATACAACCTGACACCCTGTTAGGGTGGCAGTAGCAGTCCGATAAGATGCTGGCTGCAGTCCTCCTTGTGATAAGTAGAGACACGGACAATTTAAAGTGTCAAAACCCAATGCGAACTTTATTATATTAGCAAGCGAACAAGAGCAAAGGCAGCGCTGGGCGGCCGGGGAGTCTGCGCTCCGCCGACGGCTCGCGCCCTCCCGTCTCGTGTAAGCACATTATATACAGTCTCATTTCCTGTATTCGCGATGTCGCAATCAGGGCGATACTCTGCGCATGTTCCTTCTGTTGCTAGGGGGTCTTTCTCTGCCTCCTGGTGGTCGTAAGGATGAAGGCTGAAGGTCTTCCTCGTTGCCCTGTGGGTGGACTTATGCAAGAATGTGATTACTCAACCCCCTCAGCTACGGGTCTTGTTTACTTTGCCGGATGTCCTTCGGTTGGGCTATCAAGCCTTGCGAGCCATACCCTCCCATACAGGTTTAATGAACAAAGCACAATATGTTACCTATTACACTCCTGAAGCGATGGATGTAGTTCTGTTGAAGCAGCGATCTTGTAAAAGGTCTGGTCTTCCTCCGAAGGTCCAGTGGTAGGTAGGTAGCTCTCGTCCTCTGGAACTCCAGTGGGGGAAAAAACTCCTCTGGGAATCCAGTGGAAGAAGGCTGCTAGGGTGTTCGATATCTCAGTTTTTATTTAGCATGGACTGCTTGGCTCCTTCCCCCTGGACGGAGCATCTCTCAATGGGATGGCGAGTCGTGAGGCAGTTCCTTGATGGGCCATTAACAGGAGATAGTCCAGGAGCGAGTTATCTATGGGTCAGGCGATAAGGCATTGTTGTGCCCATTAACAGAAGATAGTCCAGAGGGAGGAGGCAGGGAGCACCGCCCCACCTGGTCTCAACAGCTCCTGAAGATGGTAATAGAATACTTTTTTTCTTTTGGCACATTTTGCACTGTAACCTAGGACAAAGGGTTAGAAAGCAATTTAATAAGAAGTTAGGACAGACTACACTGAATGAGTGCAGAACACAGCCAGGCAAGTGTACTGACCAGCAAACTGGTTACACATGACTAGCCCTTACCCCTATATTTCCCCATTCTTGTTCCTCCCCTAAACACTCCCAGCCCTGGCCTTTTCCTCTCTTGGGTTCCCCCCCCCAAGCATCCCATAATAAGCCCTGTACAATGCCAAAACCCTCTTCCCTTGCATCCCATTATGTACATCACACCCTAGGTAGTGACTCCCCTCTTAGTGTGAAAGGTGATCTGGAGAGCTGCTCCCAATGACTCATGGCAACGGGTTTCATCTGATGCAGCTGGCCCTATTTAGGATAATACTTCCTAATGGGAAATGAATATGTCTGTCCTGCTTGGAGTCAGATGTTGCAAATACCAGACTCAAGCACCCTGTACAGTGTGTGTTCCCAGCTCTCTACACCCTAAATTGTATGTGCCGTTGGGTCTCATTGCATTGTTTTCTTCTGCAAAACCACCCAGGTAACCTTACCTACTTATAAACCAGTTATATCAAAATCTAGGATGTCTGTGGCTTTTATTCCAGGAATTTGTGATGCTCTTACCTCATCTGCATGAAGGGGACCCTCCAGTGGGGTTTCTAGGGCAGGTACATTGCTATTTCTCTTACTGCAGAATTATAAAGGTGTCTTTCAGACACCCTGAGTGCTTCAGTGCTGTTGGGGCAGACAATACTGAAAAACAATAGTGCAGCCATTGGGGAAGAGCAAAGCTGATCAGATAGCTTGAAAAAAAGAAAATTGCAGGCTTAATTTTCAAAGAATGACTGTTTCATCCTTGCTGTTCCTTATTCTTATGTTTGATGTTAATATTTGATGTCCAGTTATTTCTCCTGACAAAAGCTCTCCAGAAAAAACACAATCTTGCTCTCTACTCCGTTATTAAATATCATTGGAGATAAAACATAGTTCCTCTGTGGAGTTTGCTTCTCTGGCACAGAATGCTTTGGGTTTGTTTTTAAAAAGAGCTGAACAAGGATTTTGTTGGATTAACTGGCTTTCTCATAATAAAAGCTTGAGTAGCTCTAATTGTATACTTAGCTTTGTTTACAACGATTATATCAGCTTCTCTTTTCTCTGCAATTTGTTTCGAAGTGTTGTTACCCAGCACACGTTTATGTAAATTTTTTTTTTCCAAATGGGCTGATTGTTCCCCAAATGCCTGAAATTGTTGCTGTGCCAATTCCTTGACTCAGGTTGCTGTGTCCTGTACTGCTGTCCTTCTCACATCCCTCAGAAAAAAAATGGAGAAGCAGAGGTGTACCTTCTCACAGAGATCTGAGTGGCAGGTTGGAAGCAGCACAAGGAGTGCAGAGGACGGATTTCCCAGATTTTGTACCACACGAGAGAAGTGATAGCCATTTTTCTCAAACTCTGACAGAAGGTTTTCATGAGTGGAAACCACTGAATACAACTTTGTGATTCTGTTAAAAGACCAACATTGTGACATTGCTTTTAACCCAGAAATATGTCTAGAAATATGAAAGCAACATTGGTCTCTTTATCTTGGCATTTCCCTTTTCTGGTACATTCATGTTGATGGGTTAAGCTTGAATATCTGGATGTTATTTGAGTGAGTAGTTAGATATAGGATATAGTATCTATATATAGAGGGACATCTGTAGATATAGATACATAGATATATGATTATTTTTTGGAAGGGGGAAGGAATGAGAATAAAGATATTTTACTTTCATTTTCCAATCGTAAGAAAACTGTAAGCCCATATTTTAAGCCTAGTGGTCTGGAAAGTGGCAGTTTGACTAGAAAAATCTAGGAAAATCAAATTTGATGTATGTATTTCTGTCCCGAAGTTCAAGAACCTATGAACACTGCAGGTCTGAGCTCTGAATCAGCTCCTTGTATAATAAATGTCTTAACAGCACAGATAACTATTAAAAACTGAGACAGGAGTAGGGGGAAAAAAGTCTCTAAGAATCAAGCAGTGGACAACTTTCAACAGCCCAGGCCAAAACTATTATCTCAGTATTTAGCTTACTTGAATTTCTGGGTTTTCTCATGTCTTCAGTTCCCTCCTTCATGTCATGCTTTTCTCCTGGTCACTTGCTTTCTTTTCCTTGCATTTGATTTTGTGAACACCGAAGTCAGTGCAAGCCCTTGCACTGGCTGGGACGTCCTTGGACCTCCGTATGCAGGCTGTGTGTCTGTACCTCACTTCTCCCAGAGACCCTGCTCCAGGTGCCTTTGATGGTGGCTCTTGCAGCAGATCTCTCCCACCTGCCTTGTCTTGACCCTGGCCACACATAACATACAGGATTCAGGTTTGGGCTTGATGTTGCGTGTTAACATGAAAACAATGCCTTAAGTTACTGAAACCAGATTGTTGATGATCCCCTAAAAAGCATATTCAGCAGCCACTTGCATACATCCCCTTTCCCAGGCCTTAGAAAAGAAATTGCCCTCCTTGAAACTCCAGGTGCCTTTACAGTTCCACAAAACATAGCAGCTGTTGGGCATGGCCACATGAACACCCGAGGTACACAGTCTATCCTCACTTTTTTTCTACAAAGTTTTCCAATTTGGTTCGAAAACTTGCCAGGTCTTGAACACAAAAGCCATGGGATGCTGAAGAGCTTTCAGCACATTCAGTGCTTTTCTCTGTGAAACCGAAATTGTCTTGCAGTGCCTTTGGCTAGTCCAGTGCCAAAGTGGATCTGCCTCTCCATCCCCATGAGCTAATCCTAGCTCTCCTTATCAAACATGATGTTCCTGGTATCTTATCCTATCCAAGAAGACACAAAGAACAATTAATGGCCATTCTATGGAGAAAAAGCAGCCTTTTTTGGAATATAAGGCTTTTACCATATCCCTCTTGAGTCTTCTTTTTGTAAACTGAACCACCCCTGTGCAATTCTTGCACAGATCATTGTTCTCTGAGACAGCAAACCAGCACAGCACCTTGATACCTCCCTGCAATTTCACAGAATGCTGCTTGTCAATTTTCAGTTCTGTATTAAATGCAACAGGTGGTCTTTGGAAGACAGCATTTCTCCTTATCTTTGTTCTATGCCCTGTTATCCCCAGATCTGGGTGCCTATCCAGCCCAGAAGAGCCTAAACAAGTAAGAACCAGGTTGAAGTCTCCTCTCCTGCACAGGCCAGAGTCTCATTCTCCTAGATATTCTCACCCATGTCTCAGACTAAAATGTGCTGCAAGACAGCTCCTGGGCTTGTGGAGCTAGAAATGGGAGGATTGGATTGTAAATCACACCAGATGGCTGGGGGCTGATGAAACTCTGGCAGTCCTTAAGGAGCCAAACATCCTCTAAGGAAATTGAGAAAACAGCTGATGTTCCTCTGGGGCATTGAATCCTCTTTCGAACCTGGTTCTGCTTATGCCAATATCTCCTCTTTCCCCTCCAGCAGAACATCTTTTTACCTGATGAAGTGCAGAAGCCCCTGCCACAAAGCCTTGGAGATCATGAGCTGCCCCAAAACTTTAAACTGGAGATATTTGCTTCACAGGGAAAGCTCAGAGGAAGCTTCCTGTGACTCCTGCCTTTTGAGATAACAGCCTTGTGTGTTTAAATACTTCCACACCTCCTACATAATTAGTCCATTTTCTCGTGCAGACACATGCATGTGATTTTGGGTGATGCACAGATACATGTCACAGTATATTGGAGGGCATGACAGACTCAAAGCTGGATTGGTAGACCTGGGTGAAAATCCGAGTATGGAAAACAGATCGGGGACTGCACTGCTTTTCTCTCCTCAGCTTGGTAGAGTGACATTTCCACCTGTACATGAAAAAGTCCCAGAATTGTAGCTAAGCAAGCTGATAATGCTGTGAAAGGTGCTTTCATGTAGAGATTGTCCCAGAAAGTGTCAATACCAGCCTGAAATTTCACAGTAGGAAAAAAAAAAGTACAAATAATCACTCATTTTGTGGAGAAAATGATAGACAATAAAAATACTGTGAGGGTTCATGGCACACTATAAAAACTGACAGATAAAAAAAACACATGCTATTAATCTGTCAAGCAGCTCATGTTACAGCAGGGAGAAAACACCAAGCACAGGAGCTACTGCCTCTAGTACTTTGGGAGGAATTGTAAAGTTTTCAAAGCAGAAACTTCAATTGTCCTGCAACTTGCATGAAATTTGTGGGACTTTGTCAACTACACTAAACACAAGAAAAGACTGAATGAGCAAAGCTGGGCAGAGGGATTGCAGCTTAATTCAGCTCCAAGATGTGTCTGAACCTTAACATAATTATGTAGGTTTATCTCTTTGACTACAAAACTCCTGTGAACAAGTTATCCAGCAGTATTTCCTGCTTTTAGCTTTCCTGGCAAGGCTGCAGCCATAATAGAAATTTCCATGTCAGAAAGAACTCAAAAGTAGTGAAGTATGCAAACAGGGGGAAAGAACAGTCATTAACAGATTTATTTTTAAGTCCAAGAGTTCATTTTGAGGTTTTTGTATCAATTTTTTACTATTCCAAATTTATCTGTTCGCAAAACTCATATGGTAGCAAAAGTACTATAAGCTGAGAGAAAAAAAGTATCTGGATGGTTTTAAAGGAAAAACTATTCAACTACTATGTTTTGTTGGCCAGGTACAGCCATATTCTTAGCTGGGGAGCATCGCAGGGGGCTGTGTGTCTTTTCTTTCTCAGCCAGGCTGGCAGGTGATCAGAGGGGAACCTTTGGGAGCAGTCAGGGTCCCCCGCACAAACACTCAGAGCTCCAAGTTCAGATCTTAAGGGAGCACCCCCAATAACAGATTCCAGGAGCGCAGACCAATTTAGAAGTTGGCACCTCAAATTAGCAAGCACATATTTCCCTGTAAAGCAGAGGGGCTGGAGGCTCTGTTAGTTCATGCAGACACGCTGGCTCTTCTTATTGGGTACCCACTTCTTGTGTAAGCCCCAGCCTGCTGATCTTAGCTTCAACACTGTTCCTCAAAGATCCTGCACTCAAAGTGTGGGGCTGCGAAGGACTTGCATGGCTGTTCAGGGCTGAACTCACTGAGGAGTGAGAAGAGGAACCAAAGTGAAGACTGGGAAGGATACAAACTCAATCATCAGCCTCAAAAGATGCCCATTCAGCCTCTCTAGTGCTCATGAGGCAGAGAGTTTTCATTCTTCACTGCTACAAACTACCTTTACTCCTTGCCATCTGTGTTTAACCTTCATCCTCTCTAACTCTTCTGCCAACCTTATACCCAAAAGGGAGGAGCAAATCCTTCATACAAACCTCTCTTTAGAAGACACTCTGCAATTTCACTTCATTGGCAGTTTCTGTTGTATTATTTATTTCTCACTGATGTTGCGTTCACATGGCCAAGGCAACATGCAAACTGAGGAGCATTAACATGCTCTCCTCTCTGCATGGTGCATGTGTCTAGGTGCAAATGATCATGCTTTGTACTGAGCAGAGGAATGCCAGTGCTGAATAGCAGGACTTACTGGCTCTATCTTACATACTGCAACATAGATGATCATAAGAAGGGAAAATAAATTGAAGTTGGCCTTTTCCAGTCAAAGTGACTGTTTGAAGGAGGGCTCTGTTTTACTTTTGTATTTCACCTTCCATTCAACCAAGAGAGGTACTTGCAAGCTGCAGAACAAAGGCTTAACCCTTTGCAAGGTACTGCAGTAAGGGGTCTCCTTTTTAAGTAAGTTCTGGAAAAATCACTTACCTCTTCAGCCAACAGATGAGAAACAGGCATCCAGTTCCCAGAAAGCTGAAACATGCAATTCTGTCCACAACACCCTAAAAGCCAAGGACAGTAGGGAAACACTGGAGGGGAGCACCAAGACCACTGGCTGATCAAATCTGGCTGCTATGTGAATGACTACTCTGCTGATATCAGTGACTTTCAAACAGCACGTGCCTCCCATGGTACCTAAACACTATTATGAGACTGGACAGCCCACCTTGTCAAGGTCTGATGCTGTTTTATGCTGCCCTGACAGCTTCCTGGCTGTGGCTTCTTTCTATTTTCATTTTAGAGCATGTTCACATTAGTAACAGTGGCTGAGATGTGTGTTGTCATTATGAATGAAAATCTGCTTTCCAAAAAACTAATCAAGCAATACATTCTTGCGTGAAGCAGCATTTTAATGGAAGATTCATGTGGATGTTACTAAATATCATCTCCTTACAGTTGTATACTGTGGAGACAGGAGTTGGAGAATCCACAAAAGACTCAATATGAGTTATATCAGGAAACTCATTTTATTGTGCAGATGCATTTTCTTATATAGCATAATTTTCCAAAGTCATCATGACTTGCAGTTTTTCATAAACTCCAATTGTGCTATACATACATCAGACATCTGCTTCTACCTATCACTTTACTATTAATACTAATGCGTTCCACCTCATACGGATGTTAGCTTCTAATTCTTCTATTCTGACCCTCAAGGTCGAAGCGTCCTTAAGGCCTACTATGTTAGTTTAGACAAACTGTTCAACAGAGTTTTCCTTGTGCAGGCCCTCTAGCATTCCATGCCTGTTTTCAGTGAGCTATGCTCCCACAGCATACTGTTTCCATTAATAGACTTTCCTAACACTCAGCCATGCTGATAAATGTAATTTTTTCACTATAATGAGAAAGTAGGGACATTTTGGATAGGTATTGGTCTAGTTCACATGCCTATAAAATATATTGAACAACAAAAAAGGAAATTCCTTCTATTCCTTATCACCATATTCTTGTCCTTCCACCACAGAACAGTGGATTTCCCAGGCTCGCATCCTGACATCTACAAACCTGCGTCCTAATTACCAGTCAGAGAAATGTATAGTGATATGGTGATGCTGCACACAAAGAAGCTCATGATCTAGGGGAGGTGAAGAAATGGATTGATCTCTTCTTCCTAACACCAGCATAAGCTCCGTGCTTAGCAGGATAGCTTAGTTATAACCATTTTATTATTTGCAATGTGCTGAAAGACAGGAAAAGTGTGAGAGTGAAATACTTCCCTCTACTGAAGCACTGATTTTGTTGGACACCTTCTGGTCAGGAATGGGAGAGTTCACTCACCCTGCCATAGCCGACAAGCTACGCGTCTTTCTAATTGTGGGCATAATTTTTTTCTCTCTTCCACGTAAGGAGAGAAGTGGTCTTTGACTCTGACAGCTAGGCACTGAACAGAAGTGTGAGCTATGACCCATGGCATCCCATCCTCTCCCCCAACCCTTGGCTCACTCCCAGCCTACAGACACAGACCAGAGCTAACCCAGGAGGTATGGACAGGGCTAAATTTAGAGAAGCAAATTGTAGTGGGATGCAGTGGTGTTCCTGGTACCTGAAATCTAGCTTGGCAGCAGCAGTATGACAATGCTGCTTCTCCCTGTTCCCACACACAAAGTTGTACACGTCCTGCCCACTGAGTAGGTGCATCCATCAAACTGAGATACCATCCTGGTGCACAAGATGGGTGGAAAATTGGCTGGCCAGTGAGGCTCGGAGTGTGAGCAGCATAACTAAATACCTGCCCAGCCCTATTATGAGTGGCCTTTAGGAAGGCACAATTACTACCGGAACGGCAGGATTTTATCTGCCGGGGGGGGTGATGGATACCAAGTCAAACAGAGGTAGGTATAGAGATCACACCCATATCCAGAGGAGCTTTGCATGGCCCCATCTGCAGCAGCCCCACATGTGGAAGAGTCTTGTGTCAGCAGCACTTTCCCCTTCAGCCAGCCCAGCCTCCCCCTGCTCCTGCCCAGGAGACTGCCACGGAGCTGAGCACAGGAACAGCACAGACAGGTCACCTCTTCCTGCCCCCCTCTCTTCCCTCTTTGCTCAGCAAAGCCACTTCAATTCTGCAAGCACAAGAGAATTAGCAGCTCCCAAGAAGTGAATACACTTTTTCTTCCAGTAGCCAATGGCCCAAAATAAAATATTGCAGCTGTAGGTACCACGTGGGATGGCAAATTACAATAAAGCTTTCTACGACACCTATGTTGTAGGCCTGATTGTGGCATACAGCTACACTACAACTTTGCTAACCTGCAGATTAGAAATTATGGTTTTAGTCACATTGAAGACACCCTACCACCTTGTGATAGATGTGCCTTTGCACTAGAAAAACGCAAGCTGTGTATAGATCAAAAATAAATTCTTAACAAGGAGTTGAAAAGTTGGTTTAGCTTTTTAAATGCAGCCTGTATATTAAAGAAAATAGAGTCTGAGTAAGGTAAACAGCTGAGGAGACCACCTGAGCAAATAAACAGAGCTCAGGAACTGAATGAATGAGAGCGAGCCATATGGTCATGGCACTTACATATCTAATGGACAAAACTGGCAAAATCAAAAAAGTCTACATACCAAGCTCTGAGCTACTCTGTGTTTATCATGGGATTAAAAAATTGTAAAATTGGAACTACAAAGTGGGGAGAGGAACTTCAGTTAATCTTCTCAAGTCCTTCATTCTCACAGTCTGGTGCTTCTGTAGCATTGGCAGATGGACTAAAGCAAAATAATTCACAAGGAGGAACAATCTGCAAAGGCATACCTGACATTAAAAATACCCTAACCTGTTAAGTGCTTAGAACCATTTTAAACTTCACTCTGGGGCACAACAAGAAGTGTTTGATTGAGTTGTAGTGAAACTCATCATCCCTCCCACAGTCTGTCTACAGTTAATCACTACACACTCTGATTTTGCATGGCATGACATAGGAAACCTGCTTAAAGCTCTGTCCGAAAGAAAGTGCTTCAGAGCTTGTGGAAAATATTTTTCTCAGACAAGTCCACTTGCTAAATTCAACCCACAAATAGTTTCCATCTCCCTGAAATGCTTTTTCTCTGCTGGTTTACTACTGATCAAAGTTTCTCTGCTCAGATCCCCCAAGCTATCCCACAAGAGGAAGGAAGGAGAAAAAAGCTGAGGTTCAAACCTGTCTCCACTCTCTTGGGAGGGAAACTGGCAATCTGTGTTGGGTCTGCCAGAAAGCCACATTAAAAAAACAGCTGAAAAGACAAATTGGGGTTAGAGCTGGTGCTAGGAAACAGCTGCATCTTGTCCTTTCGCAGTGTGATGCTGCACCACCCTGGGGATCAGCAGCCCATCTCTAAAGCTTATGGGCATCTCTTTGCCTGGTTCACAGGATTATCTGTGTGACCTACCGCTGCCCAGGAATGCAGCCATGAACCAGGGCACTGGTCTCCCTCCGTGCTACACCATCTCCAAAAAGCATCCATAGAAACTCACCATGCACATCCTCAGCACCTCCTCCTCCCCTATCTCTATCTACCGGACACATGAAGGAGCGATAACCTGGGGCTGTTTCAGTCTACATCAGTCAGGCTTCCGGCCTGCTAGTTCAGAAATCTGCTTTTAGAGAGCCATATCTGAACAAGCAGCACATTTGCCAATATTCCCAGCAATGGGAACTAGCACAAAATAAAGCAGGATATTTCAGACCGAGGGTTAGTGATGGCAGCCTGAAAGTCTGTTTGTTTTGCTTTTACATTTCCTAAACACACTACCCTTAATTTATAGAATATTTTTTTTCTTGCCAGTACAGGTGGGGTTTTTTCCCTGCAAACACTGGAAGAAAAGGACATTAATAGATAAGAAATTAGCTTGACCTCACATTTTATAACAGAAGTGTGTACAAAACAGCAGCAAGACAGGAAGGTAGATCTGCTATGAGTTTGTCCACAACAAAAGTTTGTCCATTACCAGAGACAACCCTTAAGCAGAACAAAATCAGCAAAGAAGTTGATGGAAATGGGGGCTGATACAGGTGAATTTAAAGGCTTTTTTTTTTTTCACCATCCCTCAGCCAGGCCAGGAACATGCTGGGAAGGAAAACTTCCAGCGCAACTGACACTGAGTAATATAATTTCTCTCTCTCTTAACTCTTCTAGGCCACAGAAGTCTGGCCAGATATTGGGGGCTGACACTGGTATGTCCGCCCATAAGTATCTCTTCCCCCGCTGCTTGCCCTGTGCCAGAGGTGTTATAATGCTGCTCCCTGTTTTTTGTAGCCCTGCTCTTCCAGGACTGTGGGACAGCCACCAGGATCTCCAAGGGCAAGGAAGAGAGCCAGCACCCTGAGATCTGCAAACAGAAGCACTGACCAGCTGGGAAACACACACATAGGATTTTGAACCTTGATAAAGATGCTGCGAGAGAGTAGCTGGCAAAGATGAGGTAGGGAAGGTTTGACCAGGTAAAACCCATGCCATTGCCTGCTTACCCTCTAGGGCACCACATGCTGCAATACCCAAGGCTCTCCCACACAGGCACACAACTTGGCTGTCAGACAGCCCTTGCTGGTGGTGCTGGACACAAGCCTATGCTTAGCATCCACCTTTTGAATGTCACTGTGCAACAGAAAAAGATCCCACCTCCTCACTCCAGTGAGCAAGTTGATGCTGAACAGCATGTAAGCTGAGGCTCAAAGCTCAGCATATGTTTCCCATCCTCCCCTGCATGCCTGACTACCCCAAAGCATGCATGCCTGGTTTTTCCTTCAAACCAATGTTTTCCACTTCTGATGAATTGATATTGAAATAGATATGTTATTTCCCCTCAATCATCCAAGGTCAGCTTTAACATCATGGCTGTCTTATTGGAGATTCGATCTAACAGGTGTCGTGAGTCCATGTTCCAGATTCTCCTGGGCACAAAGAGCAGAGACCTCCATTTCTTTCTGCATGTTCTGGCCAAACAAACTCTTTTCCCAAGAGCTCTTTCTCACATCACTAATTCTTTGTGGAAAAATAAGAGAATTTGATAAAAAGCAGGACTCTCAGTGAGAAGTGCTCATGGGACATCACCACACAGTGCCAGCAGGCCTGGCACAGCCTCTGGGTTCTTCCAGGAGCATCTGTTTTTCTCATTTCTGAGAAACACCCCGTAACCCTGCATACCCAGCTGAGACTGCTTATGAGGCAAGACACTCTAGATTTTGGATTTGTTTGTCTCACATGGGAAATAAAATCAGATGGAAAAGGTAATGAGGAAGCAGTGCTTAGTGCAAAATCTCTTTCCCTGGTGTTTGTCATCTTTGTGGCTTCACCTGCTCACCACATGAAAGAAGATGATCCTCTCTGTGCAGCCGGAAGAATGACTGAGCAGACTACAAACTCTGTCTGTAACATACGTTCATCACTACAGACACAGCTGTTTATCTCAAACGTAAATAGGTGTTACAAAGGCAGGGAAATGTCAAGGACACCATGGTGAAATCATCTGAAGAAACAAGAGGTACTACTGCTGAATTTGGTGTAAGAAAAACCCAACAAACCTCAATGTAAGATTTACAGAAGGGCATTTTAAAAATCTAAATGTTTGGAAAATGAACTAAAATATATGCAAACGAATGTACCTTACTGAAAAATTTCATATTTCAGTGCAGTTAATTTCCTGTCATTTAAAGAAAAGAGGCTGTCTGACAAAATGAGCGGTTCTAGGAGAAAAGAAAAGAAAGGAGTCTTTGCACAGATTCTCTGATGTTCAATAAGGGCCAAATCTGTTCTTCAGTCTTTTCCTCAGTAGGAATATTAGTAGGATTTCACTTTTCTACTTAACCATCTATTTTTATTAGGTTTTTAGGGACCTGTTGTCTCTTCATCTGCTGATCTAGTGTCAAATTTCACTGAGATGGGTCCACTTCCAAAGTTGTGGCCCTTTCCTATCCCAAAAAATTTTCAAGACTCCCCAAGAAAAAACTTTGGGGCATCTGAAACTAACAACCCTGCAAAATTGTCATTAAAATGTACAATGCTATTGTAATAACTGTCCCTGTCTTTCCAATGACTTACTGCCGTTCTTTCAACCTGGACACTTAGTAAGAGCATGTGTTTGACTGTACAAATAAACAATGGCCATCCCACAAAGAAATCCCATTGCTTGGTCATTTATACACATTATTTTGATGGAATGGATAGCAGGTATGTGCTGCTGAACTTAGTATATTAATAGTGCTGGAGAAGAAGGGGTGCTGCTGCCGAAACCAATGAAGAGTAAAGCCAAGACATCAATTAAGTGTTCGTTACTATTAGTATGACCATTCTAATTTGAAGCAATCCTGTCAGAATGTGTCTGCTATCATAACTGGAGAAAAAAAAGAGAAGAAACACAGCTGAAAATCAGACTCCCTATTCAGTTTGCTGCTACAAGTGCCATTGGAACACTTGGAAATATCATTCACTGGAGTCCAAGGAAAAAGCTGAAGTCCAAATAAGTAAATGTAGTGTTCATCTATGGGATGATTTTGCTGATTTCCTCCAAGTATGATAGCAGATTTGATGTTGCATTGTTATTGGCAAATGACCTTTGAAAATAAAACACAAGTGACTTTTCCAAGTCATTTGTAGTCTCTATAAAGTGGAAGGATTTGAGATGAATGACTGGTAACAGGAGATTGATTTGGACACTAAGTAAATGTAAGTGGATGGAAAAAAACAGAAAAATGAAAAGAAAAATGGATTATCAGGGAGCCTGACAGGAACAAGAAAATGCCAAGAAAAAAAAAGAAATGTAATAAAGAAATCAAGTTTTGCCTGTGATGCTTCAGTCTATACCAAAACAAGGTTTATTGTGCTTGGCAGTGAACTGCAAGAGAAGCGAAGTGCAGCAGTTGAATGGAGCTGTTTATTTTTTCTCTGGTCTGGCCTCCGTCAGAGCATGATGAGGAAGATGTATTTCCTGGAAGCGTGTATCTTCTAACTGAAGATAAACACTGGAGATCTTCAAACTTGTTCCTGATCAAAGATCATTCAAACTGCTCCCGCATTCCCTTACAGGCATAGCACCCAGCCTTGCAGAAGAGACTTCACTGTCTCAGCCAAGAGGGATGGGATGACAACTTAGCGGGCACATGCACTCTGGTAGCCCCAAAAAGCTCCAGCCATTAGCAGCAAACCACAAGAGCATTCTCTCAGAGTACTACATGGGTGCCAAAAGGACCTGATTGCCTTTCCTTTCATCAAAACGAACCTCATGTTAGTGCCAGCATGAGAAAGAACTTGCCATTTCAAAAATCCAGGCACTGCCATGGCAGGAGTAAAGCCATCAGACAGAAGATTACCTGCAACCAGTCAGCTTCAACGTATTACTGGTTTAAGTCTGTTTTTGCCAGGAAACACAAAAGGGACAGGCAAGTCTGACCACAACAATCTGCAAAAACATCCTAGCATGAAAGTACCCAGGGAAAGACTGACCTTACAAGGAGCCATGCAGCAGGGTTTCCAAGCCAAGAAGCAAGAGTTGCAATAGAGACAACTGAGAACAGCCATAGTTCACAGACTGAAGATAAGGAGCATATTTTAAGAGCTACACTGAAAATACCTTGCTATTGCGAGGAAGGAAGGGTCTGACCCAAAACACGTCAAAGTCAACGGATCAATCTCAGACCTTGCTGAATCATCAAAATTAATAAAACAGCAAGGTTTAGCTGTATCTTTTCCTTCGCTCTGCCACTTTAAAGTGCAAGGAGGCTGTGACAAGACACCCACTCTCAGAGGATTTTAATCCTCATATTTATTCTGTCTATGATTGCTCATATAATTATATATAATATATATGGTTGTCTAATCCTTAGAGGACATGTCAACTCCATCTAAAAGAGGCTAAGCAGGCACACTGTCTTTCAGGGATCACTTTTTTCCTTCTGGAAAGAAAAATCCATTGCTTTAGCGAATCAAATGCAGAAAGTTGCATATCTCTAATTTTGTTCAAAGAAATATTTTCATAATTTTTGTTCTTTTCAAAAGGCCTGAAGTACATTCAGTGAGCACTGATGCATTTGTTTTCCATAAGTTAAGCTGCCACCTTTTCAAATTATTTGTCATGTATATCTCTTTTATAAGGCAAACTGTTAGGGATCTTTCAGTTAGTACTATGTTTATCAACACGGAAGGAAATCTGCCAGCTCTATGAAAAGTTTGTCATAAAGCAAGTCTGTGCAATAGCACTGAGACATGTCTGTCTCTCCTCTGTTGAGGCAAGATGGGAATCCTGAACTGAGAGCTTCACAATTCTGCTACGGGTGCCAGAACAATGATTCAGATTCACAAGAGACTTTTCATCCTTCTCAGTACCCTGCATCATGCGATTAAGGCTGAGGTTGTGACACTGGCTGGTGCTGGTTAACAATTTCAGCTGCTTACAGCAAAATAAGATTTTGCTTTGCCATTTGAAATAATTCAGTAGAAACATCAGGGTTTTTCCAGTAATGTTAGAGAGAGATATGATGCATTCCTCATTCCACACACAAGGAGGGCTCACACTGCCCTTTTACTTTTGCCAAAATAATGTGGGTTTGACCTAATATGTTGCAATTAGACACTAACAACACTTCAGACACTGATGCAGTTCTTCATCATTTAACACCTATTATAGCTGTAGTCTTCCTTTTCATCCCAAAGGCACTCCATAAGACAACCAAATGTATTTGTATACTTAGTTTAAAAAATAAAACTGGAAAAGTAGGTATTTCAAACACGGTCCTACTCAGAGGAAGGAGAATGTTTTGTCTGGATTTTAATAAAACAAGACAAATGGTTTTGTGCGGGCTGGACTGCACAAGCAAGGGCTGAGAAGCCGAAGACACTTCAGGAAAGCTTGAAATTAAACCAGACAAAGAAAAGCAGATACTTGCAAAGGTTTCAGAAAGGGACAGGGTTCCTGTGTTATCCAGAAAAACAGACTCTAACTAGCAATTTTTTTTCCATTTTTGCGCAAATCTACCTGGTTTTCAGCTGGGTTTTTTTTTTGGAAATCAGAAGGACAGAAAAGTTGGTGACTTGAAAAACTGATTTTTTCTGAACAGTGAGATGTTCAGTACATCTCTAGCTATTAGACTAGACTCTGTAGTGGATATCAAAGCACAATATGTGCTCTGAAGCCTACATTAATGGAAGGCAGAAATGAAATTGTTCATTCTTTAGCTTTGCTGGTTTCTTCCTGACTGCATCACATACATTACCATAAAGATTTAATTTTTTGTGCAACTCCACGTCATGGTTTTGATCAACACATCCTACTGGCATGAAGCTGTCTGAAAATATTGGGCATGACCGTAAGCAAATTCATGCATATTTTGCAGCCACCAAGGAATTTACAAAAATAATTTAAAATGAAATTCAAGAAAGACTCTGGATTTTGGATGGGACCCTTGTGAGGCATCTGAACATCCACTGGCTTGCGCTCATATCAAAGTAGGGCTGACTGCAGAGTGTCGTTCTGAATCAGCTTGTAGTCTCATTTATTACTGTATTCTGAGCAGAACTTGTGTAGAAAAGTATCCTCATAATGGTTACAAACACTGACATTTTGCTATAGAAAACAAATGCCACTGCCATTTCAGGAGGCTGTGTCTGCTCGAATTCAAGGACAACTTTTCTATTGAGACTATAAGAAAGAAGAGGAAAATCCTGTAAGGCCTCAAAATGCAGATGAGACAAACAAACATTAGCCAAACCCAGACAGATCAGAGTAATGGACATCTTGGAGTGCTGTCCAGACCGAACTACAGTAGTGAGATGAGACTGAAAGCCATGCTCATGGGATGCTGTAACTCTGCTTTGGGATGATGACACTCAGAAGGAATTTTTTAGTTGTATTCAAAGTCAGGAAAGCAGCCCATATATCCTGGAAGGCGCTTGATTCAATAAGATATGTATGCAAGCTTTGAAAAGTTTTACAACGTCAGGCTATACCAAATTTTGATGTATAGGACACATGTCAGATGATGTAAGATAGGGCAGGAGCCAGAATAGAGCTTGTCTAAGCTGGCCAGAAGTCACCAGCGTTGGTCTGGAGGCTAAAAGGTACAAAAACTTGGTGCTGCATGCAAGCAAATGTGCCCCATGAACAGGCAATGACATGCAAGTGGATTGGGTTATGAATGCTTTAGAGGAAAAGCCTTTAGACAAAGTAATCCCATCAATTACAACACAATATGAGGCAAGGGATTTTACGTAGTCAGTTTTAAATATCACTGCAAATACAATACACTAAACCACAGCAGTTTAGGCTCAACAGCCTATTGTAAGTCTTCATCGAGATTTTTATTAACTAACAAAATAATATTCTGTAATCCTCCAGAGAACATGTTATTTGCTGTCCCGATAAAATAAGATAACTTTTGTAACAGATGCTGCAGGTCACTTGCAAATGAAACTCTCATTTTAGACAAGTTCAGAACAAAGTGAAGTTAAGCAATTCTTGCAGATCATGCATTTAAGGTGGTTTCTGCAGCAGAAACAGTAAGTGAAAACATTAAGTTGGGTTCTGATTCTTGATCAAAGGATTATGGAATTTAAACCATGTTAGATCAAATCTTCTGTAGAGGGAAAAAGAGGATAAAGACACAAGTAATCACTCCTGATTGCACATACAATGCATGCTTCTCTTCCCTTTTTGCTTGATTCCTTACATCCATGATATTTAAGAGATCACATTGTGGTGTATCCTTCAATCTTTCACTAATAAATTTTAATTCACTAATCAATCTCACTGAACAGTTAGTGTTTCCAGGATTTTATATCCCTAGATTTTGTGAAAATTGTCATCTGGCTAGAGGAAGGCAGTCCAGAAAGTGTTCTTGCTGTCTTGGCAGTGGCTGGTGACCCATCAGCACAAGTGTGCTTGCTGGCTAAAGAGCACGGATGTAGTTCGTCATTACCTACAGGCAGCATAGATGACAGAACAGAAGCTGCCTATAAAGGAAACAGGACAGGAACCAGGTTTATGTAGGAAACTAGTTTTAATTCTTTCTTCTGCTTATTGAAAACCTTGTTTTATAGGACATTGAAATCCTTGTGATATGTCCTGTCTCATGAGGCAGGACTACTCAGAAAAAGAGGAATGCACACAATGGTATCACTACCTGTCTCCAGGGCTGATGCCTCTGTCAGAACTTTAGGTTTTTAAACCATGGAAGAGCCTTTGAGACACAAGGTATGCTGGGGCCTGATGGTATCCACCTGTCCCAATGGGGAAATCGGGCCTTCGGGTGTAAGCTGGTGGACCTGATCAAGGGAGCTTTAAACTAGAATTGATGGGGGAAGAAGATACCAACAGCATTGCAGTAGGTAAGCCAAGGGTTGGCATGACATCACTTGAGGGTGACAATGCTAGTGGGAACATTTACACTGCTCCTGGGAGCACAGAGAATCTAGATAGATTGAAGCATTGGGCAACGATTAGTGGGATAAAATTTAACAACTCCAAACACCGGATTCTGTCCCTAGGACAAAGTAATGCTGGGCACAAGCATAATTTAGTAGAGGAGTGGCTGGAGAGCAGCCCTGCAGAAAGGGATCTGGGGGTGCTGGCTAGCAGCAGGCTCAACAGGAGTCAGCAGAGTGCCCTGGCAGTCATGAGGGCAACCTGCACCCTGGGGTGCATCAAACATGGCATAACCAGCCAGTCAAAAGAGGTGACTATTCCACTGTATTTAGTGTTGGTGCGGCCTCACTTCCAGTCCGCGGCGCAGTTCTGGGCCCCAAAATTTAAGAAGAATGTTAAGGCCCTTGAATGCACCCAGAGGAGGGCAACAAAGCTGATGACAGGGCTGCAAGGCATGTCCTGTGAGGAGCAGCTAAGGACTCTGGGTTTGTCTAGTTTGGAGGAGTCTGAGGGCAACCTCATTGCTCTCTGCAGCTTCCTGAGGAGGGGACGTGGAGAGGGAGGTGCTGAGCTCCTCTCACTGGTATCCAGTGATAGGACATGTGGGAATGGTTTGGAGCTGTGCAGGGGAGGTTCAGAATGGACATTAGGAAGCATTTCTTTACCAAGAGGATGGTCAAACACTGGAACGGGTTTCCTAGAGAGGTGGTCGATGCCTCGTGCCTGTCAGTGTTTAAGAGGCATCGACCTTGCCCTTAATACCGTGCTTTAACTTTTGATCAGGCTGAATTGGTCAGGCAGTTGGACTAGACGATCATTGTAGGTCCTTTCCAACTGAAATATTCTATTCCAGCCAACATTTTCTCTAAAAAAAAACCACCACAAAGACTGAGGATGTCAAACTTCCTGTCCATGTGAGGCACAGTCTGGCTGTTACCTGCCTGTGCCTTGTCCTGCATAAAGGGTGGACATTCCCATCCACATCAGCCAGATGAAACAGTTTGGAGCCAATGGCTCTAGGAAGATGTTGCAAGGAATAAATTCCTGAAGCCATCTCAAGTTTGCTCATGTTTCCATAATTCATAATTTCATGAGACAACATCTTGTAACTCAACAATGTACAAATATACAGATGAACTGTAGGACTTGCTTCTGGATGACTTTTATGAATACATATACCCAGTCTGATGGCACATGAGTCACAGCTTATCCTATGCATCACAATAAGTGTCCATGTATCTAGCAAGAGCTTGTGACTTCTAGTCATAGTTGTTTACCTGAGGCACATCTCACCATTTATTCTTTTTGGCCACCCTCTAGACAGTGAGCAGGGATAACATCACACAGCTCAGGTAATGAGCAGCCAGATGCAAACGGCTGGCTGAACACCTACACTCACAAAATGATTTGTCCAAATCATTTAGCAAATAAATTCATTCAGCAAACAACAAGGCAACTTCACTCTTGCAGGAGGAACATGTCAGCCTTGGAAGGGACCACATTTGCCAGTAACATTATTTCTGAAGCCCACTGCTTCAAAGCCTATGGAAAAACTGGCAGTCTGCTACATGTTCAAGGTTGGCCAAATATTTTATTCCTCCTGTTGTCTCAACATCTCATGTACTTTCAAAGTTTGGATATACTTTGGAAAAAGCTGGAGGATATGGCTGGGAACTGTTGTGTCTCTGTTCAGCTGTTTTTTGCAAGTGTTTTCTGTGCAAATACGATTAAGGGCAGGTACCAAAGCCACACAGAGGTTCTACATCACCAGCTTCCATTTCAGAGCAGGAAACCCAGCCTTACACTGGTTGGGTGGCCCGTACACACTTTTTTCCTCACAGGAAACTAAACCCAAAACCACCACCACTCCAAAGCAAGCGCATGGAGCACCAGGCAGCTGGCAACTCTGAATCACCAGGGCTCTCTTTGTGCACAATAGGATTTGCAAGGACCACATAAATTTTGATTTCAGAAATACTGCGAGCAAGAGGCCAATTTGTGACCTATTCTTCCTTTCATTTCGGAAATAATTCCAGCTACTATTCTGCACAGCGCCTGTGCAGCAATCTTGTCTTCCTATTCCACTCTGAAATCCCTTGCAGCCCCTCCTTCAGCTCCTTGTGCTCTGCAGCTAGGAGTGCTTTTGCGTACACACAGTTTAGGGTAGGGATGGTCTCCATCACTAATGCAAATCTTCCTGTTTTCAGCATGTCTTCTTGACTGCCTAGCTGTTGTTAGGAAATGAATGGTCAAAATTTGGAGATGACTTTTGAGCAAGGTGAGCAAGTTGCTTTGCTACTGTGAACTACTAGCTAGTTTGGGTCCATACTCCTACATTTCCAGTGAGCTTGCAAAATAATCAGTTTTGCATTCAAACGAATCAGAGAGACAAGAAAGCTCAGTTGCTGTTGCAATATGCTGACTGCAGTAGGCAATTTATTCTCATCAGTGACAGCCTGGGTTTCTGTCACCACAGACTCCTCAAAACACTGCTGTGAAGAGGCATGTGAACATCTACAGGTCAGAACAGAAAGACAGCGGGTGAATGTTTGAGGGAAAGGGCACTTATCATCTTCAGCGGCTTTGAAAATTTCTGGGGCCCTACACATGGTATGAGGATTTGCAAGGAATTTGGGGACTGACATGCTCCTGAAAATCTTGACAGTTCCACTGAGGGATTGGTTGCATAATTCAACTAAATGCCAAGCTTTCTCTGCATTTTCAGGATTAAATGTGTCTGTTCAGTCACAACAATTTTTCCTATATTTTTCCCGCAAGCTAATTGTTTCAAGAAATCACTTGCTATCAAAGCAAAAAAAAAATCTCATTTTACCAATGAAAACATTATTTCAATTTTCCAAATGTTTTCCTTTTTTATGACTTTAGAATCTCCCATGTTTGGGAAAAAAAAAAATCAAGCCCTAGAAGGAACAATGCTGATTTCCTAACTGCACTTAACCATGCTGGAGTAAGATAGAAACTTTCATCAACAAAAATCACTCTTCTTGCAAGGTATACTGGAAATACTCTGTTTTAGATTAAGTATCTGGGAGGACAATAAATGAATCACTGGTACAGCTTTATTGCAGTTACTGTGCAGTTACAGAAAGTATCACAGCTTCTTTTGCAAAATCAAAGCACAAAGATATCTGTGAATAGCACATTCTGGACTGTTTTCAGCATGAAAACTAATATTTCTGGTTTGCAGAGTCTCCTGGAGTGCAACAGTGAAGGAAGGGGCCATCCCAGCTGGCTTTCCCACATGCTCCCTGCAACGCATTCCCACAGCCACCATTACAGGGATGGACATGTCATGGGTCCTGACTTGGAAACCCCTGCACATCAAGGAGCCTGTGATCCTCATCACAGCTAGCCCTGGTGGGCATGGCTCATGCTGTGCTGCATGCCCAGTGTGGCCTCCAGGATGGGCTGCTCATGCCCCTCAGCCACAGGACAACCTTCACCAGCTCTCTTTGACAGAGAAGTTTGCTGCTGGCTTCCATGCGTTACCAGCAGTATGCACCTGTGTGGCCTTGCCCTTACCTAGACGTGCAAGCAAGAAGTTCTCATGGCAACATCTTTTCTGTTTGATGGCAGAAATGATGCATGGAGTTGTTTTCTTGTAAGAAAAATGTATTTTCTTGTAAGAAAAACACATAATATCTTGAATGACTGAACTAGTGGAACCTCTCCATGGACAGGGTCTGCAGGGCATACTGTGCCTGCATCAGAGATTCGCTTAGTGCCACACAGCTAGGGGTTCCCAGCATCATAAGGGACACAGCATTGTGTCTGCTACCCTCTCCTTTACAGGGCTACCTCTAATAAACAGCATTTAAATTATACTTCACAACATCTGAATGTCTGAATATCACCTTACTGGGATGATAATGAAGCAGCACCTCCTGGTGCATAACGACATGTGAGTCAACACTGGAGTTTGCTTTGCCTTAGTGTGGAAGGCGTGGAGGCAGAAGATGACCTCTCTAGGAGGAGGATTGATTTGTCAGTGAGGTCTCAGGGCTGAATTTGCAGTTAGCCAGGACTGCAGCAGCCTGGCATGCCAGTAAGGAATGTGCTGAAGCTGTGTTGACTAATTAACAGCTAAAAGTAATGTATTAAAAAAAAAAAAAAAAGACTAATGTTTTCAGGGATTTAAAAAAAAAAAAATCTTTGGAAACCATGAGAAAGTTGCCCTGGCAACATTATTTTCCATTCCTTTTTTGCTCACTCTTTTCTTGTGTGCCTATTTCTCTAGCTTATGTTTCTGACAGTACACAATACACGCAACAAATGCAGCTCTTGAAAGGGAAGAAAGTCAGCATTCAGCCAAATACAGGTCTTTCTTCCTTCTCACACCATCAGGGTGGAATAGGCTCATCTATGATTAATACTAGTGAATTACAAAAGCTAGTTTAGACATTTTCAAGACTGAAATACTTATTAATAAGAAAAAAAATGGTTTTAATACCTTCTATAAAACGGATGACCCAGATTAAGTGGGAGGGGCAAGCACGGCTCTTAGCCTTTTTTCAACTGAATATGAACCCAAAAGGAGCTATTACATCCATGTAAATGGCACTTTTCATTAAGGACACAGTAATGTAGCAGCTAGGAGGTGACTGGGATCTCATTTGACAGCTTTGAGATCTGTTCCCTTTGGTCAGATCTCATTGAATTTGGCAAATGGATTCAAGAGCTGTAAGCTTGCAAGTAGTCAGGTGGACAGGAAGAAAATGTCCTCTTGCTCCCCCCACCAGTAACTACACTAAAATGTAAAACAGTGTTTAGAAAGGCCAACAACCCCTCCTCCAAGATTTCTTGAAATTTCTGCGTGTGTCATGAAATATTGGTATTATGATATACAAAAGCAAAAATGTATCTTAAATGCAACCAGAGTACTTCTCAAATTAAAAACCAGTCTCTGCACAGCGCTGTCTTCTCCATTACACCTCATGGAGTGCACTGACTTCCATCTGATTCAAGATGAATATCCATGACCACAGCATTCTATCATTACAGGTGTTTTAGTTAGAAGTTCCATCTTGTCTTGTTCTAAACAACTCCCTCAATTGTCATTTTATAATCCATTCACCCTGCAAGGTGAGGTGCAGAGGAGCTTCAAGAGGACAGATCTCAGCTTCCACGACTTTAGCCAAACCAGCTGAGTTTCACAATACGGAGGCAAACTACTTGCACAAAACTTAAAGCTTCTTGGATGCACTGTGCTAATATGTGATCTGGCAGCTGAAGTGTCTGCCAGATTCATATCTTTCCAAGTCGGGAGATGGATAGCCTTTAACAACATCAATGTTTTATCTTTCTCCCCTTGATATAGCCCACAAAACCATTTATTTCTTTCTGTAATTACCTACCAAGAGGCAACCGACTGTGTGTTGACATCATTTTGCCAAGATTAAATCCTTTAGATTTTCTGAGAAAGCATTTAAAAACTTAGTTCTTGCTTAGAGATTAGCCAGACTGCCAAATACCCAGGGTTTCATATATATAAAACTCTATTTTATTCAAAGTTTAAGGTGTCGAGTTTCTTTGCCTTGAAATTTTCCAATACCTTCATGTGACCTTGCCTCAGGGAAATAAAAAGAAATAGAAAGTTAATTCAAAACAGTCTCAGACAGCACAGGTATGTCCATTTCTCTGCTTCCTTTAACATTGCCAGGTCTGGCAAAGTTGTCTATAAGAGCAAATAGAGTCATCACAGGATCTCATTTGTAATGTATGGCTTCAGACTTAGTGTAGTAGTTATCGGGAGCAGATCATATGACTGTTTCTGTCCAAAGACAGAAAGCTTATCCTTTTCCTGTGGTGGACTTGACTATTACAGCAGCAAGTTGGAGCCCTGAGACGGGGATGGACTGCCTGAGGTCTCTAGCACAACTCCTACTTGATACTAGCAATACCCTCTTGCATTACTTGGGTCCTGCCACTACTTGACAGGAAATTCCCTTTAGAGATAAGGACAAGCTATACCTTCAGGTGAAGCTCTGACAATGCTAAGGCCAACAAAAGAGCAATTTGCCTTCCAGAGAGGCAGGATTTTGCATATCACATGGCATGTCTGTGACAGGTCAAACTAACAAGGACCTTGGTCAGACCAATAAAAAGAAAGAGATGGAGGGGCAGTGACCAGAGGCATGCAGGTCTAGGTGGACAAGAGCAGATCCAGAACATGATGAATAGGAAGAAAAAAGTAAAACGTAAGCTGTTAAGAAAGAAGTGATGCTGAACAGGAAAAATACATGTAGCCTGATGCCTGGTTTCACATCAACATCGCTGTGCCTCACCTTCTCATAACCCCTGAGGGACACTAGCTTTGACAGACTCTAACAGAGGACTTCCAACAACATATCACCCCCATTTTCCAGGCAATGTAGATTATGATTGTCCTGGAAAATCACTGTTGATAAATAGCCCTCCCAGCGCTTATTTCTCCTATTGGGGTATGGATGTTCCTGTCCCAGCTGCCATTGGGTTGGTGAGTTGCAAGAAGACTTGTGAACACAATTGAGTTCTCTGCCTCACCACCCCTGCTGCTCAGATTAATTGGCACTTTTGAAGTTGTTTGTCATGACAGTTTTGTTATCCCTGCTTTACTGTTAGCACTGCCTTCCCTACACCTTCAAATTACAACTCAAAAATCTTCCAGAATAGATGATATAAACATGTCTTGAGCAACAGTGGTGGTTTTGCTTTCAATTAACATTCTTCACTAGCAAAAAGGAGTAGTTTAGAGTGCCTTTGGTCTCCTTGGAGTGAGTCCATGTGTTTTATTTGCAAAATATCTGTGGATACTTCTGGTTGGCTTTGCAAAGCGCAAGTAGATGAAATGACTCAGAAGTTGTTCAGCCTGCTGAGGAACCCTGTAGGTCACAAATGAAACAGGAACAGTGGGACATCAGAAGTGCCTAGCTGGGCACAGTCAAGTACTAAGTGATTTACACTGAAAATTTGGGTTTTCAGTTAAATGGTGTTCTGCAATAAAGGTCTGGTCTCCAGTTAAACATATCAAGTCCTCATCCAAAGCCAAAGTCTTATCTCTGAAAGCTAAATGGAGAGCCAAAAATTGGTAATAAAGCATTGAGACTTGTTTTGGACAGGTTGTACTGTGACTTTGTATTAAACCATGATCTTCTGAACCCCAAAGGAAGGCAATTTGAATGGTTTATGCCACCCAGGGTATAACAGACTGTGATGTTTTATACCTCCTCAGCAGTTTTTTCTGCTTGAGCAGGGCAGCCAATTCTAGTTGAATCCACTCAATAACCTTATGTGAGAAAACAGTATCGTATGCACTGAAGCTTTTTATATATTCAAAGACATCCACATGATCCACCATGCACTTCTTTCCACCTTCTTCCTCTGAAGCACATTTTTGATGTCTCTGAAGGTACAGACACCTTCTCTGGTCCCATGCAACATGATCATCATGGTATTGCAAGACTCATCTTTTCCTCATCAGCAAATCAACTTTATTACCTGCCTTGTGGAAATCCCTTCCCTTTGCACTTTTACCCCAGGATCTTTGGTGACTGCGATGTTGCCAGTCTCAGAGAAGTTTAGAAGGGTGCTGACTGACATTCAAGCATCTGCAGGACTGCCAAACCTGTGTGCTCACAAGCAGAATCAGAGTCTGAGGAGAGCTGAGAGCCGAGCATCCATCACACTGTCATGGATGTTTCCAGAATTAACAGAGGTGTTGGAGACTTTCCCATAGATGTTTCTGATCCTATTCACCTTCATCATTCATTAATTCTACTCCTTTAGGAATCAAATTACAACAGTGCCCAAAAGCACTGAAAAATCCCTGTGTATAAAGTACCCTTTTCCCATTTCTCCACTGTTCCCAGGAGCAAAATATTAAACAGAGGCTGTGGAAACGGGATTGGGCTCCTCAGGTGAGGGACCAAAAGCCATAGTCATCTGAAGTCAGCCCTTTACAATTTGGAGGTTGTAGTTGTGTGTCTCAGTCAGCTCAGATCTGCTTCTCCTGAAGTGTGAACACACATTCCAATTAATTTCCCAGCCTGTGCAGCAGATGAAAACCCTAAATCAAGGCCAGTGACTCTTAGCTGTTTGTGTTGGATGTCTTTTCAACTTGATGGACCATAGCAAGAACTGGGGTGACTGCAGAATATATAAAGAACAAAAAATTAGATTTTATATGATGGGATTTATTGTTCAATTTAGGCTGAAAATTACTTATTAGTCATGCAGTCATTTAGTCACTTGCCCTTAGGAACTGGGATAACTTAGAGCCTCTTAAAAGTCACATTTATCTTTAGCTTAATTCCACATGCTCTAATATTAGTGTTGCTCACTCTACTGTAAGAGCACCTTTTGTTGTCCTTAACAGACAAGTGCTGCTTCTCCTGCTAGGGAAAAGAGCAGTCCTAGCATATGCAAGTATCATGTCCAAACAAGAGACCTGGTTACTGGCTCATTGAGCATCCTATTGCTATAAAGGAGAAGATGTTTCCTTGTGTCCCCTGCCTCTGCAGCAGCAAGGATTAGTCACAGTCTCTACCACACATTAGAACAGCAAAAACCCCTAGACTTTAAGGCAAAAGTTCCCATTGAATATCACAACTGCTGTTGATTAACCTCCAGGATCACATTTTGAACTTTTCTAGCAAAGCAGTTCAAATACTGTACTTTTAAGTACTTACAGCTCATTCTATGAGAACAGGGCAAAAAGGGGGAAAAGGCATGAATCAATCAAAAAATGTTTTATTTTGCAATGTTTGAAACATATCCAGCTTACACAAAAATCCAGGATCAGCCAGTAAGTTTATGTCTGTTTTAAACCGATATTAATGAAATCGCTGACATTTTTCATTCACTGTCACAGAATCGACTTCAAATTTCACCAAGGAGCAACGTCTAGTCTAGATCATTGGACCCTAACACTGCATGTGCATAAAGTTTGATTACACAATTTGAGATTTTGAGCTAAACCTTATTGTCAATTTTGAGGCTGACCTTTATGAGTAGGAGTCTGAAATTCAACAGTTGCAGAAAAAGAACGAAAACTTCTGGAGGAGGCAACACTCACCACCCTATACATAGTGGTGGCTAAGCAGCACATAGTTTGGAAAAGTATTGCAAGCTGTACTTTAGCCATCAGTGAAGAAGCAGAGGGGACATCTAATAGAATCACAGAATCATAGAATCTTTCGGCTGGAATAGACCTCTAAGATCATCAAGTCCAACCGTTGACCTAATATCACCGCGCCCACTAAACCATGTCTACAAGCTACAGGAAGGGCAGTTACAGTAACAATGAGCCATACTCTTGGAATATGATGCAACAGCAACAATGGACAGCTACAGCCTGGCAGGTTCAGTCTGGGCATTCAAAGAAATATCTTCCCTAGGATCTGGGTCATCAGGGAGGTTGCATGGGGAGAATCTCCATCACTGGAGGTTTTGATGCTGCAGGCATCCTGATCTAGTGTTGGCAATAGGAGGTTAGATTACAGATCTCTAGCAGTCCTTCCCACCAATACTGCTGGAGTCTATAAAGCAGGGCAAAAATGCCTTTCCTTAGCACCCCTCCCACACCTTCCATCAACCAGAAATTTCATCACATCCTGAGTCACAGGTTCTCTAGGTACACAGTACATCCTGAACAACATGAGGTAATCAGAGATGGCAAACTCAAGATGAATTGACTTATTCAAAATGACACTATAGAAAAAATCAGGTCAAAGAATAGAGAGGGCTGTTGGGAATTGGGAACACGTTTCCAAAATTATTTTGAACAATACAATTTTGTGCTTCTTAAAGGCTTTTAGAAAAGAAGTCAATGCTTTGTTTAACTGGAAATAAGAAACCTACAAAGTTTACCCTTAAATATTTTTAAAAGCTTTGTAAATGCATTATCTGAGCACAGCAGGCATCATACTTTTGGTAAGTGCAGGATGATATAAGCCTCAGGGAACTTTTGAAGATAGTTCATTCAATAATTCATTCACTTCCTTCTAATACTGTTTGAAGAAAAGTTAAACACTGGCTCTGCTTTAATAAGTGAATGAACACTCCAAATGTAGTTTCTTCACAGGATTAATTCAATTTGCTGTCTTCCTCAAAATAACCCTTTATAATGCAATATCAGGAAAAAGGCTCAGGAGCAAAGTACCACGCGTGCACCGCTAGATAACTTACCACCAGACTAGCGCTAGTCCTTTCTGAAATACAGATACTGAGTTTGAAATGAAGATATTACAGGTGGTGACACATTTTTATATTTTGGCACAGCCTCTGAAGCTCTCTTCTAGACCCCATTATTTGATACTGGAATCTTCCTACATAGGAGGGAAGGCTTTCAAAAAACTTTAATCGAGATTTTTATTTTGGGAACTGCTTGAGTGATTCTAGGCAAAATTCAAGAGAATGATGTTGGCTGCAGGAACATAGGAATTTGAGGACAACACACTCCATTATGTTAAGTTTGCAACCCTTGAAGAAGAAAGCAGAGGAAGGGCAGGCAGGAAAGTATCCCAGGTCCCTGCTCTGGGAAATGGTGTGGTGTGCATATAAGATCTGGGGAAAAGCATGTTCAAATGACATACAAACTACCATAGAAAGGTAAGACTGATACTTAGGAGGTAAAGTATTTCCATAATAGCTCCCAAGAAAAGCTACAACACAAGCCTGCTCTGAGCCCTTTGAAATGGCAGGAGGAAATGAATAAACCAATCCAGATTATTCAAGAATTTGAAAGTACTTTTTCCTTTAAGGGTGGGGGGGATGGGGACAGGGGACGGGGGATGGGATGCGGGACAGTGGATGACAAGCTCCAATTTTCAAGAAAATTAGGGAAGCGCTTATTTTTACCCAACATGACTTGGAATCTGAATTTATTTGGGATTAACTGTTTTGAAAAAGTTGTGCTTTTGGTCATTTAATGGCACTCCTTTTCAAATTCTGGTCATTTAATCACACTTCTCTTCAACTTTCTGAAGTGACCAGAGAAGCTGCACAGGAAAATAGAGATGGCTGGTTTTCAGAGAAGGAGGAAAGAGAGTTAAGTGTGAAGGGTTCAAGAATGGCAGGAGGAATTACTCCCTAATGTTTGGAGGCTGCTGCCTTCTCATTCTCCGCATGGCTTTGAGGCATGGCTCATCTTTCACTTCCACACCCTGAACAGAGCATTTCCAACCTTGCACAGCTGTCCAGACATCAGCCAGTGCCTTTTAGAATCATTTAGGTTGGAAAAGACCTAAGATTCTTTGGAAGATCTTTCTCTTTGGAAAAGACTTTAAGATCAAGTGTAACCACTAACCTAACACTGCCATTAACCTAATACTGCACTGCTGTCTTCTTTTAGTCCCTCACACATCACACTTTGGCTGGGTTCAAGCTGTTTCAAAACCATGGTCCACTCCAAATGTTTCTGAGCCCTTTCCTGCGCTTGAACATATTCAGAAAGAACAGCTGATGTTTCAAGGTATATCCTGCCTTAAAATGAACTTAGATGTCTTGATTGTTAAGCTGATATAAATTTACCCTTAGGCCTGGAAATCTATCCAGCCAGGCTGCACTCTCATGCCCTTGCTCTCTACCTCCACATGCTCTCCTGAGGAGCAAATGGCCTCTTATCACTTTCTGCATAGACCTTTGGATTATATAGATGACCCAACCAACACTGACTTCAATGAATGCTCATTGCTTTTAATCCTTGAAGAGCATCCTCTGTCTTTTAGTTCCATGTGAGTCTGCCAACATTGCATTGTATTTAGACACCATAATCTTATATTTTCACTCTTAAAACTAAGATTGGAAATGCTAAGAAGTAAATTAGACAAGTAAAGCTACTTCAATGTGCTGGCAAGCTCCTGCACTTGCTGAGGTAAGTCCACTAAAGCTCCTGAAGACATCAGTGTCACCAAACCCCCAGAATTTAGCTCAGCCTTTCCTTCTTGTGGACAGTCTTCAAAACTATGGAGACTTTGGGAGGGTTTAGAAGGAAAAAGGCTGAAAGGTGGTACAGCAGCTTATTGTTTGGCACACATCCTCTAAGATCTGCTCTCAGGCATTTTACAGACGCCCTGTGCAACCTCAAACAGATATTAAGGACTATTAAGAAATACTTGTGGGGTGTTTATGAAGGAAGACTTTTGATGTCCAAGTCAAACTTTATGGATGTTTATGGGTTCATTTCTTTTCCTATGTTGGAAAGCCCTGAATTAATTCTCTCTCGGGACCAATTTTGACTTAGCTTTGACAACTCCGCTGTCAGATGTGACTCTGCCGACATACAGCTGAATAACCTTTGCTATTATGGTTGGAATATTCTTTACTTGCAAGGTCTGTGGATCATTTCCAAATGCACATCCAGCAGGAGTGCTGGTGTTTTCATTCCAACCATGGATTCTGCAGTCTTTCATGGCCAAAGGCTATATTCCCTTTCACTGAAGAAATGAAATTAGATGCATCATATCCAGGTTTATGATTTCCCCAGCCTAGACTGAACTGAACCTGTCTACCTCAGACAGCTCCTGGCTTTCTGCTTCACTCCTTCCGCTATCCAAGACAACCAAAGGCCATGAAGGAGTTTTTAGAGAACAAATTGACCCTAGCTTGAAGTAATTCAGGAAAACTTGCAGAATCATTGAGCAACTCAGCTTCAAGAGTCCCTCATCCGACTCTCTGCTCAAAGCAGGGCAACTTCAAACCGGATCAGATTGATCAGGTACTTGTCCAGTCAAGTTTTGAAAATATCCAGTGATTACTGTTTTCCTCTCTTCCTGCTTTTCTCCCTTGTTTTGTTTGAATGCAGCTATTTCTCAGGTGATTCTTCACTGATACAGTACAACTAAGCAGAACAGGCAGTTAGAATGTTCTTGTAATTCAGAGCCATCTTACTGATCCTGTAAAAAGTGCTGATTCATTTGTAATTAGTCATATAGTGCTCTCATTTCTCAGTTTCTAAAACTGTTTAAGATAATCAAAATGGATGTCAAGAAAAAAGTGTCCAATCCAGTTTTCAGTAAAGTAATGGCAATATTCCATTATAATTCAGTATGTGTCAGGTGAGTTTCCAATATCAGAAAGCCAACATGGGTTAAAGAAATTCCTTAATAATTATTTCAATGCCACAGATTTTTTTGCAGTGCACTAAGGAAAGGTCTAGGAAGTCTTGATGTCACAGCACATGACTCTGATGAAAAGACACTGTTTTCCTGTTTGTAGTTGCTGTCCTTTCTAACACCTAAACTCAGAGAGGTGATCGAGGGACAATAGGTTCTGGCAGTTTGCTTTGCTAAATTTGACATACCATTAATGAAAAACGCTGTCATTAATATAAATCAAACGGTTAGGTCTATACCAACAAAAGCAAGAAATCTGATCATTAAGGCCACATTCTCCTGATTGAGTCTCCAGTCTCCCAAATACACTGTCCTACTGTGATTTACCCTTTTATCCCACAAGGAAGACATAGAACTTTCTGGACTGAATCAAAAGAAAGTGTAGCTTTAGCATGAGTGAATATAATTTAGGCTCTTCTCCTTTAGCATTAGGCCCTACACAGGGAACGTCAGCCATGCTCAGACATTCAGTGATCAGCCATAATCACAGAAAAGAAAACTGTGGACACAGCGAATGATGAATCAGCTATTGTGGTGGATGCACCTAGAAAACTGGATGCATCAGGAAAGACAGCCTGTGTGAAGAGGTTCCTACCCTTCCTAGCTAGAGGTACCATCACCAGAAGACAGTGGCCACTAATGTGCTTTTTCTTCCAGCAGCTAAAGATCCTTCAGCCAACAGAAAACTAGAAACTGACGCTGTCTTTTTTTTCCATTTTTTTTCCTGCTGGCAGTTATAGCGAGTACAGTCAGAGCAATGGACAAATCTACAGTGCTTGACACCTTCAAAACTACCTGGCATTTCTTGCTGGAGTCAGACAGACCTGTTGAGAGCCCAATATCTGGTAACAGCGTAAATTTTGGTGGCCTGTGTTGCATCACTTTTTCCTGATGTGCACATGAGTTTCTTGAGAATTTAAAATAAAAGAAGTACTCCTATTTCCTGAGAATGCCTCTGTCTTCTCTGTCACTGACTCATGCTAGTTCAAATCCTGGAGCACTGCAGCTCCAAACATACCCAGATGCATTGAGGAGACAGAAATCTTATGAAATCTTCTTTCTGTGACTTGGATAAAGGTATAATAATGCGTACCAGCAAGAAAAATCTAGTAAGGTTACTAAAGGGCATAGATCTGGGAAATACTGCACCTAGCTCACTAAAGATGTATGCTTATTGTTCTGAGACAGCAGCATGACAAAGCATCAGGTTAAATACAGTATTTGAGAAAGAAAAATATCTCTCAAGAGCAAGAAATCCATGACAGCAAAATACAGTCGTTAAACTGTACATATGCATTGCCAAGGACAGAGCACAGCATCTTTCACCTCACACTGAGCCTTTCACCAGTCAATAGAAGGAAAACCTCCCTCACTGAAAAATGAGCATGGTTTCTGTGTTCCACTGACAACCTAAAGGCATCTTGCCTGCCGAGCACCGAGTTTCCCTCCAGCAGAGGGGGGTACAGCCTGTACAGCAGGAGCTGTCAGAAACTCCAGAAGGGAAGAGCTTGACATTTTCACCAAGCATGTAATGACGATTTCATCTTGCGCAAATATCACTAAAAAACACCACATTCCTTCTCGTGTAACTCAGCACTGGATCTGAGGTTAGCAAACTTTCAGAGGTACTGAGGTTTGGAAAGAAGCTGGTGATAAATGAGAAAATTGCTACAGATCAGTTCCTTGCTTACAAAGTTTTGCAAAGAACTGGTCACATACTTCTGCACTGGTTGTTTATAGCATCAAGCATATATTCAGAAAATGTCTTTGCAAACATGTTTGCTGCGTCAGACCCACAGTTCAGTCTGACTGCTTATTTTGGTTTTCTGTAAAGTATCTGCTCTCTACTCTTTTGCTCACACAAATTTTTAGTGAGAAGTTTTTATCTATGTCCTTGTTCACATTTTCCTCTTAATACTGCTAAACACGTTCCAGAACATTTTCATTTCCTCTAAAAAGATACTAGACAGCAAAATAAACTTTAACTTCCAGCCTTGTGGTATAAGCAGGTAAGCACATCTGTCACCATGCATTCTTCTGAGAGAGGAATAATCCACGTCAGTGTAGCTGAGGTCACTGCTAAAAGTTTTGCAGAGCAAAAACCAGACAAAAATGAGAGAGCCAGGCACAAAGACACACACTTGCATGATTTTTCTTGCAAGTCTCATTTCAAAAATTGATTTTCAAAATGTATTTGCTTTAGTATTGAGCTATATTACTTCATTATTGCTCTTTCAAGACATTTGTCCATATCAATCACTATAATTGCGTATTGTAAAGAAGCTCTATTAGAGTTAAATCTGCAAAGATTTCACAATGCACTGCTAGAAAGAGCCTAGACCATTAACATAGCATAAGAGTATTTTAAAATCCAAATGTGTCTGGGAGTAATTGCCTTCACCCTTGGGTACATTTCATCCGTCAACTCCAAAGGGGAACTGAGGAATCCTTTCCTCAATGCCAGTGAGATAGGGCTCTTGTTCAAATTCTCTTTTCTACCTATCACACAGCATCATGCTTTGGGCCTGACTTGTCCATTTCCTGACCTGGGCCCAGCTCTCTGCTTCACAAGGCTCTATATAGACTGAGTAAATCAGTTTGTTCCCAAGGGAATGCAGTGTCAGCAGATTTAAACATCAGCTGTGGTAGCTTCAGTTTCATTTTGCTCTGGAGGACTAGCATCTGATCCAGTGCATAAACATGTTTGCCAGACTTGTCCACTGGTGAGGGTAAGAGGAATTGACAGCTCTCATAAGAAATATATGTCAGAAAAGCAAGGATGTTATTAATATGGAAAAGGTAGTAAAAGTAATAAGCCATATGGAACAGCTACCGGACAGAAATCAGAGTCCGTCAAAAGAAATGCAGAAAGAGCACAATTTGTTCCTCTGTTTCCAGGCGCGGGACTTGATAATAAATTATTGTACTGTGAAGATAAGAGATATGTAGATATTCTAAAAGTGTTTAACCTTTCTTATATCTAGAGCATATTTTCAGTTAAATTTCTAACACAGCTTAAGGAAAGAGGTGCTATGACTCTTGGAATCTCTCCCGGTTCAAAGTACAAGTAAAAAAGTCACCAGAAATGAATCTGCAAGCCTGTCCATCACTAAGTTGCCACCTCCTGTGCGTATTAGATGGTTTTTGTTTTGTTTTGGTTTGGTTTTTTTTTTAAATAAAACTTTTCTTTCCTCCACAGGATTTTTGTCTTATTCAGACCAGACAGATGAAGGTCTCTCATCTAGTTTAAAATTCAGTATGTTCTGCATCATCCAAAATTTTAGATCCTACTTATCACACAGCACAAAACCTACTTTGCAGGCAAATTTGCTCTAGACCCCCAGGTATAGAGCTTGTCATTACAGTCCTTCACCACACAGATGCATCTGTTTTCACCGCTACTAATCAAGGTGATATTATTCCCATTTTATCAAATGAAACCTATAATAGGGATTCAGCTCCAGAGAATGAAAGAGGGATTCTCTTTCTGGTTTACAGGGAGAAAAAACATGTCTGAAGTGGCACAGGCTCACCCATCCTCACCTCCACATGGCTTGTCTCCTCTTACTTGAATCTCTGTCTTTGATACTTTGATTCAGCCTCTTTTCTCAAGCTGTCCTAGTCTCTCTCCCAACTAGCCTGGGTAACCCAGTCTCTTCCTCTACTCATACGCCCTTTTCCCAGCTCTCTCTCCTCACCTTCACCTCAAAGCCAACCCTTCCTTTGCTTCCCACCCAATATCCTCTCCCCATCCTTTTCCAGCCTATCCCCACCACCATCTCTTTCCCCACCCTGTGCAGTACAGTCTCCCTTTTTCTGGGAGTCTGCCAGCACTTTGTTACTCCTGCCACCAATGCCCATGCTCACGTACAGTAACAAGACATGCTACCTGCCACCCTAACCAATCCCTGCATCATCTATCTTAGTTATGGATTTGTTTCTCAGTAGCCAGTACACAGCATACAAGAGGAAAGAGAATAGTAAATAAAGACCCAGTGCACCATCTGGCTTACCCCTAGTAGTCCTGGTCTTCCTGTTTCTCAGAGAACCGAGTCTACACTTCTTCTACCCTCCCTGGGATTGTCTTCCACATCCTGGGCCCCCACTTATTGCCTTTCCCACAGATCTGCTTACAGGAGCCAGGAAAAGGGCAGGTGACTATGGATGGTAGCGGAACTGCTGAATTGTTCTGCCTGCACTACAAAAAGCACCTCATTACCAGGCTAAGCTTGAACAAACCATCACCACTGTCTGTCTTGTTCCAGAATCAGGGCTGAACTCTTCCCTGACAGGGCAATGCTGTGCTATACGGAGACCAGTGTATGTGATCATACATCCAGAAGATGATGGGTAGCCTGGAGAAACTGAGACCAAATTCCTTAAACCACAAACAGTCAAGGACAGCCCTACAGAAGAAAGCACTAGGCAATCTGATTTCAGTTGCTGCCTATCCAAGGGATTAAAAGGGCAATTGCTTCCCTCAGAAGTACACAGGTTCCCATCTTTGAAAACCCTCCCCCAAACTTGACTTCTTCCAGACTGGAGAAGTTGCTGGAGTCCACAGTTGCAAACTCGACCTTCCTTTTGAAGCAGCTGGTGCTAAACACTGAATGATACAGCAACTCTTATGTGGTTCACTTGTGACCTTAACAGCCAGCTCCATCATTCTCCCAATTTCCTCTTTAAACAGTCAAATAACTCATTCCATTTCTGTACACACTCCTAGCTCATCTGCCACCCACCACCAAGAGCCCGGACAGTCTGGGAGGCAACCCTGTTCTTCTGATGCTGAGCCACGGGAATTTAGCTGTACTGAGACATCCAGCCTCTCAGGTTGATGACTAGTAAATACACGATTGTCCATGACAGGCAAAGGGATAAAATAAAAGAGCTAAGTTTTTTCCTTTCCACCAAACTGGCAGGCAGCAAATGCTCACCAGGTTTGCTTTGCAAGTGAAGCACTTCATAAAACACATCAAAGCACTTCCTAAAACACATCAAAGCACTTCCTGAATCTCAGCAATAGTACGGATCATTTCTGAGTAACACATCCCATGGAGAGAGCTTTTTGCAGGGGCTGCACCAGCCAAAACAGGATTAGCAACTGGTAGAAATAAAAAGAAATTTTCACACTTCCACTCTAGCAGTGAAAGCAATCACTGCTAGAGTAACTCACAATGTGCAAAGTGCTTTCACTCCAGAAGATACCCAGAAAAAATACACACGATGGGATTCCACACCACCAAAATGACACCACTTTTGAGGACAAGCATTGAAACTGTTAAATCATGTTTCACATTCTTGTTCCAAGTCATTCAGGGGCACATGCAAAATGATGATGGCCAGACACCTTGTACTTGGGCTCTTGAGATTATGTAGAACATAATAGACTTTATTGTCTCAAATATACTGCAAATATCTGACTGTCCTTGGATGCTACATTGCCATTATCCTTTGAAGAAACTAAAATGGAGAGTCCAACAAAAACAGGGTTCCACTATGCTTGTTCTGTAAATTCATAGAGTGACACAGCCCCTCTCTGAACAGCCTGAAAACTCAATGGCAGGAAAGAAAATATACAGGGAGAAAAGTTATTCTTTCAGCAGGTATACAGACCAGACATAGTCATTACACACCTGTCTGCACTTTGTGCAATCACATGCTGTCAGGGACAAATTCTAGGGGAGACATCACACCAATACCTCTTTTTTGCCATATTTGCCCAGCATCTTAGCCCACAGTGTAGGTCATAGTAGCTATTATCATGTTAAACAACCTTTGACAGATCAACTCTGGAAGAGTTTTTTGATTTTTTTTTTTTTTAAAGCTTTCTCTCATTTAGATTTTTAGTCTGTTCAGCATCTTCTGGTAGGGAGATCCACAGCTTCGTTATGCAATGAAGGATCCATGCAAAATGGATCCTATTTTAATAGTGCTTTTTAAAAAATATTTGAACTTTTTTCAGTTATGAGAAGCAGCATCTACTGTTTCCCTGCTCTCACTCTTATTCATGAACATGGAGGACTTGATCACAGTCCTTTCAGTTGTTTTTATTTCCGGTCATATTTAAACTCTTCTTAAAGAGCATTCATCCATACCTTGGTTCCTACATACCCTCCTCCTGTCCCTTCGTTGCTCCCGTGATACTCTCTGAGACCAAGTGCACAAAGCTTCGTGCCATGACCAAGTCTGAGGCACATCTGGGATTTATGCAGCAGGATAACAATGTTGTCTGTTTTTCTCTGGATAGCTTTCCTAATAATTACTCACATCCCATTTGCCTGTTTGACCATGCAGAGCTGTGAATTGATGTTTTCAGAGTGCTATACACAATGTCTCACAAATCCTAGATCTTCTTTGTAAACGGTATTTGATAATTTAGAGACAAACAGCACACAAGCATATTGAAGGCTCTCCCTCATGCACAGACATAATTTTGCAGTTAAATAAAGTGAATTTTATTTCAAAGATCATTCTGCAGGTCCTCAGTCAGTTTGGACCATCCAGAACAGGTCTGTGTCAGCAGCAAGCCTGGTCACCTTCTCCAAGACCCCTTCCAAAGACATGCAGACAAGCCCTCCCCATGAAGAAAACAAGCATTTATTCCTCCTCTACCTTTAAAAATTTTTTTTAATATGCTTTCCTTCTAGCTTCACCACAACTCCATTTCTTTTTGCCACATCCCCACTAATTCTGTTCTTTACTATGATTTCTTACTAATGTGTCTGGTAGATCTAGTCCCCTGCAACACCCAGTGCCACCACCAAGTTTGCAGAACATTTCTGAGCTAAACTAGGACTCTGCAGTCTTTAGATGCAACTCCATCTAATTTTTCTCACTCTTTACCAGATAGCAGGGTTGTAAATTTAGCAACCTGCCAATCATTATGATCTTTCAGAACATTGCTTGAGTTACTAGTGTCTTCATTCCAATTTCTTTCTTAGGTAGGAAATGAAAAATCTTATAAGTTTCATCAATGAGAGCTTCTGTCTCCTAGCATCTGCCCTTCCCCACCCCCGCAGATAAGGGAAAATTTAAAAACTTCTCAAAAAGTCAAAGTTCTTAATTAAGGGGGAAAAAAATCATACCATAAAAGTTAACAAGGGAACAGCGGCTGCACTGGAGAACATATGTTCATTCTGTAGAGATGCTCCAGCTGACGCCAACAGCACACCGGCTGCTCCCATGCTTGTCATAGCACCAGTTGACTCATTTCCAGGCAGATAGGAAGCTTTAGCAGGATCACACTGCAGTTTTGCTCTGCAATGGAGTTGAAATCATTAAGAATGTGTCAGTGCCAGATACACTGGAGGAGCTGAAATTATTAAGAATGTGTCAGTGCCAGATACACTGGAAGCACAGACATAAAATTACTTGGATGTTTTTAAACCAGAACCCTTACACTTCTGGAAACCTTAAAAGCTTAGCCCACTAAAAGACAAGTTTGGTCTTGAAAAGACAAGTTTAATCCAGAAGACCTTGCTACACTTTAAACTAAGGCTAGAGTTTAGCTAAAAGCATATGCAGATTTTTTTTTAATTGTCTTGCATGTCTGAAGATATCCTGACTTCTCATCTGAACTGGCAAACCTAATGCTGAGGAAGAAAACATGCTATGTGGTCACTCAGGTTTCCAGGAGGACTAACCTATGGTCATAAACATGCTGGGCATCACTGGAGGTTTTTTGATACCTACCTTCTAATCCAATCTGCCTACACAGCACTGAATCTGGAGGGCTTCCTAAGAGATATCTGGTCATCAGATACATGTTACAATGGGCTGCAACTGGATCTGCTGCAGTTCTTGCACTGTACATGTAGCCATAAATGCTAGAAGTGGATAGACGCAGGAATCACACACACTTTGTGGTCAAACTCTTCACTAAGGCACCCATTGGACTAGAGACACCACAATTATCTTCCCACCAGCATATCCAGGAGTCCACCTGGACCAACCACCTGATGCTATACAACAGAGCAGCCACAATGGCCTCCACCTGACAGATCATCAAGAATTAAAACAGGCTACTAAACTGTGCAAAAAGGTGGCCTTAAAATGACTGAAGTTATCTAAAAGCCAGCTGTTTCAGCTTTTCTAGACAGGCCTCAGTATGTCACTGTGCTTAATAAATCGTAAAAATTAATTCTTTCTGTTTTACTTCTTTGACGCACATCCATGCATCCTCAGCTGCTTGTACTATTTAATCTCCTCAGGTCGGGAGATGACACCAAGGACGCTGTGGCACAGCAGCACTGTTAACCAGGGAAAATTGTGGGGAGTGGATAGGCAGAGAGACAAACATCAAACTGCAACATCTTTGTCAGCAGAAAGCAGGGGATATCAGCAAAGATGCCATCTCTGCCACCCACGTTTTTCCAAGCTGAACCAGGCTTTTCAGAGCATAGCGCAAAACCAAGGTTAGAAGCAAAAAAATAAAAATATCTAAAACAGTTCTGAAGAAATGAATGCTCTCAGGAGGTATGGTGGGCCATTTCTAAACCAAGAGCTAACTTTTACAAAGAGCTTTTGTTAATTAGCATCACCTTCACTAGTGGAAACAACATACCCAGGGGAAGAGAGGGCAGGACACTGGAATAAGAGCTCATCTAGATAAACCTCCAGGCTGCAGCCCTGATCTTTATGCACAGGCAGAGTTACATACAGCAAGATATATGCCCATTTCCTCCTTTTGTGTTACATCAGCACCTACATTTGCAGCACAAGAACCCTGTCCCATACCCCCTACCTTCTCTTGCCACGTGGCAGACAAGCCACATAGTGTGGCACCAAGTAAACACAGCTTTGGAAAGCACCATGTCTTTCCTTCACATCCTTGTCCCATTCGGTATAATATGCAGATGACCAGGCAGGGAGTGACTAGACATAATACTTCATCCTTCTGGGAAACTCCTTGCTCCAAAAGCTCCAGTTAAAATGTTTTTCAAGCACTGTGAACATGGTCTATAGTAAAACAGAATTAGAAAACCTATTACTATGAGGGAGGTTCAGGTATTTTTCTGAGCTTTTTAAGCTGTCTTGGAGATATTCCAGCCCCCTGCCCCATCCCCATCCTTCAGATGATACCTGGGGAGTGGAGCAACCCACAAATGAGAATAAGTGTTGCCTGTGCAGGGATGGAGTCTTGGTCTGGGGCTATACCAAGCCACTTCCCATGCAACTCCTTTGAATTCATGCTTGATACAATATTTTTCATGTACTTTTAAGCTTGTCTCAGCCCACTCCTTCCGGCTATGGGTTGTATCCAGCTCTGTGGAGAGAAGGAGGACTTTCATGCCACTTTGCAAATGTTATCCCACTGTCCTTGCCATAGGAGGGAGGGGGAAACAGTGCCTCTTACTGCCCTCTGCACTCTCCCTCCTAAAATACATCTGTCTAACGCTCTCCTTAGGCAGAGGCTCAGCACAGAAAATTTTAGCCCCAGAGGTGGATGTCTCAGAAAGTTATAGGGAAATGAAAACAAAAGAGATTGAATAGAAACTGGTTTGTGACCTCAGTGACAGTGGTTGCTACTAGAGCCCAGAGCAGGGATTGCTTGTGACAAGGTGAAAGCAATCTTCCTTATACCTCTCACAAAGATTAATCGAAGACCTTGGACATTTTGATTTATAGATCATATATTCCTAACAAGCATGTATTTATTATTATACATCAGAAAACATCTATACAGATGAGACATTGCTAAACTAGAGCTGTCACATATTTGTTTTTGCAGTCACTAGAAGTAATGTTATTGAACTATCCAAAGGCAGCCTTCAAAAGCAAGAAAAATAAATTCTAAATTAGTTTAAATTAATGAATTCATAATAGTCACTGCACAAATATCAAGTGATCAATCAATCTCCACTGCCTTCCAATCCTGAGTAGTAAACAAAGATTAGGGTGTCTGTCACAGGGCAGATCTAGAGCCAGCCCACTCCCATGAAGGAAACACTTGGCTCTGTGCCTCTGCCCTGGGCCTGCTGGTGGGTAAGTGACAGTCATCAGTTCCAGAAAACTTTCTCTGTCAAACCTTTGGATCTTAGAAATACAAGGAATCACAGAAAAATTGAGGTGGGAAGGGATTTTGGTCAGGTTTGGATGAGGTTGCTCATGGCCATGTCCAGCTGAGGTTTGAGTTGTTCCAAGCGTGGAGAACCTACAGCCTCTCTGGCTCTCCATGCCCATGTTCGACCACCTCCATGCAGAAAGAAGATTTCCTAGCATATCTTATTTTCTTCCGGCTGCTGACATTATCCCCTTTTTTATACCTCAAGAAAAGAGTGGGGATGTTGGGGGCAGTGCTGATGTGGTGAAGGCCAGTGCTCTGCCTCACATGGTGAGGGTCTTTGTTACTGATTAGCAGTAATGGGAAGATGAGAGTTATCTCTGATGCTTGAGATGCTCCTGAAAAGTCCTCTCTTGAGCAACATCTTTCCACCCACATATGCATGGTTCAGGCTACAATGGAGGGAGCGGGGGGGGGGGGGGGGGGGGGGAGGGGAGCAACTTCTTCACTCAGGGCCAGGCGAATCTTTTACTTCTCAGGGCCCAGAGGCCACCACTTAATCAACTCACAAAAAAAAGTAGTGGCTGGTATACGTTTCTGACAGTACAAAAGTAAGCAGAAGGCAAAATCAGCTCCATTCTTCCCCTTTCTGCCCTCCATCTGAGAGTGAAGCAAACATTTTGTGCGGATAGTCTTGAGGAAAAAAATTAGGACATGAAGTCATTGATCAGACATGCTGTGTAGGACTGCTGCTCTGCCAGCCTAGTGCTTGCTTTCAGACCCTTGAAAACATGCAGAAAAAATCTTGCCTAGTAATTATATTAATTGCATATTAAATCTGTACTATGCTGTATGAACTGCATTTACAATATTAATTTGCAATGTGTGAAGTACAAGCAGTAATACCCAGCAGTAAGAAATTCTGTTTCTCCTATGCTTTCCTCCGTCTTTCCAGAGAGATGGCAAAGCAAGAAGCCCCTCATGGAGTCTGAGGCAACTCTCACTTCTCCTGAGCAGGGGTAGGAAAACAGAGGCCTTGGATGCCCTAGAGCTATGCACTTGTGGCTTTATGGCCAGCATTGGCAGTGTGAGCTATTTCATGCTTTTCAGGGCGAAGTGATACTTTTAAGCTTTGTATTTCAGTTTTATATGCCATGAAATACTTCTGAAATGCTTCACTTTTGACAGGTTTAGGGCAAATAGATATCTTCCTTTAATATTTAGTCACTTTCATGCACGAATTACCCAATTCTAGTGACAGTAATTCTGGCATTACACGCTTGCATCGCTCTCTGGATTTGAATATTTCTCTACTCCAGTTTGTACTATTGGAACAGGGAGGTGCGAAGATCTGCCCTTTTCCAGCCCCCACAGCTGTAGCTGCTGCCTGCAGCAAGGCTTACGCACAACCCGGAGAGATCAGAGCCTGAAATACAGAGCTGCCAGAGGGAAAACAGAGACAACCTCTTCCGCTGGGAGACTTTTGCAGCCTCAAAAAGGAAAGCATTAATAGGGGATTTCAGTTTTGCCCCTTGTCTTCAAATGTGTGCATGCTGTCATTGCGCTCAGTCACATGCTGCAAGTCACCAGCATGACAAATTGGAACCACTTTTTGAGGTAAAAGGTAGATGAGCAAAGCTAGGAGGGTGTCTCCCATGACCCATCCCTGAATGGAGTGGGGCATGAAGCTGTTGGGATGTGTGGTGAAAGGTCAGCAGTGCAGTGAGCAGGCCATAGAGTTCAAGGGGATAAGGAGCAGGACTGTGTACATGCCCAACATGGCTGCTTTTCTGCAGTGAGACATGCATGCCTACAAAGAGCTGAGAAACATTGGGCACCATGAATAGAGAGGGGCAGGCACTGTCTGAGAGGCTGTCAGAGTTGCTAAAAGGGCTCAGGCTGCCTTAGGAAAAGCCTTTCCTCCACTAAGGAGTTAATAGCATGCACCTCTGGTGATGGTAAGAGATCAAATAGCCAGGTCAATGGAATATGTGTACATGGCATCTCTTGTCTCAAGGGCATTCAAGTGTCACCTCAAGACTTATCTCCCTTCCCTGCAGATTGGACACTGCCACAGAGAGCCCTGGTCCCTATGGGCCATACAAAGTTGTCAACAGCAGGGAGAAGCCCCAAATCTCTTCAACAGGCAGCAGGATCTGGAATGAGAGGCACTGCAGTAAGCAGTCGGAAGCTGCCAGTTCTTCCAGAACAAGCGTGAGCCAGGTTTTCTCTTTCTGGACTGTCTTCCCTCTGGAAGCCAAAACTGTTTGCTGCAAGTGTCTGGCCAGGTGACAGCATAAGAGGGAGACCACTGACACACTGAGGAAAGCACTACTGGGAAAATGTGAGGTGTGAGGGACATCTTTGCTGGGGCTCACTCTGACTGCGAGCATGCCTGGTTTTGTCAAGCTAGCATGGAGCTAGTGGATAACCGTGGCTATGGATCAAAATACATTTTCCCAGTGAAAGATTTTTTGCTGAATTTAGACTCTTTAATTTTAGTAATAGTCATCAGTGCCTCTTCATCCTGATTACAATGTTCATATCCAAAAGCACTGTTTCCACAGAAGTGCCGATTAATATTATCACACCAACAAGCTGATGAACAGAAACGAAAACACTCTGGAGAAAAGTTGTCAAAATCCCATCACCCCAACATGACTGCAGAAGCAACAGAGACCCTGAACCGCACTCCTCCTCCCACAGAATGGAAAACTCCTTCCTAAACCCAGAGGACTAAAAATGGCCTCTGGGATTCCCAGGGTGATGAACACCTTCAGGCAAAATTCTGTGACCTAGCTTTCTTCAGATAAAGCACCACTTTTATCCTGACAGCTCCACTGGCCTGGGTGGATCTGGTCATGGTTTCGTGGCAGGGAAAGAAACCAAAAGATGGGGTCTCCTCTCTATTCCGGACAAATGAGTATGAGTATCAGGCCATAAGCAAAGTGTAGAACAGAGAATTTCTGAAATTCACAATATTCAACCATTCAAGGCTCCAAAATCCCCTCTGGCTGCAGAATGACTGGCAGGGCTGTGCTAGTGACATTCAGTCATGGCTGAACAAAACCTGCCCTTGAGTGCCTACTCTAGGTGGTTTGCTGTGATTGGAAGTGTGCAGCTCCATTCTTTCTGCCTCTCTCTTCCCTTCCTCAAGCGTAAGACTGTGAACATTTTGAAACCTTCAACTGTTGCATTGCTACACTTCTGTCATGTTTGCTCATGTTTTCTGGGACAGATTATTTTTTTTGCCATAGCAGTGGCTGCATGTACCACCTGATTCACTGGCGAAAAAAATAATTGCTTTTCCTAGCTGCATTATAACCGTACCTATGAACCCAGCAGAAGAAAACTTTTCTAAGTCCTTCCATACCTCCAGTAATGGATGGAATTTGCACCCTAAATCCAAAGAGACACAAAGTGGAAACAAAGTCTTATCCTTTATGTTTTGCACAGGAATGAACCAGAACAGACAAAGGCCAAATGGGATACCCAGCTTCTGCCTGTAAACCAGGCTTCCAGTTGCTAACGCACCTGGCCTAGCCATCTGTGGAGCAATGTGATGGTTTTCATAGGAAATAGTCAGCACTACCACAGAGTAATACTCTCCCTGCACTTGCCCTTGTGTGGTGGCTGTGTAAAGCAACTGGACTGCAGGATTGGCAAAGACCCGAAGCTATAAGCAAGGCATGGTTTGTAGGCAGAGGCAGTGAGTTGGACTAAGCTGGAAATGCATCAGGAAAAGCCGTGCAAAAGAGAACTTTCTGCTTTCGCATCAAGCGCAGGTTGAGAATGAATTTTAATTAACTAGTCTCACACAATGTGAGAGAACAGGGTGGTGTTTGACAGGAGTATCAGAGAGGAAGGGGGTGAAGAAGTGGCTTAGACTCCAGTGGTGGTTATTGAAGAAAAGAAAGTGTGGTGATTCTCTCTGGACCACCAAGGAACAGCTGGATAAATTTCTTATGCGCTGTAAAACCAGCACCTCCTGTTTTCCAGGATCGACTGTGGGTATGAATTTTTGCTCCCAGGCTCATCTTTTGGTGGCATGTTTGGAGATCTCCCTTGATGATCAGGACCGCAAAATCAGAAACAAAGGGGATGTTTTATGCAGAATGTTCCCTCACCGGTAACCAAGGGTGCTGTCCTTTACAGACTGTTTGTCTCTGTTTGTGCTATTGTACAGAGGTTTCTTGGCCTTCCTCGCATAGTTTCCATGGTGCATTAGGTGCGTTTGAAGCATATTGTGTTACATAAAGCAGTTCATTTTAACGTCGCATGAATTGTGCCATCCCTGCCCTCTGCTTCAGGCACGCAGCAGCTATGTGATATGTATGAGAAATGTGACTGCCACAGTGAACTCTGTGCAGACTCATCATATGGCTTTTATCAAGCAAGTGACTGTGCTATCAGTATTGGGCCTAATCCTGATCAGGTGTAAACTGCTGCAGCCACTCGCACCAGGATGTTTCCAGGAAAACAAATAAATCAAGAAAAAAAGGCAGCAGGGTTTTTTCTTCTCTCTTGGCAACCAGCAGTTAATTTTTTTCCAGCTGTGGTTTTCAAGTTTTAGATGACAACCCAAATACTTTCACTGAAAACAAAACTTTCAGGGAAACCCTCTGCCTCTTGTACTTTGTTTCCAAACTCAAAACTTTCTTTCAGCAAAATTGCAGCCAGTATTAAGACACTGTCTAGATCCCCTGCTTGTTTCTGCTGGCTGGGAATCTGGCCTGTTGAGACCTGAGGTTTCTAGCAGAGAATCTCAAAATTGTCATCTCTCTGATGTTTTGAATAATGTAGGCAGTTGTCTGAGCCATACGTCTACCCTAGCCAAAATATTGTTAATTCCAAGTGGCTTTATTCCATTATAAATGGTCTACAAATAATTTAAAAAGTGACAGTCTTTCTTAAATTATCTTATCTTATCAAGCTCTTTAAATATTGAAATCCATCAAATATTAATGCCTGGCAATGCCTGGGTATCCGTAGCCCTGGTTACTGCAGTATTCTGATCATCATTAGAGCCATGTTCTGCCAGCGCTAGTATCTGAAGAGGTGGTACTAGCTCAGGTCATGTCCACCACCCCCATGGGTGCTCGACTCCAGGGGTGTTCTTTGCAGGAGGGAAATGTAGACGTCCAAAAAGCTAGGATGGCTTCAGCAGGAGTGGAGCAAAGGAATTAGCAGGCACAAGCAGAGCCAGTAGCAAACGTACAATGATGCATGCACCATCTAAGCATACCACTGATTGCATGTGTGGTCTCCAAGTCCTGCAGGGCAGGTGCAGGGTGAGCTAATACCAGCAGACTCCTCCAATCACTGCCACAGAAGCCCAGTGCTTGTGGGCTTCTCAATTCTAGTCTGGCCACAGAGGCCTCAAGTGTCCCAAGTTACATGCAAATTGGAGCCCATGTGGCTGTTTCTGAATTTAAGAGTATCACAGGGACCAGACTGCTGTGATCCTCATCTCTTCAGCCTCACAGGTGGCTCTGTCAGAAGTCAGTAAAGTGTGAGATGAAAAAAATCACTGCATGCAGATTTTACATGTCAGGGATGGAGAAGCTACACCTGTAGAAACCTGAGTCCAAATGAACTCAGCTAGTATCAGACCAGCTCCTCCTTCTCTTCCAGCAGAAATCCCAGGATAAAATTCAAGACTTCTATTATGGAAGCCAAGGAGAAGATCCAATTTAGCTGACTGAAATATCTCATTTGGAAATGTTGATATGCCATTTTGCATGCTGGGGAGACAAGGCAGGCTCCCTGACTTCTGTATTTACTGCTCCTGTCCAGGAACAAAGAATTTTCAGGACTTGTCCACCAGCATGTTGTCTGCATGGCAGATTGCCCCTGACTCCAATCCCTAGTGCTGCACAGGGCTTGCAGCTAGGCAGATAAATTGGCAGGGGATCAGCAAGAGGGTTTTGATGGATTCCCTCTTTCCTTACTCCCACCCTACCTCAGCCCACCATGTGGTACTGGAGATCCAGCAAAATCAACATGTTCTTCTGGAACTTTTCAACTTTGACTAATCGTGAGAGTTTCTGATAGAAAAATGTTCCACTGGAAAATTTCTGACCAGCACTAATTAACATTTTTTCTATTAGCTTTGACCTGAAGGCATGGTAATTTTTTGCCTTGGTGAAATAAACAATCACTTAATGATCACTGAGAATTGGACTCTCCCCAGGTTTGAGGTGTATTTGCTTACTCTAAAGAGAATAAGTCTTGTTCACTTGCAAAGCTTTACATACTTAACACAAGGAAAGAATGGCTGCCTGACATTCTTGTGCTTTACCTGGGCATGAGTCCATCTGCATTTTAATCATTTTCTTTTTAAAAAAGGGGGAAAGAGTGGATTTTCACTTGCAGTGCAGTAAGGTTCAAGGAAAACTGGAGACAAGCCGTGTATGTGGAGTGAGAGGTGGACCATGCTCAAAGAGTTTTTAAGACAGTCACTAAAAACAGCAGGAAGACAGAAAACTACCTAGGTGCCCTAGGAGTTCATATTTCCTTGCTATTCCTCTGCCATCTAACTATACCCCAACTGGAGTTTCTCACTGAATCACAGGATAATTCTGGTTGTCAGGGACCTCTGGAGGTCCAGCCCCTGCTTAAAGGTGGTCCAGTTTGCACATTAGATCAGATTGCTCAGAGCTGTGTCCAGCTTTCATAGCACGCAATGCCACATAAATGCACCTGAGCAGCACATCTGAACTCATAGAAGACATCAGCTGCAGTCTGTCCCTCCACCCTTTCTCCCTAGCAAACCGTTATTTTGAAACCCTGTACAAGTCAAACGCAGAATAACAGGTCCCTGGTGGTCTTTGGGAAATGGCTGTGAATGCTGGGCATATGGTGCAGCTTTTGCTGCAGTGAGAATACAGCTACAGGGTCTCCCAGGAAAGCAGGGAGCTATATTTAAATCATTTCTGCGAAATTTGCATTGATATTCATAAAAAACATATCCACACCTCTTCAGTGGCTTGAAACTGCAGCACACAGCATGGGAAAGAGCACTAGCGGCTCTGAAGACCAAGACCCCATTTCATATCAAGGCTACAGCATTGACTGTGACAGGCAGAGGATGGACAGCACAAAGAAAGCACAAACTCCTGGAAAAAAATCCCGGAGATGCCTAGTTGCTGAGTGAAAAGCTGAGGAGGATTTTCCCTAGGAGGGTGTGCAGCCCTGGGAGGGGACTGGGGTGGACAGGGGGATCCCCACAGGGAAACCAGGCTTCAGTAGGTGAAACCCAACCACCCTCATCTGGTGCAGGCACCGGTCCTAATCCCAGACCTGCTCTCACCAGCGCTTCTGGAAATCTGTCTGGTGCCAGGCCAAGCAGAGCTGCTGATGTCCTCCACGTGTCTCACCACCAAAGATGGACTTTCTCCCTCTGTCCTGTTTGCTTTTGGGGAGGAGGAGACAAGTCAGTGGGCACGAAGTTCAATGGTGTTTTATTTCCATCTCCCAGTGGCCCACTCAGTGCTTGACAACACCACTGCCTATTTTTTCTTTTGCTTTAGGAAAATGTCTTTCACCTTATCACCCACATGCACTGATACAAACTTCACCTCTTCCAGCAGGGACGAATGGAAAAGCTCTCGATGGAAAATATGAGAAACTCTTTGGACACGCTGGGTAGAGAAGAGAGTTCAAAGAGGGTGATGTCACTCATCCAGAGGGTGACACACAGTGGCTGTGCAGAAGGGCAGATCAAAGCCAGAAAACAGCCTACTTGCTTGGCCTTGTGGTTACCAAAACTCTGAGTGCAAATTATCATGTTATTCTCAAAGCTACATACGTTTTTCTTCAGTTACACACACCTGTGGTTTTCAACATTTCCTTCATGGAAAGGAGGACACATGCAATGCGTTGATGCAAGACTCTTGCTTTCCTTAACCCATCTGGTTAGCCCTAAGACTGCTTAGGAGCAGTATACAGAAGTCAAGAGACCTGTGGAACACAAATATGCTCACATGTTAATGCCAAATTTTGTCTGGCTTTTTGTGCTGCTTTGTGGCATCTTCATGTCCGTATCTGGACAACCTAGTAAAGCATAGGAACAAAGTCACATGAATAACCCCAGGGAAGTAAAAAGTTTTATTCAATATTTAAAATTAAGCAGGAATTTAAATGCTTTGCTGAATTATGTTCTTATTTGTACTAGAGCAATCCTGTCTGACAGGCAACAGCAGCATATATTCCGGTTCAAGCACCTTCCTGCTCTTGAAAGGCTGGAGAAACCCCAGGACAGATTTCCAGAAGGGATTTTTCTCCTCCCATTACTTCCCACCACCCCAAAAACCAGACACCGATAATTTGGCTGGCATGCTAGAAACCAAGTGTCCCCTTCATGCGCATCTTTTGCAAGTGATTTCTTTTGCTGCCTGTTTCATGCTTCCATGGGCTTTCTGCTTGATCTGGGATGCAGGGCAGGGCAGGGCAGCTGTCTTTGTTCTGGATGCTGGGTAGATGCTGGAGACCTCCCAGGATCTCCATCTATATACACACACACACCCCCCCCATCCAGTGAGGCGTCTAAGACGCCAAACAGCAGGAGTCAAATATGCCATTTGAAGCTGTCTCTCTAATTGGGCAATTTGTAACATAGTAATGAAATAATGTAGTTTGTCAGTAATTGTAGAGATGGAGCAGGTGAGCCCTTAAAAAACCCCACATTTATTCTGCCAAGTGTTCAACAGATGTTTAGGAAAAATCTCAGTCAAGGTCATTTGTGTGTGGGAATATATAAGGAATTTCCTTCTCCTGCAATGAATCAAAACCACCAAGTTTGAGGATGACATTTTCAATGCAAGTGGCCTGAGTATGGACACCTACATTCAGCCTTAGATATATAAGTGCCTGAATATGTCTTTAATCAGTTTTCTTTCATTCAGGAAGCCCAGTCTGAAGCAACTGATTAGGTCCCTAATATCTTCTTTACTCCCAGTTGCCACTATAACATACAATAATAATGACATATACTTAGTCTTGCACTTTTACTGGAGCCCTTAACGTTCCCATTTGCACAGCAGAGATAACAAAGGGCAGAGTTAAGGTTAATTATATGACTACTTTCCTGACCTGTGACACAGGGCTCCCTGTGCATATTTTTGTCTTCTATAAGCCCTTTCTGAAGCTGAAACCTGGAAAGTGTGCAAGGTAGGAAGGAGAACAAGGAGTGATTTATTAATAAATACATCTGCAAGGAGCTTCCAAACTGTAGCTTCTACTCTTCAGTGGTTCAGGCATGTCCCACAGTGGCTACTGTAATATCAGAGGAATGCTTACTCCTGCTACTGCTGCTAATCTGGGGCCAGTCATGTGGCTCTTCTGTAATCTCTCCCTGTCCAAAAATTTGACTCTTAACCTTCCCTCATTACAGACATGATATATATTGCCTTGACATGCTTCCAAGAAGCAAACGTGCAAAACCCTGACCTATAAGCAAAGTAAAGGGGGAAAAAAAAAGGAAAGAAGGAAAGATATTTCTGAGAATAAAATTATGTGAGCCTGCAGGAAAGGGAGAGGAAAAATTTGCCTTGGTCATTTCTGTTCACCCTCACCTAGGAATTACTTTGGAAGAGATAGCAAAATGTTACTCTGGGGAGAATAAAAAAAAAAGAAAAGGTACAAATCAAAAAAAAGAGAAGCAGGCAGAAAAGATCATTATTTATTTATTTTCATTCATTTATGTGTCAGATGAAGCTGAAAGCTGCCAGATAGCTTCTTTTCGACAGCTTGAAGTTACTGTTGGGAACAGATCCATGTATGGAAGCAAAAGCAGAAAAGCATAGATAAGCTGAGATCCAGCTATGCAAACCATCTTTAGAGACACTTAAAGGACAAGCACCCTAGCTCCTTTCTTTCTGGTAAATTTAGAGACACTATCATATGAGGGCTTTTTTGCATTCTGCTTTACCCACAACTGCTGAGACTCGGCTAGGGTAAGTGAAAAGCAATTCAAGCATTTCTTGGGAACATCTAGGTATTTGGTTAGACTGACATCCTGAGAAAAGCCGTAAATCTGGGGCTATGGGATGACTCCAATAGCTGGATAGTGGTTAAGCTCTCTGAGTGAGGAACATGACATATAACAGCTTTGCTGCTGGAGGGACAGAAACTTTCCCAGTGGCTGAAAGAGGCAAGAGAAAAATGTTGGAAATTAAGCATTTTATCACTCACAAACTGGATTTACAGGCTGACTGACATTAGAGCTTCATCAGACAGAGGGGCAGGAGAGATCGGTGGTGGTTTCCAGTGTCTGAGTCTTTTGTGTTTCTACTTAGAAAAAGTCATAAAAATAGTCAAGGGTTTTTTCTTCTCTGGTCTGTCCTACTTTCATTTTGAGAAACATCTCATTCGCGTTGAGCTGACTGGACATTAGGAAGAGCTTGTTGTAAATGACTGCTGTTTTTCTTGGCACTTGAAGGCAGTTTCTCAATCTTTCTCTGCAGATTTGAGGTTGATTACATCCTGTGCAAGGATTTCTGGTACAGTTTTAACTGCTATTACAGTGTTGTGAAAGTCAACCCCAACGAAAACAGCTGTGTGCTGTTGTGAATATAACCAAAGCACTGAAGTAGTAGCTCTCCTTCAAACTAGCACCGAAATGTGTTAGCTCTGTGAACCGGGCACTGTCAGAAAAGCAGAGTATATGCTTGGTAGCAAGGCTTTCTCCACGGAAGTGTTTTGTTAAAAAAGAACGCCAAAAAAAAGCTTTTTGTAGCCATTGCTTAAAATCTTGTTGGTTTGTGGTGGTACAGTTAAATGTGAGATTTTTCTTTAAATGCTAGAGAATGGCATTTGGGTAACAGTTCATGTGCTTTCAGGTGTTATAATATGGTATTTATACTCCCACTGCAAAGTGCTAGGTAAAGCTCTCTCATTTTTTCAGGTGGTTAATAGACTGGGAAAAAAATGTTAGAGCAGGTGAAGTGAAATTATACAGAAAGAACTGAAAATAATAACAGAAATACGACTGAAATTGTAGGAGATTTCCAAAGATATGAAGGATGATTGTAAAGGGAAATTACTACACCACAAATGTCATAAACATTTCCTTTCGTGAATGAAAATGCCTTCCCTTGTCATTACATAAGAAGAACATAATGGAAGTGTTTGCTTGTAACTGCGTAGTAGATTCTGCAGTTGAGAGTGCCTGTCCATATAGCTCTCGTTTCCCCTTATTTAGCTGTCACTTCCATGGATATTCCTACATTCCTCATTTTTATACTCACTGAAATACAAATCTTCTCTTTGTCTGGTTTCCTCTCATACGCTGTAAAGAAAATACTCAAAATTAAACTGCAGCTGAAAGTTGTCTGTGCCAGGCAAACTTTGATCTTTTTGACAGGTACCTTTTAAATTCATATCACCCATCTACAGAAATGCTAGCACAGAAATTAATCTTTAAGTAATTTGGGTCAATAGATAGCTTTTTAATTGCTATTGAGTCATTAACAAATAAACTTCTTTGCTATTATTGCTATGAAAGAAAACACTTCTGCTTTTCACACTTACTCAGACTGCTTCTATTTTTTTGTTGGATATGCTTCTGCTTTATAGGTTGCTGTAAGCCTGCTGATAGATAAAAGTATTTCACCAATATTTCCCTCTTTTTTTTCTGCTGTCCCTTGGAGCGTATGCATTTCCCTTTCCCCAGAGACGAAAACTAGCTGATGTGCATGGTTATCCAATAGTTGTGCTGGGCAGGTCAGGAAGAGGGTGGCAGGACGGAGCTGGAAAAGCTGGGACCTGTTTAATTTGATCCTCCCATTTGGCCCAGGGCCTGGGGCAGTGTGGCCCGGCAGTCAAAGCCCTGGTGGCAGAAGTCATCATTTGGTTCCTAGCCCCAGGGCAGATCATCCTTTGTGCCATCCTCCTTCCCTCCCTCTATCTGAAGTATTTTCAGACGGGCTGTGTTGTCACTAATGTTTATTATTATTATTATTATCATTATCAGTGTACTATCTAGTATTAATATTTAGTATTGATTAGTCATGGGTACTGCTAGTGTTTGTTTGGTCCTTTGTGCAAAGCTGATGGGATCTCATTCGGAGACCCCAGACATGAATATAAGTAGTCATACAAAGCATTAGCAATAGTATCACTAACATGTCTCTTATAAGTGACTAGTCATTATGAGTGCTGCAGTCTCCAAGCATCCGCCACGAGGTCCTCCCACACACCGTTCTTTGCCAGAGTGCAGGGAGGAGAGGGGGAAGGGGGAGCTCTGCTCATTGCTTTGTGCGACAGCTTTGCCTGTTCCCAGCCTAGAACCCCACAGGCCCATTTGACAACTCAAATCTAGTTTGCCCAAGGAATTGAGGCCTAAAAAATACAATGTTCCAAAAAAAAAAATCTGAAAATGGGCAGCTGTCTTCTTTGGTTTTCTTGCTCCCAAAACATCATCTTCCTATTCTCGTCTCTCCTCCTTCAGGGTAAAGGACGATGATCTATCTGGTGAGGCTTCCACCAGAGGAATCACAAAGACAGACAGTTTTCTAGAAGGGATGGCATTTTAGGAAAAGTTTGTCTTTTCAGGCTGCAAGCATCACGTGTAAATACCATAGCACGTACCATGGTGCACATTGCTTGCAATCTCAT